>NW_024371023.1:0-652 GCF_014805655.1 Passer montanus
AAGTGTACTAGAGCCTGCAAACTTGCACATTCTTCCTTTCTTTGATTGCATGTTGACACTTTGTATGCTCCTGCCATCATATTTATGATTTATGATGATTTATTTATTTAACTCCACCACAATGGAGTTACAGCCACCCCCCATCTCTGTTACCCTGATTCTATTCTGCTGATCAGTGTTGCAGCTCAATGTTGAAGTTTATGCAAACAAATTAAACTTTGCAGCACAACCATGGTCATGAAAAGGCATGAAAAGGTTAAAATACATTTCATGATGAATATAAATTAATGTGTTAATACCAGCACAACTTTCTGCCAAGTAAAAAGATTCCTTTATATACTTAGATCAAGTTAAAGGCACAGATTGCAAAAAAGGATGCTAGTACAATCCCTACCATTAGTCTCTATATTTTTATTCCACAACATTTTTACAGGAAAAGGCAAGAAGAAGTCTATGTTCTCTAGCCATTTAGCACATGGACAGCATTTATTTATGGACACTCTTTATATATTGATGAATAAGTTAAAAATGCTACATCTGAACCCCACATCTATCATCATGAAATGAATAGCAATATATTAATACTTTATAGTACTAATTTCAGCAGAAAATCACCCCCCAAGCTGCTTCCTATTACTGGCATTAAATTGCC
>NW_024371024.1:0-652 GCF_014805655.1 Passer montanus
ATTTTTATTGGTTGCAAGAAGTTCCACCACGACCCTGATTGGGTTGGATCAAAAATTCCTAAAAATGCTCCCAAAAATTGATATTTTTGAGACTGAATGATGGAGATGGAGAAGATGTAGAAGAACCTCCCAGTTTTTACCAAAATCCCAATTTTTTCCCAAAATCCTGATTTTTTTCTTTGGATGGAGGAAGTTCCATCATGACCATGCTTGAATTGGGCTTGGATTTGTCCAAAAAGCCCAAAAATGCTCCCAAAATTCAAAATTTTTGGGACTGGATGAGGCGGAGATGGAGGCGATGGACAAGAACCACTCATTTTTCCCAAATTCTGATTTTTTTGGTTGGAAGAGTATTTTCCATGACCCTGCTGGAGTTGGGCTCAGATTGGGTCAAAAAAAGCCTAAAGATGGTCCCAAAAATGGATATTTTTGTGACAAGAAGAGGGGGAAATGGAGGAAAACCACTCATTTTCTCCCAGAATTACGATTTTTTTGGATGGAAGAGGAATCTCCATGACCCTGCTTAGGCTGGGCCCAGATTGGGTCAAAAAAAGCCGCAAAATGGCCCAAAAATAATTATTTTTGTGCCTGGAGGAGGTGGAAATGGAGAAGATTGAGATGAGCCACCCAGTTTTTCCCAAAATCCTGATTT
>NW_024371025.1:0-652 GCF_014805655.1 Passer montanus
TGGGGTGAATTTTGGGGTCATTTTGGGGTGAATTTGGGGTATTTTGCGGATGATTTTGGGGTTTTTAGGGTAATTCCGGCGTATTTTTGGGGTGATTTTAGGTGGTTTTTGGGATCATTTTGGGGTTTTTCGGGTGATTTTGGGGTTTTTGGGATCACTTTAGGATCATTTTGGGGTTTTTTTGGATCATTTTGGAATCATTTTGGGGGTTTTGGGGTGAATTTTGGGGTATTTTGGGATCATTTTGGGGGTTCTTGGGATAATTTGGGGGTTTTGGGATAATTTTGGGAGTTTTTGGGATGATTTTGTGGTTTTTGGGATCACTTTGGGATCATTTTGAGGTTTTGGGGTGAATTTTGGGCTTTTTGGGATCATTTTGGGGTTTTTTTGGATCATTTTGGTTTTTGGGATGATTTCAGGCGGTTTTTGGGATCATTTTGGGGTTTTCTGGGATCATTTTGGGGTTTTGGGATCATTTTGGTATTTTGGGATCATTTTGGGTATTTTGGGATCATTTTGGGGTTTTGGGGGTGAATTTTGGGGTTTTTGGGATCATTTTGGGGTTTTCTGGGATCATTTTGGGGTTTTGGGATCATTTTGGTATTTTGGGATCATTTTGGGTATTTTGGGATCATTTTGGGGTTTTGGGGGT
>NW_024371026.1:0-16037 GCF_014805655.1 Passer montanus
CTAATAACGCCCTGATTTCACTAATTAACCACTAATTACTGATTAATTAATGACTTGGGCAGGTGGAGGCGCAGCTGCAGGTGAATTACGAGCTCAAAAAGACAACTTAGTCCTTAATTAGCTCTAATAATTGCCTAATAACTGCCTAATTTTGCCTGGAAACGCCGCGATTTCGCCTAATAATGCCCTGATTTCACTAATTAACGATTAATTACTGATTAATTAACGATCTGGACAGGTGGAGGCGCAGCTGCAGGTGGTGCAGAAGCTGGAGGAGAAGGAGCGGGGCCTGCAGAGCGCCCTGGGCGCCGTGGAGAAGGAGCTGAGCCTGCGCTCGCAGGCGCTCGAGCTGCACAAGAGGAAGGTGAGCAGGGCCACACGCGTGTCACACGCGTGTCACACGTGTGTAAACGGGGACCCCAGGTGTGTTCAGGTGTGTCACAGGTGTGTCACAGGTGTGTCACAGGTGTTAACGGGGACCCCAGGTGTGTCACAGGTGCGTCACAGGTGTGTTCAGGTGTGTCACAGCTGAGCTGAGCCTGCGCTCGCAGGCGCTCGAGCTGCACAAGAGGAAGGTGAGCGCCACACGTGTGTCACACGTGTGTCACAGGTGTGTAACACGTGTGTAAATAGGGACCCCAGGTGTGTCACAGGGACCCCAGGTGTGTTCAGGTGTGTCACAGGTGTGTCACAGGTGTGTTCAGGTGTGTCACAGCTGAGCTGAGCCTGCGCTCGCAGGCGCTCGAGCTGCACAAGAGGAAGGTGAGCGGGGCCACACGCGTGTCACACGCGTGTAACATGTGTAAACGGGGACCCCAGGTGTGTCACAGGGACCCCAGGTGTGTCACAGGTGTGTCACAGGTGTGTCAGGTGTGTCACAGGGACCCCAGGTGTGTCACAGGTGTGTTCAGGTGTGCCCCAGGTGTGTCACACGTGTGTAACATGTGTGTCCAGGTGTGTCACAGGTGTGTAACATGTGTGTCCAGGTGTATCCCAGGTGTATCCCAGGTGTATCCAGGTGTATCCAGGTACACCCAGGTGTATCCCCGGTGTATCCAGGTGTATGTAAATGGGTCTCAGGTGTAGATTTTATTAATGATTAATTGATTTTATAAATAATTTAATGATTTTATTATTAATTAATGAGTTTCTGGTAATTATTAATTATTATTAATGAGTGCTTAATACCCATTAATAGTTTCAGATTCTAATTATCAGCTAATCATGTTCTGCTTTCACTAATTAGTGGTTAATTAGTGACAGGTGCAGGTGGCACAGAAGCCCAAAAAGACTCATTAGCAATTAATTAGCCCTAATAATTAGCTAATAATCACCTAATTATGGCTGAAACTGCGCCTACTTCAGCCATTAATGACCCAATTTCACTAATTACAGATTAATTAGTAATTAATGGCTGACTTGTGCGTGGCTGCAGGTGGAGCAGGAGCTCGAGAGGACCAATTAGTCCTTAATTAGCTCTAATAATTGCCTAATAACGGCCTAATTTGGTCTATTAATGAGCTAATTTCACTAATTAACGACTAATTATGAACTAATTAATGGCCTGGGCAGGTGGAGGCGCAGCTGCAGGTGGAGCAGGATGTTAATTAGTGACAGGTGCAGGTGGCACAGAAGCCCAAAAAGACTCATTAGCAATTAATTAGCCCTAATAATTAGCTAATAATCACCTAATTATGGCTGAAACTGCGCCTATTTCAGCCATTAACGACCCAATTTCACTAATTATAGATTAATTAGTAATTAATGATTGACTTGTGCGTGGCTGCAGGTGGAGCAGGAGCTCGAGAGACCAATTAGTCCTTAATTAGCTCTAATAATTGCCTAATAACGGCCTAATTTGGTCTATTAATGAGCTAATTTCACTAATTAACGACTAATTATGAACTAATTAATGGCCTGGGCAGGTGGAGGCGCAGCTGCAGGTGGAGCAGGATGTCAAAAACACCAATTAGTCCTTAATTAGCTCTAATAATTGCCTAATAACGGCTTAATTGTGCCTAGAAACACCCGAATTTTGTCTATTAATGAGCTAATTTCACTAATTAGCGACTAATTACTGACTAATTACCACTCTGTGTAGGTGGAGGCGCAGCTGCAGGTAGAGCAGGAGCTCAGAAACCCCAATTAGTCCTTAATTAGCTCTAATAATTGCCTAATAACAGCCTAATTTTGCCCAGAAACACCGTGATTTCGCCTAATAACGCCCTAATTTCACTAATTAGTAATTAATTATGGATTAATTAATGGCCTGGACAGGTGGAGGCGCAGCTGCAGGTAGAGCTGGAGCTCAGAAACACCAATCAGTCCTTAATTAGCTCTAATAATTGCCTAATAACAGCCTAATTTTGCCCAGAAACACCGTGATTTCGCCTAATAACGCCCTGATTTCACTAATTAGTAATTAATTATGGATTAATTAATGGCCTGGACAGGTGGAGGCGCAGCTGCAGGTGGAGCAGAAGCTGGAGGGGAGGGATAAGACCCTCATTAGCTCTAATAATTGCCTAATAACTGCTTAATTGTGCTTAGAAACACCGAAATTTCACCTAATAACGCCCTAATTTCACTAATTAACTATTAATTACTGATTAATTAATGGCCCACACAGGTGGAGGCGCACCTGCAGGTGGATTACGAGCTCAAAAAGACAACTTAGTCCTTAATTAGCTCTAATAATTGTCTAATAACGGCCTAATTGTGCCTAGAAACGTCGTGATTTCGCTTAATAACGCCCTAATTTCATTAATTAACGATTAATTACTGACTAATTAATGGCCTGGACAGGTGGAGGCGCAGCTGCAGGTGGAACAGGAACTCAAGAACCCCAATTAGTCCTTAATTAGCTCTAATAATTGCCTAATAACTGCCAATTTTGCC
The DNA here is from genome assembly GCF_014805655.1 of Passer montanus. Taxonomy (NCBI): domain Eukaryota; kingdom Metazoa; phylum Chordata; class Aves; order Passeriformes; family Passeridae; genus Passer; species Passer montanus. Next base: position 2,899 of record NW_024371026.1, read on the forward strand.
TAGAAACGCCCTAATTTTGTTTATTAATGAGCTAATTTCACTAATCAGGTGTGCCCAGGTGTGCCCAGGTGTATCCAGGTGTACTCAGGTGTATCTCAGATGTATCCCAGGTGTGCCCAGGTGTGTGTAAATGGATCTCAGGTGTGCCCAGGTGTATCCCAGGTGTATGTAAATGGGTCTCAGGTGTATCCAGGTGCACCCAGGTGCACCCAGGTGTGCCCAGGTGCGTGTAAATGGATTTGAGGTTTATCCAGGTGTGCTGAGGTGTAACTCAGGTGTATTGAAATAGATCCCGGGTGTGCCCAGGTGTATCTCAGATGTATCTAAGAGGGTCTCAGGTGTATCCCAGGTGTATCCAGGTGTATCCAGGTGTATGTGGGATGTATCTAAGTGGAGCTCAGGTGTATCAAGGTATATCCAGGTGTGTGTAAATGGATCTCAGGTGTGCCCAGGTGTATCCCAGGTGTATGTAAATGGGTCTCAGGTGTATCCAGGTACACCCAGGTGTATCCAGGTGTATCCAGGTGTATCCGAGGTACATCCAGGTGTATGTAAATGGGTCTCAGGTATATCCCAGGTGTATCCAGGTACACCCAGGTGTATCCCAGGTGTATCTCAGTGGGTCTCAGGTGTATCTCAGGTGTATGTAAATGAGTCCCAGGTGTATCCAGGTGTATCCAGGTGTAGGTAAATGAGTCTGAGGTGTATCCAGGTACACCCAGGTGTATCTCAGGTGTGTCTAGGTACACTCAGGTGTATCTCAGGTGTGCTCAGGTGTAACTCAGGTGTATGTAAATGGGTCTCAGGTGTATCCAGGTACACCCAGGTGTATCCAGGTGTATCCCAGGTGTAACCCAGGTGCATTTCAGGCAGTCGAGGCAGCCCAGCTGGCCGAGGACCTGCGTGCGCAGGGCGAGCACGTGCAGGCGCGGCTGCGGGAGCTGCAGGTGTGCCCAGGTGTGCCCAGGTGTATCCCAGGTGTGCCCAGGTGTATCCCAGGTGTATGTAAATGAGTCCCAGGTGTATCCAGGTGTACCCAGGTGTATGTAAATGGATCTCAGGTGTATCAAGGTGTGCCCAGGTGTATCCAGGTGTATGTAAATGCATTTCAGGTGTACCCAGGTGTACCCAGGTGTGTCTCAGGTGTATCTGAATGGGTCTCAGGTGTATCCAGGTGTATCCCAGGTGTATGTAAATGGGTCTCAGGTGTATCCAGGTGCACCCAGGTGCACCCAGGTGTGCCCAGGTGCGTGTAAATGGATTTGAGGTTTATCCAGGTGTGCTGAGGTGTAACTCAGGTGTATTGAAATAGATCCCGGGTGTGCCCAGGTGTATCTCAGATGTATCTAAGAGGGTCTCAGGTGTATCCCAGGTGTATCCAGGTGTATCCAGGTGTATGTGGGATGTATCTAAGTGGAGCTCAGGTGTATCAAGGTATATCCAGGTGTGTGTAAATGGATCTCAGGTGTGCCCAGGTGTATCCCAGGTGTATGTAAATGGGTCTCAGGTGTATCCAGGTACACCCAGGTGTATCCAGGTGTATGTAAATGAGTCCCAGGTGTATCCAGGTGTGTCCAGGTGTATGTAAATGGATCTCAGGTGTGCCCAGGTGTATCCCAGGTGTATGTAAATGAGTCTCAGGTGTATCCCAGGTGTAACCCAGGTGCATTTCAGGCAGTCGAGGCGGCCCAGCTGATCTCAGGTGTATCTCAGGTGTATGTAAATGAGTCCCAGGTGTATCCAGGTGTATCCAGGTGTAGGTAAATGAGTCTGAGGTGTATCCAGGTACACCCAGGTGTATCTCAGGTGTGTCTAGGTACACTCAGGTGTATCTCAGGTGTGCTCAGGTGTAACTCAGGTGTATGTAAATGGGTCTCAGGTGTATCCAGGTACACCCAGGTGTATCCAGGTGTATCCCAGGTGTAACCCAGGTGCATTTCAGGCAGTCGAGGCGGCCCAGCTGGCCGAGGACCTTCGGGCGCAGGGCAGCACGTGCAGGCGCGGCTCCGGGAGCTCCAGGTGTGCCCAGGTGTGCCCAGGTGTGCCCAGGTGTATCTAAGTGGATCTGAGTCGTATCCAGGTGTATTCTAGGTGTGTCCAGGTGTATTTAAATGGGTCTCAGGTGTATCAAGGTGTGCCCAGGTGTATCCCAGGTGTAGGTAAATGGGTCTCAGGTGTATCCAGGTGTACCTAGGTGTATCTCAGGTGTGTCTAGGTACACCCAGGTGTATCTCAGGTGTGGTCAGGTGTAACTCAGGTGTATGTAAATGGGTCCCAGGTGTATCCAGGTGTGCCCAGGTGTATCCCAGGTGTACCCAGGTACACCCAGGTGTATCCCAGGTGTATCCCAGGTGTATCCCAGGTGTAACCCAGGTGTCTCTCAGGCAGTAGAAGCAGCCCAGCTGGCCGAGGACCTGCGCGCGCAGGGCGAGCACGTGCAGGCGCGGCTCCGTGAGCTCCAGGTGTGCGCGGCCGAGAACCGCGCGGCCAAGGACAAGGAGTCGCTGAGCCTCAAGAGAGCCCAGGTGGGGATTTGGGGCATTTCGGGCGATTTTGGGGAGATTTGAGGGGATTTGGGGTTTTTTTTGGGGAATTTCAGGGTGTTTCAGAGGTTTTTTGGTAGATTTTGGGGGATTTTTTAGGGATTTTTGGGGATATTTTGGGGGTTTTGTGGGGATATTGGGAGTTTTTGGAATTTTTGGAGATTTTTTGGGAGTTCTGGGCATGTTTTGGGGGTTTTGTGGGAGTTTTTGGGGAGTTTTGGAGTTTTTGGGGGTTTTGGGGGGGATTTTTAGGAGTTTTGGGGATGTTTTGAGGGTTTCGTGGGGATTTTTGGGGATTTTTTAAGTGAATTTTTTAGGATTTTTTGGGGAATTTTAAGACATATTTTTGGGGAATATTTTGGGGAACATTTTTGGGGATAATTTGGGACCATTTTAGGATAATTATTTGGAATATTGGGGAATATTTTTGGGAATATTTTGGGGAATATTTTTGGGGATTTTTGGGAAAATCTTTTGGGGAATTTTTGGGGAACATTTTTTGGGAATTTTTGGGGTAATTTGGGATCATTTTGGGAACATTTTTTTGGGATTTTGGGAATATTTTTGGGAATGTTTTGGGGATTTTTTGGGACCATTTTGGGATTTTTTGGGACCATTTTGGGAATTTTTGGGGGGCATTTCTGGGAATTTTGGGGAGTTATTGTGAGAATTTTTGGGGTAATTTTTAGGAATTTTGGGGGACATTTTTGGGAACATTTTTGGGGCATAATTTGGGACCATTTTAGGAACGTGTTTTGGAATTTTGTGGAACTTTGGGAATATTTTTGGGGGATTATTTGTGACTGATTTGGGGATTTTTTGGGGGAATTTTTTGGGATTTTTTTGGGACCATTTTTGGGTCACTTTTGGCGGTTTTCGGGGCAGGAGGAGCTGTCGCGGCTGCGCCGGAAGCTGGAGAAGCAGCGCAAGGTCGAGGTCTACGCCGACGCCGACCAGATCCTGCAGGAGGAGATCAAGGAGTACCGGGTGAGCCTGCCGGGACCTTCCGGAACCTTCTGGAACTTTTTGGGACCTTCTGGGAGCTTCTAGGAGCTTCCAGAACCTTCTGGAACTTTTTGGGACCTTCTGGGAGCTTCTAGGAGCTTCCAGAACCTTCTGGAACTTTTTGGGACCTTCTGGGAGCTTCTAGGAGCTTCCAGAACCTTCTGGAACTTTTTGGGACCTTCCAGAACCTTCTAGAACCTTCTGGAATCTTCTGGGAGCTTCTGGAACCTTCTGGAACTTTTTGGGACCTTCTGGGACGTTTTGGGACCTTCTAGAACCTTCTGGAATCTTCTGGGAGCCTCTGGAACCTTCCAGGACCTTTTGGAACCTTCTGGGTCCTTGTGGAACCTTCCGGGAGTTTCTGGGACCTTTCAGAACCTTCGTGGAGCTTCTAGGAGGTTCCAGAACCTTCCAGGAACTTTTGGAACCTTCCGGGACTTTCTAGGAGCTTCCTGGAGCTTCCAGAACTTTCTAGTTAAGACGTATTTTTGGGGAATATTTTTGGGAACATTTTTGGGGATAATTTGGGACCATTTTAGGATAATTGTTTGGAATATTGGGGAATATTTTTGGGAATATTTTTGGGAATATTTTGGGGAATATTTTTGGGGATTTTTGGGAAAATCTTTTGGGGAATTTTTGGGGAACATTTTTTGGGAATTTTTGGGGTAATTTGGGATCATTTTGGGAACATTTTTTTGGGATTTTGGGAATATTTTTGGGAATGTTTTGGGGATTTTTTGGGACCATTTTGGGATTTTTTGGGACCATTTTGGGAATTTTTGGGGGACATTTCTGGGAATTTTGGGGAATATTTTTGGCAATTTTTGGGAGTAATTTTGAGAATTTTTGGGATTCTTTTTTGGCAATTTTGGGGAATTTTTGGGGATAATTTGGGACCATTTTGGGAACGTTTTTTGGAATTTTGGAGAATTTTGGGAATATTTTGGGGGGATTTTCTGGGAATTTTTGGGGGAATTTCTTTGGAATTTTTTGGGAATTTTCTGGGACTTTTTGGGATCATTTTTGGGACCGTTTTTGGGTCACTTTTGGCCGTTTTCGGGGCAGGAGGAGCTGTCGCGGCTGCGCCGGAAGCTGGAGAAGCAGCGCAAGGTCGAGGTCTACGCCGACGCCGACCAGATCCTGCAGGAGGAGATCAAGGAGTACCGGGTGAGCCTGCCGGGACCTTCCGGAACCTTCTGGAACCTTCTGGGACCTTCTGGAACTTTTTGGGACCTTCCAGGACCTTCCAGAACTTTCCAGGAGCTTCTGGGACCTTCTGGGAGCTTCTAGGAGCTTCCAGAATTTGCTGGAACTTTTTGGGACCTTCCAGAACCTTCTGGAACTTTTTGGGACCTTCCAGAACTTTCCAGGAGCTTCTGGGAGTTTCTGGGAGCTTCTAGGAGTTTCCAGAACCTTCTGGAACCTTCTGGAACTTTTTGGGACCTTCCGGAACCTTCTGGAACTTTTTGGGAGCCTCTGGGATCTTCCAGAACCTTTCAGAAGCTTCTGGAACCTTCCAGGAGCTTTTGGAACCTTCCAGGATCTTTCAGGAGGTTCCAGAACCTTTCAGGACCTTTCAGGAGCTTGTGGGAGCTTCCGGGACCTTCCAGAACTTTTCTGGATCTCCTCGGAGGTTCCAGAACCTTCCAGGAACTTCTGGAACCTTCCGGGACCTCCCTGGAGCTTCCAGAACCTTCCAGAACCTTCCAGGAGATTTTGGAACATTTTGGGACCTTCCAGGAGCTTCTGGAGCCTTTTGGAACCTTCCGGAAGCTTCCAGCAGCTTCTGGAACTTTTCGGGACTTTTCGGGAGTTTCTGGACATTTTTGGGATTTTTCAGGAGGTTCCGGAACCTTCCAGGAGCTTTTGGAACCTTGCAGGACCTTCCAGAATCTTCTAGGAGGTTTTGGAACCTTTTGGGGCTTTCCAGGAGCTTCTGGAACTTTCTGGGACTTTCCAGAAGCTTCCAGGAGGTTTTGGAACCTTTTGGGGCTTTCCAGGAGCTTCTGGAACCTTCCGGGACCTTCCAGGAGCGTTTGGGGCCTCCCGGGATCTTCCAGGACCTTGAGGAACCGTGGGTGGAGCTTCCGGGACTCTGGGTGGAGCTTGGGTGGAGCCCCAGTGACTTTTTGGGGGCGTTTTCTAGAACTTTCCGGAGCACCGGTTGCCCGCTAACGACCTTCAACGACCTTGGGTGACCTGATAACGACGTCAGTTGACCTCAAACAACCTTGGTTGACCGTTAACGATCTTCAATGACTTTGGTTGACCTCGAATGACCTTGGTTGGCCTTCGACGACCTTGGCTGACCATTAATGACCTTCAATGACCTTGGTTGACCATCAGTGACCTTCAATGACCTTGGTTGACCTCAAATGACCTTGTTTGACTGTCCGTGGCCTTCAATGACCTTGGTTGACCATTAACGATCTTCAAGGACCTTGGTTGACCTCAAATGACCTTGGTTGATCATTAATAACCTTTAACGACCTCAGTTGACCTCGAACAACCTTGGTTGACCATTAACAGCCTTAAATTACTTTGGTTGACTTCAAAACACCTCACTTGACCCTTAACGACCTTCAATGACTTTGGTTGGCCATGAATGACCTTGGTTGACCCTTAACGACCTTCAATGACTTTGGTTGACCTTGAATGACCTTGGTTGACCCTTAACGACCTTCAATGACTTTGGTTGACCTTGAATGACCTTGGTTGACCATTAATGAACTTTAATGATCTCAGTTGACCTCAAAGCACCTTGGTTGACCCTTAACGACCTTCAACAACTTTGGTTGAGCTCAAATGACCTTGGTTGGCCATTAATGATCTTCAAGGACTTTGGATGACCGTTAATGACCTTCAGCGATTTTGGTTGACCTTGAATGACCTTGGTTGACCATTAATGACTTTCAATGACCTTGTATGACCTTGGTTGACCTCAAATGCCGTTGGTTGGCCATGAATGACCTTCAATGGTCTTGATTGACCTTTAATTTCCTTGGTTGACCATTAATGACCTTCAACGACCTCAGCTGGCCTTGAATGACCTTGGTTGACCATCGATCACCTTCAGTGACCTTGGTTGGCCATTAATGACCTTCAATGATCTTGGTTGACCATTAGTGACCTTCAATGACTTTGGTTGACCATTAATGACCTTCAGTGACCTTGGTTGGCCATTAATGACCTTCAATGACCTTGGTTGGCCATTAATGACCTTCAATGACTTTGGTTGACCATTAATGACCTTCAGTGACCTTGGTTGGCCATTAATGACCTTCAATGACTTTGGTTGACCATTAATGACCTTCAGTCGGTGGTCATCAGTGACCACCCAATGGTCACTCAATGTCCATCCTTGGTGACCAGTGGTTATCTCTGGTCATCTGTGGTCATCTCTGGTTATCTGTGGTTATTTGTGGTCATCCTTGGTGACCACAGCCATCAGTGACCACCCAATGGTCACTCAGAGTTCATCCTTGGTGACCAGTGGTCATCTCTGGTCATCTGTGGTCATCTCTGGTCATCTCTGGTCATTCTTGGTGACCACGGCCATCAGTGACCACCCAATGGTCACTCAATGTCCATCCTTGGTGACCAGTGGTCATCTCTGGTCATCTGTGGTCATCTCTGGTCATCTCTGGTCATTCTTGGTGACCACGGTGGTGACCAGCCACCCAATGGTCACTCAATGTCCATCCTTGGTGACCAGTGGTCATCTCTGGTCATCTGTGGTCATCTCTGGTCATTCTTGGTGACCATGGCCATCAGTGACCACCCAATGGTCACTCAATGTCCATTCTTGGTGATCCATGACTTCCACCATGCTTATGTCACCTATGATGGTGGTCATTGGTCATCCTTGGTGACCAGTGGTCATCTGTGGTCATCTGTGGTCATTCTTGGTGATCACAGCCATCAATGACCACTCAATGGTCACTCAATGTCCATCCTTGGTGACCACGGTCATCAATGACCACCAATGGTCATCCAATGTCCATCCTTGGTGACCAGTGGTCACCTCTGGTCATCTGTGGTCATCTTTGGTGACCACGGCCACCAATGACCACCAATGGTCAATGTCCATCCTTGGTGACCAGTGGTCATCTCTGGTCATCTGTGGTCATTCTTGGTGACCACGGCCACCAATGACCACCAATGGTCAATGTCCATCCTTGGTGGTCATCAGTGACCACCCATGGACACTCAATGTCCATCCTGGGTGACCACTGACCACTGATGACCACTCGTGATGACCCATGACCACTGATGACCACCGATGACCACCCGTGGTCACTCAATGTCCATCTTTGGTCACCAATGTCCACCTGTGGTCACTCAATGTCCACCTTTGGTCACCGATGTCCACCCGTGGTCACTCAATGTCCATCTTTGGTCACCACTGACCACTGATGACCACCCGTGGTCACTCAATGTCCATCTTTGGTCACCACTGACCACTGATGACCACCCGTGGTCACTCAATGTCCATCTTTGGTCACCACTGACCACTGATGACCACCCGTGGTCACTCAATGTCCATCTTTGGTCACCAATGTCCACCCGTGGTCAGTCAGTGTCCATCTTTGGTCACCAATGACCACCCGTGGTCACTCAATGTCCATCTTTGGTCCTGACCAGTGGTCACTCGTGGTCACTTCTGGCCACCCCAAAGTGACCAATGGTCATTCTTGGCCACTCCTGGTCACTCTGGCCACCTTAAACTGACCCCTGGTCACTCGTGGTCACTTGTGGTCACTCTGAAGTGACCGTTGGTCACTGTTGGTCACTCCTGGTCAGTCTGAAGTGACCCCTGGTCATTCTGGTCACTCACGGCCACCCCAAAGTGACCAGAGGTCGTTCTTGGTCACCCTAAAGTGACCCTTGGTCAGTCGTGGTCACTCCGAAGTGACCAATGGTCACTTCTGGCCACTCCTGGTCACTGTGGTAACTCTAAAGTGACCAATGGTCACTCGTGGCCATCTCAAAATGGCCGTTGGTCACTCTTGGTCACTTGTGGTCACTCTGAAGTGAGCTCTGACCACTTGTGGCCACTCCTGGTCACTCTGGTCACTCTAAACTGACCCCTGGTCACTCTAAAATGACCATTGGTCACTCTGGTCATTCTGGCAACCCTAAAGTGACCAGTGGTCACTCTGAAGTGACCAATGGTCACTCGTGGTCACTCTGAAGTGACCATTGGTCAGTTGTGGTCACTCTGAAGTGACCAATGGTTACTCGTGGTCACTCTGAAGTGACCATTGGTCAGTTGTGGTCACTCTAAACTGACTCCTGGTCACTTGTGGTCACTCGTGGTCACTCTGGTCACTTGTGGTCACTCTGAAGTGACCATTGGCCACTCGTGGTCACTCTGAAGTGACCATTGGTCATTCCGGTCACTGTAAACTGATCCCTGGTCACTCCTGGTCACTCTGGTCACTTGTGGTCACTCTGAAGTGACCCCTGGTCACTCTGGTCACCCTAAACTGACCATTGGCCACTCGTGGTCACTCTGGTCACTTGTGGTCACTCTGGAGTGACCACTGGTCACTCTGGTCACTCCAAACTGACCCCTGGTCACTGTGGTCACTGTGAAGTGACCATTGGTCACTCTGGTCACTCTGAACTGACCATTGGTCACTCCTGGTCACTCTGGTCACTTGTGGTCACTCTGAAGTGACCACTGGTCACTCTGGTCACTCTGAAGTGACCAATGGTCACTCTGGTCACCCTAAACTGACCATTGGTCACTCATGGTCACTCTGGTCACTTGTGGTCACTGTAAACTGACCACTGGTCACTCTGGTCACCCTAAACTGACCCCTGGTCACTCGTGGTCACTCTGGTCACTTGTGGTCACTCTGAAGTGAGAGGGGGAATTCCCCGGCAAATTTTTTAGGAAGAATTTGGGAATTTTGGGGTGAATTTAAAAAAATTTGGGGCATCAGGGACCCCAAAACTCCCAGCACGGGGCTGGATTGGGAGGAAAATTCAGGATTTGGGGAAAAATTTGGGGGTTTTGGGGTGAAATTTGGGGTTTTTGGGGCGAATTTTGGGGATTTTGGGGCCGTTTTGCGGCGCCACCATCGAGTCCTGGAGGACTCGCGGCCAGAGCGGCTTCCGGTGTTACCATAGAGACGGGGAAGGGGCGTGGCCAGAGCGGCTTCCGGCGTGACCATGGCAACGCCGGAAGCCGGAAGCGCCGCCAGCCGGAAGTGCCGATGGAGCCGCCGGAGGGTAACGGGGAAGGTGGGGGAGCGCTCAAAATGCCCCAAAAATGCCCCAAAATCGGCAGAAATCGGCCACAATCCACCTCGGGACCCCAAAAATCGGATTCGGGAGGCGAAAATTATCAAAAATCGACCCCGGGAGAGAAAAAATCGCCTCAGATTGACCCAAAAACGGCCCCGAAAAGTCAAAATTTGCCCCAAAATTCAACAATTTTGACCCAAAATTCGGAATTTTACAATTTTTTTGTCAGGGTTTCATAAATCTCCAGGGAGTTGAGGGCGGGAATTGTCAGGTTTTTACAAATCTTCCAGTTTTGTCCCAAAATTGCCATCCAATTTTTTCCCCAAAAATTTCCCAGTTTCCTCCAAGATCCCCCCCAAAAAAAAATTACAAAAAAATCCCCAAAAACCCAAAAAAATTCTTAAAAAATCCCCCCAAAAAATTCCCAAAAAATCCCAAAAAATTCATCCCAAAAATAAAAAACATCCCCAAAAAAATCCCGAAAAATTCTCCAAAAATTAAAAAAAAAAAAAATCCCCAAAATCCCAGAAAAATCCCCCCCAAAAAATTCCCCAAAAATACAAAAAAATCACAAAAAATCTCCCAAAATTCCCCCAAAAAATCTCAAAAAAATCTCAGAAATTCTCAGAAAAATGCCCAGAAAATTCTCAAAAAGTTTCCAAAAAAACCCCAAAATTCCAAAAAAAATTGCCAAAAAATTTGCCAAAAATCCCCAGGAAATTCTCAAAGAAATCTCCAAAAAATCCCCAAAATTCCCCAAAAGATTCCCCAAAAAATCCTCAAAAAATTCCCCAAAAATTCTCAAAAATTCCCTAAAAATTCCCCAAAAAATTCCCCAAAAATCCAATTTTTTTTCCCAAAAATTTCCCAGTTTCCTCCAAGATCCCCGCCAAAAAAATTACAAAAAAATCCCCAAAAACCCCAAAAAAATTCTTAAAAATATCCCCCCAAAAATTCCCAAAAAACCCTCAAAAAATCCCAAAAAATTCATCCGAAAAATAAAAAACATCCCAAAAAAATCCCCCAAAATTTATCCAAAAAATAAAAAAAAAAACCACAAAAATCCTGAAAAATTCTCCAAAAATTCCCCAAAAATTTCACAAAAAATCCCAAAAATTCCCAGAAAAATTCCAGAAATTTCCCCCAAAATCCCCAGAAAATTCTCAAAAAAAATACCAAAAAATCCCCAAAAATGTGTAAAAAATAAAAAAAAATCCTCAAAAAACCTTCAGAAAATCCCAAAAAAAAACAAACAAAAAATCACAATAAAACCCGAAAAAATCCAATTTTTTTCCCAAAAATTCCCCATTTTTTTCCCAATTTTTCCCCAAATTTTCCCCATTTTTTCCCCAATTTTTCCCTAATTATTTCCCCCTAAAATCCCATTTTCCCCATTCCAGCCCCGTTTCTGTGCCGCGGTTTCTGGGGCTCCCTGGAGCTCTCCCGCTTCCGTTCCGATCCTTGGGGGCTCCAAAATCCCCAAAAATCAAAAAAGGTTCCCCAAAAACCAAAAAAATCATCAAAAAATCCCCAAAAAATCCCCAGAAAAAAACCCTAAGAATTCTCCAAAAATCGCCAAAAAATCCCCAAAAGTACCAAAAAATCACAAAAAAAATCACCAAAAAGTTTAAAACAAAATCCCAAAAACTTCAAAAAAATCCCAAAAATTCCCCAAAAAAATCTAAAGACAAATTCCAAAAATCTCCCCAAAAATCCTCAAAATTTCCAAAAAATCCCAAAAAAATCCCCAAAAACTCCCCAAAAATTCTAAAAAAATCCCCAAAGCTTTCCAAAAAAATCCCCAACAAATCCCCAGAGAATCCCCAAAACTTTCCCAAAAATCCCCAGAAAATTCTCAAAAAATATCCCAAAAAATCCCCAAAAAATCACAATAAAAACCCCAAAAAATCACAAAAAATTCCCTAAAAAAGCCAATTTTTTTCTCCAAAATGTCTCAATTTTTTCCCAATTTTTCCCTAATTTTTTTTCCCTAAAACCCCCAATTTCTCCCCATTTTCCCCATTTCCAGCCCCGTTTCTGTGCCGCGGGTTCTGGGGCTCCCGGGAGCTCTCCCGCTTCCGTTCCGATCCTCGGGGGCTCCAAAATCCCCCAAAAAATCACAAAAAAATCCGAAAAAATTCCCCCAAAACCCCCCAAAAGTCTCCAAAAAATTCCCAAAAAATCACAAAAGGGCTCCCTGGAGCTCTCCCGCTTCCGTTCCGATCCTTGGGGGCTCCAAAATCCCCAAAAATCAAAAAAGGTTCCCCAAAAACCAAAAAAATCATCAAAAAATCCCCAAAAAATCCCCAGAAAAAAACCCTAAGAATTCTCCAAAAATCGCCAAAAAATCCCCAAAAGTACCAAAAAATCACAAAAAAAATCACCAAAAAGTTTAAAACAAAATCCCAAAAACTTCAAAAAAATCCCAAAAATTCCCCAAAAAAATCTAAAGACAAATTCCAAAAATCTCCCCAAAAATCCTCAAAATTTCCAAAAAATCCCAAAAAAATCCCCAAAAACTCCCCAAAAATTCTAAAAAAATCCCCAAAACTTTCCAAAAAAATCCCCAACAAATCCCCAGAGAATCCCCAAAACTTTCCCAAAAATCCCCAGAAAATTCTCAAAAAATATCCCAAAAAATCCCCAAAAAATCACAATAAAAACCCCAAAAAATCACAAAAAATTCCCTAAAAAAGCCAATTTTTTTCTCCAAAATGTCTCAATTTTTTCCCAATTTTTCCCTAATTTTTTTTCCCTAAAACCCCCAATTTCTCCCCATTTTCCCCATTTCCAGCCCCGTTTCTGTGCCGCGGGTTCTGGGGCTCCCGGGAGCTCTCCCGCTTCCGTTCCGATCCTCGGGGGCTCCAAAATCCCCCAAAAAATCACAAAAAAATCCGAAAAAATTCCCCCAAAACCCCCCAAAAGTCTCCAAAAAATTCCCAAAAAATCACAAAAAAATCCCCAAAAATTCCCCAAAAATCCCCAGAAATTCATCCAAAAATAACAAAAAATTCCCTAAAATATCCTGAAAAATTCTCCAAAAATTCCCCAAAAACTTCAAAAAAAATCCGAAAAATTCCCCCAAAATCTCCAAAGAATTCCCAAAAACTCTCAAAAATTCCCCCAAAAAATCAAAATAAATTCTCAAAAAATCCCCAAAAAAATCTCAAAAATTCCCCAAAAATCCCAGAAAAATCCCCCAAAAAATCCCAAAAAATTTCTCCAAAAAATCCCGAAAATCCCCAGAAATTTCTCAAAAAATATCCCAAAAAATACCAAAAAATCACAAAAAATTCCCCAAAAGTCCCAAAAAAATCCCCCAAAATTTATCCA
>NW_024371027.1:0-651 GCF_014805655.1 Passer montanus
GGGCGGGGCCAGCACAGGGGGCGGGGCCTATTGCGGTCACGCCCCTCGAGGTATTGCTGCTCTCCGGTGAGGGGCGGGGCCAGCACAGGGGGCGGGGCCTGATGCGGTCACGCCCCCTCAGGGTTGCCCTGCTCACCGGTGAGGGGCGGGGCTAACGCTTTGTGGGCGTGGCCAGAGTAGGGGGCGTGGTCAAAGCTGCGGGGCTTTTCGGGGTCCCTGGGGGGTTTTTGGGGGGCATTTTTGCAGATTCTGGGGAGATTTTTGGGGGGTTTTGGGACTGTTTGGGTGGCTTGGGGGGGAAATCTTTGGGGCTTTGTGGTTTTGGGGTGACTCTGTGTGGTTTTAGGGTCCCTGGGGCAGTTTTGAGGTCCCAGGGGCGGTTTTGGGGTGACTGTTTGTGATTTTGGGGTCCCTGGGTCAGTTTTGGGGTGCCTGTGTGTGATTTTGGGGGCCCTGGGTCAGTTTTGGGGTCCCTGGGTCTGTTTTGGGGTGCCTGTGTGTGATTTTGGGGTACCTCTGTGTGATTTTGGGGTGCCTGTGTGTGATTTTGGGGTCCCTGGGTCAGTTTTGGGGTACCTCTGTGTGATTTTGGGGTACCTTTGTGTGATTTTGGGGTCCCTGTGTCAGTTTTGGGGTACCTCTGTGTGATTT
>NW_024371028.1:0-2827 GCF_014805655.1 Passer montanus
AAAACACTTGCAATTTCTTTGAAACATACACCGGGCCATTATCTGTCTTTACATATGATGGAACGCCTAAGATGGAAAAGGAGTGGCAAAAATGATGAATAACATCCCGAGCTGTTTCATCTGCCAATGCCGAGGCAACCATGGCATGAGAAAAGGTGTCAATTGTAATATGGACATACTTTAAACGGCCAAATTCAGGCATCTTTGTAACATCTGTTTGCCATTCTTGCAAAGGGAGTAAGCTTCTAGGATTAGTACCATAATATTGTGAAATGTGAGACATATGACAATCAGGGCAAGAAGGAATAATTTACTTTGCTTTGCTATGTGATAATTTAAATTGCTGCCGTAGTGCCTGAGCACCCTGATGAAAAAATTGGTGAGATAGAACATCTTGCTGTAACACATTAGGCACTGTTTTTACTGCTGAGGCAGCCACAAGGGAATCCACATAGGTGTTACCTTCAACAAAGAATCCAGGCAGAGATGTATGGCTACAAATGTGCATAATAAAATAAGAATGCTTTTGATTACAAATAACAGTCCACAATTTCAACAACATAACAAATAATGGTTTCTCCTTTACATTGTACAACACAGCTTGATCCAACTGTTTCACTAAATTAGCAACATAAACAGAATCAGTAACTATATTTACGGAACTAGGAAATAAAGTAAAAGTACGGCACAAAGTTCAATTAACTGAGGACACCTTTGTTGAACCATTACTTCATATTCCCAGTGGTCATCTTCTTCCAGGCTACAGCAGCTTTTCCAGTTCTTCCGGATCCATCTGTAAAAATTGTTGCACCTTCCACTGGCACAGAAGAGCAAAGTTGTTTCCCCTGAAAGGGAATCCTCTTAGTGAAATTCAAAATAGGATGAGAAGGTAAATGATATGCTATTTGACCTGTAAAGGAAGATAAAGCAGATTGCAGCTCATGATTGTTTTGGAAACACCACTCAAAATTCCATTGTTGTACTGGTATGACAATAGTTACAGGATCACGGCCTAAGATTTCATGGCAGCATCTGCAAGCTTTGATAATGAAGTCTCCAAAAAGCTCATACAGACCTGGAGCTGTTTTTCGGGACCTGAAAGACAAAAATATCCACCCCAAAATATGCAATTTATCTTTCCATTTATCATTTCATTGACACAACAATCCACATGGTATTTCATCATTTCTCAAAATAAATAACTGCACACCAACAGAAACATCTATCCTGGTAACAAATTTAGATGCCAAAGCCAATTCAACTTCTTCTACAGCCTTTTTTGCTGCAGCGGTCAAGTGTCTCTCATCAGTAGCAGAAGTAATCCCTGATAGTAAGTCATACAAAGGTTGCAGTTGATGATTAGTTATCCCCAAGTATGGCCTAAGCCAACCTATTGCACCAACCAATTTCTGTATGTCAACAGTGGTTTTAATTTCAATGTCCAATTTTACAGGCTGAGGCACAATTTGTGTATTGGTGATTATCAACCCCAAATATTTCCAAGGCATCTCTTGTTGCAGTGTGGTTTTTGTTTTATTAGTAGGTTTATTATTTGAGTTGTAATTTGGTAGTTTTCTTTATGCTGTTTTCTTTTGTTCCCGCCTTTTCTCAGATTTTTCGTCAGTTAGTTGCAAGTTTCTATTTCCCCAAACTTTATCAGTTTACTGAAACTGTTCTCCTCCCTTGGAATTTTTATTGGTTTATACATTGTGGTTGCCGCCTGGTTTTTTATTCCCAATTCTCCTGATTTCTTAAAGATTGTACCCTCTCCTGAGACCTGCCCCCACATATAAGTTCCCGTCTGCCCCTTGTTCCTGGTCTCCAGGATGAAGAGGGGAAGTTTCACCATCAAAAAAAGTTACCCTGGGACCCGTGTGCTGTCCTGTGTTTTATGATGTGCCGACACTGGCACCTGGGATTCAACAGAGCTCGAGGGGGGACCTGCCGCTCCTCTCCTCCTGAATTTCTGCCCAACAATGGTCAGCGCAGTGATCTCCAGGCCCAGGTACTTCCGAGGTGGCATCCTCTGAACCTTGTCTTCCTGCAGTTGGAATCCCGCAGAGGTTAAAACTTTAACCACTAGGTCAAGTGTGTCTTGGAGTATTATGTCATTGGGGGCGCACACAAGCACATCATCCATGTAGTGTAGGATGATTGCCTCCCTTTTCTGGGCACGCACCGGGGACAGCAATGAAGCCACGTACCTTGGCAGACGGATGGACTGCATTTCATTCCTTGAGGCGATACTCTCCAGGGCTAGTGCTTCACTGGGGCTTCTCAATTGATCCAAGAAGGCAAACCGTGGTGCATCTTCTGTGTGTAGGGTAATATGGAAAAAAGAGTCCTTGATGTCCAGGACAGCCAATTGCCAGTTTTGGGGGCGCATCATTGGGGAGGGCATCCCTGGTTGGAATGACCCCATGTGCTCAATTACCTTGTTTATTTCCCATAAATCATGGAGGAACCACCACTTATCCTTCCCTGTCTTTTTTATTACAAAGACCAGGGAATTCCAAGGGCTAGTTTTCTCTTCAATGTGTCCTTTAGCCATTTGGTCCTCTATGAGCTCCTCCAGCACCTTCAGCTTTTCCTTGCTGACAGGCCACTGATGTACCCAGACGAGATTATCATCCAGCCATGCTAACTTGTGGGCCGGGTGCTCCACAGTGGCTGCTTCTAAAAATCCTGGAGTGCCTTAGGGATGACCAATTTGACCCCCCACTGGGACATAGTGTGACATCCCCACAAAGGAGCTTTGTAACCAGTGACAAACAGACGGACACTGGCAAGTTTTTCACCTGGCCCCTCAATTTGCACAATGCTTTTT
>NW_024371029.1:0-651 GCF_014805655.1 Passer montanus
AAACCTACCCTTTTAAGTAAATAGAACCAGGACAGCATCCTGTTGGAAAGATGTGCCTTAGCATTCCCATCTATTTCAGAGAAATAAAACAGGTGTCTTCTGCAGGAAACTCCAGGCAGATGAGGGAAATATATTGAAGACAGGAAAACAATACATTATTCTTTAACCATTTGGTAGCATAGAATATAAGAAACTCTTTGGAATTTCCATGGTCACAGGCATCACGAGGCCACAGATGAAAATAATTCCTTCCTTCTCAATAAAATTTTGCAACAACATTGTCTCATCTGAAAAAGGGGCTAAAGAGCTTATGATAAAACAAAACACCTGGTCTTCATAAATGTATATTTTAACATGGGTGCAACCTGGAAAACTATATGTCACAAACAGGTGACATATGCATAAAAGATGATTGATAACAATACTGCAACAATTTGTTGCTTCTGCAGGAGCAATCTTGCCATTCTCTGTATTTTTCTTGTGTGTTAGCAGCATAAGCATTGCAAGAATTTTATTCTAAAATGATTAGAATAATTAAATATCTTGGTTTGCATGCTGTGTTGTACCTGACAGTCCTCCACAGACACCTCTGCATAAATTTCACTAGGTTTTATCTCATCTTTTACCTTCCAAAATGCAAAAAAAAAAAAA
>NW_024371030.1:0-651 GCF_014805655.1 Passer montanus
TCAATTTTTCAATTTTTATTTCTATTTAAATTTTAATATTTTAATTTCAATTATAATTTTTAATTTAATTTTTTGTTTTGATTTCAATTTTAATTGATTTTTTAAATTTTCATTTAAATTTTAATTTAAGATTTCTATTTAATTTTTTGTATTTGTAAATTTTAATTTTAACATTCATTTCCATTTCAGCTTAATTTTTTTCATTTTTTTATTTCTACTTAATTTTTTCTTTTTTAATTTCAATTATAATTTTTATTTAATTTTTTGTTTTAATTTTAATTGATTTTTAAATGTGTTTATTTAAATTTTCCTTTAAGTTTTCAACTTTTTTTTAAATTTTAATTCTGATTTGAATTTTAATTTTCATTTAAATTTTCATTTAAATTTTCGTTTAAATTTTCAACTTTTTTAATTTTCATTTTCATTTTAATTTTCATTTAAATTTTCAACTTTTTTTATTTTAATTTTAATTTTAATATTAATTTAAATCTTCCACTTTTTTAATTTTCATTTTCATTTTCATTTAAATTTTCAACTTTTTTATTTTAATTTTAATTTTAATTTTAATTTTAATTTTAATTTTAATATTCATTTAAATGATCCACTTTTTTAATTTTCAATATTCATTTAAATCTTCCACTTTTTTTTTAA
>NW_024371031.1:0-651 GCF_014805655.1 Passer montanus
TTCCCTCGGAATTCCTGAATTTCCCTGCTGTTACCTGAATTTCCCTGCTGCTACCCCAGTTTCCCAGCTTTTCCCCCTCATTTCCCAGCTTTTCTCCCGTTGTTTTCCACTTCCAATCCCGTTTTTCCCATCCCGCGACCTCACCTGCGCCTGTGAGACAGCCAGAGTATCCCTGAATTCCCTGATTCCTTCGGAATTCCTGAATTTCCCCGCTTTTCCTCCCATTTTCCCTGCTATTCCCCCAGTTTCCCAGCTTTTCCCTGTTTTTTCCACTTCTGATCCCATTTTTCCCATCCCATGACCTCAGCTGCACCTGTGAGACACCCAGAGTATCCCAGAATTTCCTGAATCCCCTTGGAATTCCTGAATTTCCCCGCTTTTCCCCCCATTTTCCAGCTCTTTTCCCCCAGTTTCACAGCTTTTCTCCCATTTTTTCCAGCTTTTCTCCCATTTTTCCACCTCCCATCCCATGTTTCCTGTCCCATAACTTCAGCTGCACCTCTGAGACACCCAGGGTTCCCAAATCCCCTGAATCCACTCGGAATTCCCACATTTCCCAGCTTTCCCCCCAATTTTCCAGCTTCTCCCCCGTTTTTTCCACTTATAATCCCATTTTTGCCCGTTTTTCCTCTCCCCTTTTTCCCCATTTTC
>NW_024371032.1:0-651 GCF_014805655.1 Passer montanus
GCTGTGCTCTCCCTGTTCCTCAGCACTGCTCTGTTTTCTGACCTGAAGCCCCCCTCCATGTCCTCCCCATCCCTGGATCTGGCCCTGTCAGTTCTGTACTCGCTGGTGCCTCCAGCCCTGAACCCCCTCATCTACAGCCTGAGGAACCAGGAGCTCAAGGCTGCAGTGAGGAGACTGATGACTGGATGGTTTCACAAGAATTAAACTGCTGGCCACTTGTATGCAAATCTCTTGTAATAAAAGTCATCTTTGATACTTCTTGTTGGTTTCAGTTTGGAGGTTCTCTTTTTTGTTTTAGTCTTTTCATATTATCCACAAAGAAATATAACTTTTTGTGCCATTTCTCAATTTGCTTCTCCCCTTCTTACTTTCCAGACTGTGTCAATGAGCTCTTGGTGGTTTTAAAGGAACTAAAGCATCTCGCACCTAAGTTGTGTGCAGAGATGCCCGATGGCCAATTTCTGCAAATTACTTGTAATAAACGTCATCTTTGATAGATATTGTTGTTTTCACTGTGGAGGTTCTTTTTCTTTGTTTTACATTTTCAGTATTGTCCACAAAGAAATGTCATTGTTTGTGCCATTTCTCAATTTGTTTCTCTCCACCCTCCCTGTGGCCACTGTGTCAATGAGGGGCTGCGCTCTCAGTGGC
>NW_024371033.1:0-651 GCF_014805655.1 Passer montanus
CCCGACCCGCGGCTGCAGGGACCGGCTGGACCTCGGTCAGGTGCGGGAGGAGCGCCCAGGGCTCGCACGGGCGGGCGGGGGCTGTGACACGGCGGCCCCTCCTCCGGGCGGCCCCTTCACTGGAAACATTCCAGAAAGTAAGCGCTTCCTTGCCTTCAACTTCAAAGGCTTTGAGTTCACCTAATCCATGTCTACCCCTCGAGTAAGCACCAGGAAAGCTTTCTCGGTTGGATGTGTAACAAAAACCAGGTCCGATGTCACAGCTGCTAATTTGTGGTTGCTTTTCAATATCGGTGTTGTTGGCAAGGCCTCGCTATTCTCCTCAGGGAGGGTAGTCTGCTGTAAGGAGTGATCAACCAGATAAAGAACATACCGAGGTTCTAGTCAAAGTATGGGAAGAGGCTAAACTAATTAAAATATGCAAAATGACAGTGCTGATAGTTTAATCACTAGATATCGAGCTGAGACCAAGCAGCGTCCAGCAGAAATATGCTTTGGAAATGTGGAATAAGCCACACAAAGAAACATACATCTTAAACCAAAATCCAAACTACCAAAGCAAGTAGTAGGCATTGATAAATAATTGGAGGCAGTAATTAATTTTGTGAAGTACTGCCGAGCAAAAAATGTAGGGCCTACAAGAGTAAAAAA
>NW_024371034.1:0-651 GCF_014805655.1 Passer montanus
CATGACCCAGCAGTGCCCTTGGGATCCCCCATCCTGCTCGGGGCAGGGATGGCTTTGCAGGCAAGGTGCTGTTCCTGCTTCAGCAAAGCCACCTCAGCTCAGATATCAAAAAGCAGATATAATTATTTCCTCCCACTCAGGAAAGCTTCCATTTAGCTGATTTCCTTTCCTTTCCCTCTCCAAGTTATTAATTATCTAATTACAACCACATTCTGCAGACCAGCTCAGGGACTTGTCAGGCTGCCCAGGACCACTCAGGAGAGCTCCACCTCTCCCGGTGGTTTGGGGATGCCCATGTCTGACAGATGACAGACTGACCCTTTCCCCATCCAGGGAGGGCTCCAGCAAAGGAAAATAAAATCCAGGGAGGACGAAGATACCACGGAGCAATTTGCTGATTTTATTTTTTCCAGCCAGCAGAAGAAAGGGTGGAGGATGGTCACACGAGGTTTTGCTGTGCCCTGATCTTCTCTGAATATGGCTGACACAAAGACGAGGTAAAACCAGATAAAAAGCTGGTCTAGTTCCAGGGATTTTTTAAAATCCCACCCAAGAGCAGAGAGCTCAGCACAAAGCTGCTCCCAGGGCAGAGCTGACGTCTTTAACCCTGGCTGAGACCCCCTGCTCTGGCTGCTGCTGCCCTGGGGCCTT
>NW_024371035.1:0-651 GCF_014805655.1 Passer montanus
CCTCCTCGTCGGGGAAGGACCTGGGGGCAGGGGGGGCTCAGGCACCCCAAAATCCCCAGAGACCCCCCCCAAATCCCGGGAGAGACCCCCCAAATCGGGGCACCCACAGGGACCCCCAAAACCTGCGGAATACCCCAAATTTGGGGAGCCTCAAGGGACTCCTACCCCCAGTTCTGGGTTACTCCTCGTCGGGGAAGGACCTGGGGCCACGGGGGGCTGAGGCACCCCAAAATCCTGGGAGAGCCCCCCCAAATCCCGGGAGAGACCCCCGAAATCCGGGGACCCACAGGGACCCTCCAAACCTGAGAAATACCCCAAATTTGGGGAGCCTCAAGGGACTCCTACCCCCAATTTTGGGTTCCTCCTCGTCGGGGAAGGACCTGGGGGCACGGGGGGCTCAGGCACCCCAAAATCCCGGGAGAGACCCCTAAATCCCAGGAGAGCCCCCCCCAAATCTGGGGAGAGCCCCCCGAAATTTGGGGAGCCACAGGGAGCCCCAAAACCTGGGGACAGTCACAAAATTTGGGGACTCCTTCCCCTAAATTTGGGCCCCTCCTCACTGGGGGGCACCGGGGAGCACCTGAGACCCCCCCCCGGGACACCCCAAATTCTGGGGAGACCCCAAAATCCCCCCAAATTTCTTCTGAGACC
>NW_024371036.1:0-651 GCF_014805655.1 Passer montanus
TACCTGCGCGTCCCGCTCCACCTCCGCCTCAGGAGCTCCGCGGGGCCGGGGCTGGGCCGAGGGAGCGGGGCTGGGCCTGGCCGGAAGTTGCCGCGGCGCCGCCTCACGCCCAAATGGCGGCGCGCGTCACCCTGGAGACAGAGGGCGGTGGGAGGGGGCGTGGTCGTTGATGTGATTGGTTGATTTTGGGAGACGGGGCGTGGCTTTTGGGCTCGTCTGTAATTCCCGCCTTCCAGGAGCGCGCGTTGATTGGGTGATCGTACAAAAGGGGCGTGGTGAACGCGTCTCTTTATGGTTATGGTATTCCTAGAGCGCCCCGGATTGGCCGCTCCGCCCGGCGCCTCTCGTCTGCCCCGGGTCCTCCTGCCCGCCGAGTTTGCGACAACACCGCGGGCGCTTTACGGCAGCGGGCCGGGGGTCCCGGGAGGGTCCCGAGGGAGTTTTAGGGGGACCCCGGGGGCGTCCCGGCGCCTCCGAGGCGTCTCCGTGAGCACCGAATTCCCCCCGCGCCCTCCTCTGCGCCGCGCCACGGCGCTACCCGGAGCGCGCCTCGCTTGACGGCGTTGTTGCACGACAGCCTGAGGGGCGTGCGGCGCGCTTTACGGCAGCGCGGCGGGGGCAGCGCGGCCGGGGGGGACTTTGGGGGGTCCC
>NW_024371037.1:0-944 GCF_014805655.1 Passer montanus
AATAAAGAAATGAGATTTCAGGTGATAACATCCTGAAAACAAAGAGCCAAATGATTAGAACTGGGATGTGTTCAGAAGTTTCTGAATAAAATATCCATGACATCTTCCTTGAGTTTCTGCCACTGGAGTTATGTTTCAGATGTGTGCTGTGCACAGGGAGTAAATCTCCTGTACGTGAGAACATGCTACTGTCTTCTGCATTCCCACTGCTGTTCCTTCTGTTTGCTACGAGCTAACCAGGTGTTGACATTCAGGGTCTCTTACCATTATTTTGATGTACTACCTGAGATCAAGCATTGAACTTGAATTGCAGCAACAAGAATCTAGAAATTAAATTCAAAATGAATGTATTTTGATAATGTTTGTGGCTTTGGAGTTACCTTTTTTTTACAAATAAACACATTAAACTTTTTTATTGCTATATGTAAAACTCTCAACAGACAGAGGAGTAGAGGAATTCAGTACATGGTTTTGGGCTTCAGGATATGATTTTCGGGGACTTGGACCTGTCCTACATATTGTGTAGCTACAGACATGGCATTTCATTTGCCTGTGCCTTAACTTCCCACCTGTGACATGGGAATGGAAGCACTTCTACCTCTCTTCAAACTGCTGAGAAATAAATATTGAGGACTACTTGGATGCCATAATAATGGATACAAATTAAACCCATTATATATATAGGATGATGGAGCTGTCGTGATTATGGTGAATTACTGTGAACAGATTCAGGGCAACTGGACTGGTGGTCTTGGAAACAAAAAAGGAATGGGTCTGCGAATGTTTGAGAGAGTGAAGCCCCCGTTTTTCAGTGTGTACCCGAGCTAAATTCGCCTGTTGCAGCTGGAAGGGCCGTAGGCTTTCCGAGGGCAGGCACGGCCGCGGCGCTCCCCTCTGCCGGCCGCCGCCCTGAGGCGCCCTCACCGGCCGGGCCCGGCCCCGCC
>NW_024371037.1:1048-2230 GCF_014805655.1 Passer montanus
CGGGCCCGGCCCCGCCGCGCCCCCTGGCGGCCCCGGCCGTGCCCCGCCAGCCGCCCGCCTTCGCCGCCCGCGGCTTTCGTGGTGGCGGTCCCGGGACGGTCACCCCGCGCCCGGCCGGCGCTGCGGGTGCTCGGGGACCCGCACTGACGCGGAAAGAGGGGATTCCCGCACAGCCCGCGGAACGGGACACAACGGCGCGGGAGTTTCCGTGCAGGAGCCCAGGGGAAGACAGCGGGGAGGCTCCTCATTCACTGACGCGTAGGGAGGAGATTCCCCGGACAGCCTGCGGGACGGGACGGAGCGGGAGTTTCCGTGCAGGGCTCAGGAGGGAAGAGACCGGGGAGGCGCGGAAGCGAAATCGCTCGGGACCGCACCCTGGGCACGTCTCCAGCGGGGCGCTTCCCCGGCCCGCCCGCTTTGGGGTCGCGGTGGCCTCTGTGCCTCATTTCCCGAGGGCTCCGCTGTGTCCCCTCGCCCGGTGCCGCATCTCCCCTGAGGGCTGCGCTCTGTCCCCTCGCCCGGTGCCGCAATTCCCCTGAGGGCTGCGCTCTGTCCCTCGCTCGGGCCGTCGGGCGCCCCGCGCCCGGGGCGGGCACGCGCGGCTCCCGCTGTTGGTGACGTCACGGCCCGCTGCCGCCCCGCCGCTCCAGTCGGCGGGCGCATCCCGCGGGCGCGGAGCGGTGCGGAGCGGAGCGGGGCTCCGCGCCACGGGCGGCAGCGGCCTCGCGCTGTGGAGGCCAGCAGGCGCCGCCTCCTCCTTCCCTCCCTCCGTCCCTCGTTCCCGCCCGCGCCGCTCTGTCCCATGTTCGGGCTGGGGAAGCCGGCGGGACAGCAGGAGCTGGGCAGAAGCGGTGGGCTTCCGAAGATGGCGTCCGTGGGGGATTTTAACGTGCTCAGCTCCAGCATCCCGGCCACCAAGGTGGAGCTCTCCGTGTCCTGCAGGTACGGTGGCTCGCGGCCGCGCCACCCGCTCGCCCCGCGGCGTCGGAGGGGGCGGACGGGCGGGGACCCCTGGTCCCGGGCTTGTCAGCGGAGCGGGCAGAGAAGGGCAGCGCGGGACGCGCTCCGCATGCCCCGCGCCGGGCGAGGCTCTCGCTGCTGCCCTCGGAGCGCGCCGAGCGCGGGCAGCGGGCAGCGCATCCTCGGGCAGAGCCCGGGGCCGGCTGCCAGCCCGCTGCAGCC
>NW_024371037.1:2264-374496 GCF_014805655.1 Passer montanus
CCGCGGGTTCCGCCGAGCCGGGCAGCGGCTGCCGCCGCCCCGCATCCTGCCCGCGCCGCCGCGGAGCGGGACTGGCGTCGGCGAGCGCGCAGGGCGCGTTACCCGGCGGGTGTTTAACTTCTGGAGCTGTCCCAAGTGCCGTGGTGGGGACGGAGACCTTCCGGCCGCAGTAATCCTGCCGTGGGTTCTTCAAGGCTCTCTTGCAAAACTTCGGAGTACGGGCGTGTTGTGTCGCTTCGTCATGTTTTATCGTAAGGCTGCTGCCGAGAATTTGAGGGAATGCCAACCCACAACACCAAATGTAGCGTCTGTGGTTTTGTTCCTTTGACGCTTGTTTATCGGAATTTCAAAAGTCCTGTTTTCTCCCGTGATGCAGAGATTTTCTCATTAGAGGTCTAAAAATAGTTTTATTTGTGCGCTTTTTTATTCATGTCTTCGTTCACATTCCGCAACTTCCTTAAGTATTTCCTAGTAGTTGCAAAGCGGTGATGGCTTTCACCAGAGCTGGCAGCTTCTAGCGGAAAATTTGAACTGTCAGTGTATTTCCTGACGGGAAATGAGACAGAGTTTCTTCTGCAGTTATACAACATTTTATAATGTTGCTGTTTACCAGTACTACTAGCACGATAGAACGGCAGTGCTCTAAACTTAAATTGTCAGACCACTCCCTCTCTTTCCTTAGTAAATAAAGTCTGATTTGATGTTTTATCAAGTGTGGATTTCAAAAGAAGGCTGAAGCAGTGAGAAATAGAGTAAGATTAAATTTTTACTACTGAGTCACTATGCTGACATATAAACACCCCATCGTACTTGCTGTCTCTGCAAGGTTCACAAGCACCAAGTGTTGTCTGAGGAACGGTGTAAAAGCAATCCAGGATCTTTACTTTGCTTTTAAGTAAAGTAGTTTTACTTTGTTCAGATAGCCTGTCACAGATGTCAGAGCATTTTGCTGAATTTGACTCAATTCACTTAGTATGGGAGTTCAGGTATCATTTGTGTATACCTGCCATGTTTCACAGTAATCCATCAGATTAATAGAAATGCAGGTATAGAGCATAGAAGCATGATTCTGACCTTACTTGTAACTAATTTCAGTATGTAGTTTACAGCAGCAGTTTCTCTGTAGGTATTGTTAAAAGCCATGTCAGTTTTGTTAAAACTTTTTAATTTGTCTTGATGTCAAGTGCAGAAAGATGGGAATTTCCATGGAGATTCCTTTCTTCTGTATGTGCTGGATGACAATTTTTGATTACAAAATTATGCTTCAGAGCAGAGTATAAAATGAGTGACACTAGGGCAGAGATTAATGGTTAACACATTTGTGATTCATCTGTAAACACATTCATTGGCTAAAGCTTGTGAAATGTGGTGTTAAATGGAATTGGGAAAGACTGCAAGAGCAAACTGCAAAATTCAGAGAATGCTGAAAATTCTTTAATAATTAGCAGGTTTGTATTCCTTAATACCTGGAGAGAATTGCTTTTAAGAACAGTTTGGTCATGATGTTTTTTCCCTTGATACCTGAAGAGTTGTAGGACCAATGAGGTCACTAATTAACCATCATTTATTCCTAGATTTTTTTCTTGGGTTTTTCTTTTTGCTTGGCTTTGGTGTTTTTTGTTGTTGTGGTGATGTTTTGTGGTTTTTTGGGGGGGTTGTTTGTTTTTTGTGGGTTTCTGCTTGTTTTCCTTGTAGGACATGAGGGAAGTTCTTCCAGTTTGTACAGGTGGTGTAACTTGTGGTCAATGAAGCAGTGCAAACTGTTTGTGCCCTAAAGTAAATCTGTGATTCTTCTTTCCTTTGTTCTGTCTTTCTGTTTGTCTTATTCAGTAAGGATACAGTTTCTATTCCTTTAGCTCACAATTCCATGTGATTTATTTGTCAGCATTTCCCAATTTGCCTGCATCCTCATACTGCCAGTGAAGTATCCAGATTCAGCACTGTGCAGATGGTATTGCACTACTTGATATTCTCCAGGCCACCCTGGTTTAGCTTCAGAGTCACATCAGGTAGCCTTTAGGAGAAATGCATCTCATAGGATGAAAAATTCTGTCAAAATTGTAAAATCCAGAAGTGTTTCGGTTATCAGGCAATGCTCTTTCTGGAATTTCTTTATGACTAAAAGTTTTTAATATCATTCCCATGGCTTTTGAATGCCAACATTAGCTGTAATTTAAAAAATCCTAGAAAAGCAAGAAATTAATTTAATTCTAGTTATTACTACTCAGTCCCTATCAAATAAAAACTTCACGATTCTTTTCTGACTCTCTAAAATGTAGTTTATCAGGAAACAGAAGTCTTTGACTCAAGAGCCAACTCTAGTATGGCAGAAGAACTTACATATGTATCCCAGAGGATCCTCTGGTGTTGGTAGTTGTCCACTATTGTCTGGATCAGTTGTTGTAGCAGCCATCTCCCTCTGCACCCTGTCTCTGCCTTCCTCACAGGTGCTGAAGGGCATTTATGACCTGATGAAAATGTTACTGTCACCTGCCATGCAATCTTTAGTTGTTGCTGCCCCGTATAATTTTGCACAGTTGTCACATGGTGAAGGACCAAGACCTTATCCCTGCAGTCTGTGTGAAGGAGTGGAAACAGGCTGCACTCTGTCCTTTTACTCGCTAAGTTTTCCAGCCCAAGGATTCCTCTTCCTCTGCAGGAGTGTTTGCTCTGCGTGCTGATTGTAGGCCTGTGTCTAGACACGACTCTTCTCTTGCCAGCTGTGTGTGAGCTTGTGCTCTTATGTGAGCTTCAGGTGAGCTTCAGGCCATATACCTGTCATCCTCCTTTCCCTCTGTTGATGTTGTTCACTGATTCCAATCTAGTTAAGTCTTGGAAAAACTTCATATTCTGTTCCTATCTTCCCTCTGTTAGTGCTGTTACTGTGTGTTGATTGAAGTAGTTTATCTAATGCTGAGAACTGCAAGATTGTGGTCATGGTGCTCTGTGTGAGCATACAGATTTCGGTGTATTTTAATGGGTTCAAGTTTTTAATTTTTTTTGTTATGATCTGTATAATGATGATTTCTGTTTATCACTGTTACTGTGTGGACAGGCCTAGGTTTTTTCCCTGTAGTACCTGATAATTCTGTAGCCATTCTGCAGTCTTATGTTAATAAAAAGGTCAAGTGTTTTTTTATATCTCATGTTAATGTGTGTTTATGGACCTGTCAATCAGAATTATCTTATTGAGAGTGTTTTTTTTAATATCTATAGGAAAGTGAAGCTGTAGTTTTATCATTTTGACTTGTAGTAGTGTATCAAAGATGACATGGTTATTGGAAAGAGGGTTTTAAAATATTGACACAGTGCAGGGTCACTTTGCTAATTCAGAACATTTGTTGTGATAATACTGCTTTAAAAGGCTTTATGTTCAATCGGGCAGTGTGTCTTTATTGGTCTGGGTTTATGTTGGATAAACTCTACACTGCCTGTGTTCCCACAACAGCGTTATGTGCGTGAAGGCACCATAAACACCTTGTCACAGCTAATTCAACAGAAATACAGTTGGTTGCCCATGCCTGTTTTGGATCAGTCCTATGCCACTTCACAATTTGTACAGAAATCTAACATTAATTAATGAGCTGAATGGAATTAAGCAACCCCTATTCTCAGTAATTGAAATTATTCAATTTCAAGTTTCTTGCACAAACAAAGCATACCACTTCAGACTTTTTCATTTTGTTTGGTGGCGTGAAAGTCTTAACCAGCCACTTCCAAGTGTTTGCAATACCTAAAAGTATGTTTAGGTATATCTTGGATTTTCCTAGGGACTGATTTCTGGCAAGATCATGTCTCTCCAGCCATCATGCTTACTTTCTCAGTTTTTAAAAAAATATTCATAATTTGTTAAAGTCTCTGTCACAGAAAGATATAACAATAAAAGAGATATTCATAACAAATTATTTGAGCTTGTAATTCTGTATAGTAAAAATACAGAATATAAAATGAATTTTTATTGTAAACCTGGTTTTCATCTTCCTGCTTTCTTTATGTGTGTGTTTCTAGCTTAGATTAAAAGTGCATGGAGTGGTTATGTGACTGCCAGCAGAAGGTTGATTTTACATTGTTTTGTTTTTTTTAATTATACTGGCTAGGGAACCAACTGGTTTCAGATGAGAAAAAAATATAAATGCTTTACAGTGTCCATAGTCATGGAGATGCATTCCTGATAGAGTGCAAGTTTAGTTTTCACCTGTGTGTCTCTATTGTTTGGAAGTTAAACATGCAGCAGTGTGACTAATAGAATTTAAAGCAGATTTCTTGCACTGTAAGTTCTGTCCTGTGGTAGCTAGTGATGGGAAAGATGCATGCTAGTGTCTTTACAAACAATTCCATGGGTGAGTGTCTTAAGGAGATATGGGAGTTAGTGTCTTTGAAATGGGTCTTAGTGCCTCTGCCCACCTCAAGCTGCAGAACCCAGTTTGGCTCCTTAACTTAAGAGTAGCAGACAAATGGATCAGCACACAGTCTGTTGCAGAACCCACATAGCCCAAATTTCTAAACTCTGGAAGAAAATGACATGTTCAAGGGGAGAATGTGGTAGGTGGCTTGGGAAGGCTGTACCTTCCTAGTTCTGCAGCCACTGGGGAAAGGAAGAGGACAACATGGGGCTGGGATTTTAGGATAAAAGGGGGCTATGTCCTCTGAAACCTCGAGATAGAAACCCCATGGACACGTGGCTGAGTGGGCTCTCTCCCTTTATTCAAATAACAGTGTAGGACTCCTCTGTCACCTTCATGGACAGTGGCTTTTCATGGAGTGATTTTCCACACACTAGGGACAGGCTGTTTTAACCCACCCCTGAGATGGGTAACTGAAAGTTCTTACTAGATCCCTTGTGGTGGATTCAGGTGGAACAAGACTGAATAAGCAGTGTGTACACACATGGCAGGTTTATTTCAGAACAGTTTGGTTATGTTGGAAAGGAGGCATGTATCTGCTTTGGTTATTATTTATAGAAATATAATTCTATAAAAGTATAAAAATATCACTTAGGAAAATATACAAGGAAAAGAAAGACAGGGTAAGAGTACAAAAGAAGAGGAAAAATATCACTACCGATGGATCCAGCACTGAAACTCAATTGTTGCAATTTTGATGCCTTTTGATCAAAGTTTTGGTCACAGTCTTTATCCATTGGGGCTGGAGAAGTCCCCCTGTTGTGGTTTGGAATAGGAGGAAATACAGGGAAGTGATGGGTGGGGAGAAAAGATTCAGTGGGTTAATGTATGTTCAGTGGGAAGGCCCAGGTGCCTCCCCTGGGAGTGGAGTCTTACTGTGAAATACTGTGGATCGTGCACAGTCTCGGGGGGCTTCAGGGGACTTTGAAGATTTGTGGCCCTTTCTAAGACATGACCACTGTTTCTCATGACTGCACAGGTTGAGCCAGTTGTGACTTATCACAAGATCAAATGAATACCTTCAGGCTTACCTATGAGTGATACCTCCCCCAGGGGGTGGTTTTACACCTGAGTCTCATCTGGAGAGGACATTGGCATGATAAAAAGCATTACCCACCTTGCAGGATCTGCTTCTTACTGGCCTTTTTGGTTTGGTGTGGTCATCCTCTGGTGGCTGGGTGTGCACCTCCTCTGCAGCTGCGCTGTTCTTAGGAAGATCAACGGTTTCACCACACACCCAAAAATTCTTCTCCTCCCCTTTGTTTAGGGGGTGCAAATCTGGCCCCAGCAAAGCACCTGTTGCTTTTGCAAGTCTGATTTTTGAGTCATTAACCTTTAACATGTCAGTTCTCATGCAGGCTTCAGGTTTCACACAACCTTGGGAGTGTCAGGACTTGTCAGGTTTTGTCTGAATGTGCCTTTGAGCTTTGTTTGGTTTTACTTAGCTGCAAACCCAAACCTGGAATCTTTTTTCTACTTCCTGGGTAGCTACTGCTTGGTTAGTTTCCCTTTGGCTTATCCTTGTGTAATTTTGTGGTGTAACCATATTTCCTTCAGCAGATAGTAGTAGCAGGTAGTTATTATGTGTATAATGATGTATTTGTGACCCTGACAGAATGGTGCAGTGCAGAGGAGCATCCGTCACGGTGTGATAGCAGAGGCTTTGCATGTGGGGGCACAGGATGTAGAATGGAGTTGCACATGAATGAAGTCAGGGCATGTTAACTCAGCTGGGGGTCCTTGGAGTGGGGAGGAAGAAGTCGTCAACATCATACTCCTTCTGAGACCACTTCTTCCCCGCCTGCCACCGCTGTAAACCTCATGGGTGTCCTCAGACAGGAGGTGGGACACTGATGGGTGGCTCACTGTAACACCGTCCCTCAGCTGAAGCCCACTGTCCTAGGTCTCAGGTGGCATACAGGAAGGCCTGGCAGCAGGAAAAGATCTAGGAAATGTGCAATAACTTTGTGTATTTTTATGAAGATTTTCTGTAGTAGTATTATTTTTCTCAATTTTTTATCTGCCTATCTGAGCAGTGGCTCACTGACCAACAGTCCTGCACTGGCAGAGTAAGGATGACTATGTATACATACATTGATGGTATGTATTTCCCTTTAAAATTACTTATTTGAGGTATACCTTTTAAAGGTTGTTTCAGAAAAACTGCAAAACCAATCTGTAGGTTTTATATGCTGTTATACATTAATGAAACACTGTGTTAGATGTATTACACATTCCTAAAGAAATCAGATCTCACATAGGGCAGCATATCCGTGGATTTGGATGGTCTGGGTGAAAGTAACTGGAAAGGAGTGGTGAGTTGACAATGGATTGAAAAGCTCTTTTGACCACCAGCAGTCTCTAGTGCCATTTCCCAGGACACATCACCAGAAGTCAGAAACTGTTTACCTGCCCAGTCCTAGCAACATAAATGTGGGTGGTTTATTCTGTTGGTTTCAAATAGAATTTTGGGTTAGTACTGAAGCAGAGTTCCACCAGTTTGTGATAGTACTAATTGGTCTTTTTTTTTTAAAATTTAAACTGGGATAGCTAAGATTATGTTTAGGTCTGTTTCATCTGCACAAATATATTTTTATAACCCAGTACATCCCATCTGTTTCAACAGAATTCCTGTAAAACTATTGCTGTGTTAGAGTAAATAAACTTGGCAATTCCTTTGGGGTTTTTTAACCCTCAGGAGCAATCAGCAGTTTTAATAGAGGTTTCATCCTAAAATTGTTTGTGTACATCTAGCCCGAGATGGCTTTCTGTGGGTTGTGTTAAAACTCATGGAAGCACTGCTGATCTTACCCTTCTCATTGCTTCTCACTTTCTTTTTTCCCTTATGGCTTCTGAATCAATATATTCTTAGCTTGACAATCAAAGTTACCGTGAGGCTGAAAATTATTTGTTTTCTGCTGAATTACTTCTCCTGAGGTTATGAAGAGGTATTGTGAATGTTTTCTTAAGCTTGCACCTCAGAGATATGTTTGCTTTCTTCTGGTTCTTCTAGTGCCCCAGAGTGGAGATGGTTTGAACAGAAAGAAACAGGTCATCCTAATTGCCTGTTAGTCAGTAGAGTCACTGTTGTCTCACCTGTGAGCCTATTGTAAGAAAAGCAGTTATTTTGACAATAATGTAAAATTCTGAGAGATTGTCTGATCTGCTGTTAGGTCCAGGGCATTCTGAATCTGGAGATGTGGAGGCTAATAACTGGCTTTGTTGTGCTCTGACAGAATGGAGAAAGAGAGAGTAAATAGCTGTGGAAGGGTGACTACTTAAGCTGCCACAATAATTTGTGCAATTACTCTGCAGGTAGGTCAAGTGGGCTCTTCACTTGAGTGGACTCTTTGGCTCATGCATCATCTTAGGACTGATCCTTGCAAGTTCAGTGGCACCATTAAGGCTGAGGGGTAGTGCCTACTGGGTAATAATACCGTTATGTTACAATTAGTAGTACAATGGGTACTATTCTGCACATTAAAAAGTGATTAGGATGCTCCTTTCTGGAAAGCATTCGGATGCTTTCCATGAAAAAGGGATATGGGCCCATCATTAAGTGAGGGAAACAGAAGTGCTTTTATTTAATGAACTAGAGATAATTCCTTTTTCTATGGATTGATAAAAGCGTAAGAGAAGTAGTGTGTGCTTGCAATATATAACACAAATATGATATACTGAAAATGTATATTTTCTAAAAATTATTTTGTATGAGTAACCAACTTCTGTGTTTGCAAGCTGCTGAGTGCTTCACAACTGAGAAGCCTTTGCATGCATTTAAATGTAAGTCTAAAGAAGAAGAGAAACATAAAACCATAGCACCCAGAGAGATTTTGACAAATTAATCTGAAGTGAATCACATATTTATCGTTAAAGATGTCAGAGATGTTGGAAGCAAAGTAAGTCTTTTTCCAGTCAATACAAATTGTTAATTTGTTTTAAATTTTGAGACTATAAAAAGCAGATTTTAAACTGCTCACTTCTGTAGTTACTGTGGTCTGTTTTTCAAGGCCAGAATTCTACAATTTCTGATGGGGGAGTTGGATTTAGTTCTGCTTAGCAGTTTGGTATAACAAAAGCTTAAAAAAAAGAACTTACGGAGAAGGAAGTTCAGATATTGATCGCTAAAATAAAGTAAAATTTGAAGGAAAGTGTATGTGGACAAGAAGAGTAAATGCTACTCTTTATATACATCTGACAGCATACACATAGGGCATAGTGGATGAGAGATCATAGGAAGCAGCAAAGGCTGTGATGGTTCCTGGTGAGCTACCACTGCTGACTAGATCAGTGAATCTTGAAGCACCTGATTTATACATGTGACTTGTTTTAGATTAAGCAGTACAAAACACTTGGCATTAGGAGGCATTTCTTTGCTGAGAGGCTGGTCAGGTGCTGGAAGAGGCTTCCTGGAGAGGTCGATGCCCCAAGCCTGGCAGTGTTTAATAGGCATTTGGACAATGCCCTTAATAATGTGTTTTAACTTTTGGTCAGCCCTGAAGCGGTTGGGCCATTGGGCTGGATGATCATTGTAGGCTCCTTCTAACTGAAGGATTCTAGTCTAAAAAACTTCTTGAGCACTGGTGTTACTTTGATACATTTTTAGGGAGTTTATGAAACTAAGTAAACAAAGCTAAATATGTTTTAACTTTATCTTATTTACTAATCACTTTCTTTCCTGCCCTGGGGACATGGCTCTCATTATACAGAAAAAAAATTAGCCCGGCATTTCCAGCATTACTGCCATGGCTCCTATTAATTGCTTTCCCCTTAGACATCTATGGTGTTGCAACTGTTTTGGAAGGTCCACACCATAATTCCTTCAAGATCTGTGCTAGTAGAATAATGCTTTCTGCACAGATGTTCCCAGACTTCCTTGCTATAGGTGTTTGATGTGCATGTTTCTCAAGAAAAAAGTTCTGGGGTTTTTTTTTTCCCCTCTCTCATAATTGGTAGAAATTCCATTTCTTTTTGCATTCTTTATCTGCAAGGCTTAGTGGACAAAAAATATACTCACAAAATTCAGTTAAAATTTCTTTCAGTACTTTGGTTAGGAGAAAGAAAAAGAAGTTTCGGATATTTCTGGTTTCTGAGTTTATGAGCTTTCCTGAGACAAAACAGCTTACTACCAAAGACAATGCTTTTCTCACTAGAAAAATACACTCTGTATTGCTCAGCATGTGCAGAAAGTGCCATTGAAAATGAAGAGTACAAAGACCACCTAAAGTTCTAGAAATGCATTCAGTCTGCTTTCGGTTTTGTGTTCCCATTCCTTGTAGATTGTCCTATGCACAGTTACTGTAGAGTTTTACATTTAAAGGAGCACTTTGACTGTTATTCCCCTGAAATGAAAACGCACAAATGAAATTGAGCAGCCTATTGAGGTGTTAGGTGATTACTGGCCAAATCAGACTCTTTTTTATTCTTTTTTTTTCCTGTTGGCACTTTTTCTTCAAAATTCCTTTTGAAATTGGCTGCATTGCTTGAACAGCTTGCCAAGTTCTTACATTACTATTTTGGCTGGCTCTTTATGATTTGGACAAGCAGGCGTGCTGCAAACTTTGCTAAAGACATTGTTTGTTTGTAGGAAAGTGTGTGAAGGGTTGAACTGAGGGTTTTGCAAGTTCTAGTACTAGTTCAAAACCACGACTTCATTGCATGAACTGACCTGAATTACAGTGTTAAACTTGGGTGTCTACCCTTGCAATCCTTTCAGGGATACTGCTTCTGTAGAAATGTTCTTAACTCATTAAAGATTCTTTATCTTTAGATTCTTTAAGATTCTTTAAGAACCTGTGGATTCTCAACTACAGATTCTTACCTTCTTTTTATGCTGTTCCTATGGTGGCTGCTTTTTGCAGCTGCTGGAAGTATCAGGATCAACTAAGCTTTACAGTACCAGGCCACTCTTTATGTTAGTATCTATATGGGAAAATAGAGGGGAGCAAAACTTAAAAAGGAGCACAAGAAGAGTAAGAAATATCTAAAGAACTCAAAGCACCTTATCTCAGTATAAGCATGACTAAAATTCCTTAATCCTAATCTACACTGACAAGCACTAACATAACAATTATAAGGTCACTGTATGGTCATCATGCAGAGGAATTAAAATTGTTTGGATTTCTAATGGTGAGTATGGGAGTCCTGTTCCAAAATCTAATGCACTGTTTGTTCCATATAAGTCTAATTTTGAAGTTTTATTGCAATTCATTTTGGGATAATCCCATTCTAGTTACTAGGAATTAGTTGTGTATCTAGGTATGTATAATTAAGGAGGAATAGGAGGCAATTTTCGTATTGGGTTGGCAATTCCAATATTACAGAACTTGCTGTACTGTCTTTTAAAGCAGTTTGTAGTGATTGTTGTGAACTACTGATTTGGGTTCACTGATTTTCCCATGTTTCTTAATACTTCCAATTTATATTTGCATGATTTTCTTCAAGGTAGGATATGGTTTCACTGGGTACAATTGTATGCATAAAAATGACATTTCTGAATGGACTAGAGAAGTTCAGAATAATTAGTGTGTGCAGAATTCAGGTGTATTCACAAGTAGTAATATTAAAGCTAGTGTGTACTTTGGCTAGATTAAATAAAATAGATCTGTCCAATGTTCTTTTCAAGCCATTTTTTTGTTCATATTGCTTCTTCTGAAGTGTGAACTTGGCAATGGCTAAATTTGGAATACAGTATCTTTTCATTGCTGAAGTCTTAATTGGACCACTTAGAAAACCTGTATTGAACAAAATGTTAATATGCTTTTCAGCACTGTTCAGAAGCACAAAAATAATGTAATTTAGATCTGAATGAGAGTAGTTAATAGTGACCCTTGAAGAGGCTCTACTAGTTATTAAAAATAATCAGTTTTAGGGGATATAAACTGGTTATTTAATCCTTCTGCTTGCTCTGGGGTAGGATCAAAGACCTTTACTAGAAATTGTAGCTATCTGACTTGATAGACAATGGATATTTCACATAATGTCTCCCACCTTTAACAGTGGAAGATGGTAAAACAATGGAATAAAGTTCAGCTTCTGTGCCTGCAGTGCAGAAGATTCAATTTATGGTTAAACCTGTTCGTGCTTGCTCTGTCTACATGGAGGTCAGCTTCCATTTGTAGCAGTATTTTCCTCATAGATACAGTCTATATTCCTCCAGTTACTCCTCTTTTCTCTGAACTCCAGTGGCTCCATATCTGTCTTAGATTGCAAGAAATTGGATTGTCCAAAACATTATTGCTTGAATTGAATATTTATCAGTATTATGAAGAGCAGGTGATTAGTCTAAAATGGCATTTTTGTTTGTGTATGCCAGTATGCCTTTTTCCCAAAGGTACAAGACTCCTGACTTGTATTCAATTTGTGGTCTACTGTAATGTCTAGGACTATTTTTGACATAACTGCTGTATATCCAGCTCCATATAGATATACTGCATTTTTGCTGTTAAGTTTAATACCTTCCAAAGTCTATTAGCTCTTTCTTGTCTCTTTTCAATGGCATCCTGTTTTCAGAACATTTTTCTAGTCTGTCGAGACAGTTTTTAAAATTTATTTCATTTTTTTAATGATGAAATGTTGGTAACTATGCTGAGAATGGTTTCTGGCCAGTCCTGATTCTTTAGAACTGTTAATTTAAGTCTGTTCATCTGTGTATGATTCTCAGCTGGCTGAAGTGTGGATATGATATTGGGACTGCATTCCATAACAAAATTAATATTTATTCCTAGGTGTGTCCTATGTATGGATTAGTTCTCTTTACCTTACTTATCCATGATAGATTCTTAGAGATACTTCCTGATGGCTCTGAAATCTTGTAGTCAATCTTTTAAGTCTAAGGTTTTTGGGTTGAGCTGACAAGTTAATCTCTGGTAGACCTTTGTGATTTAAAGGTGTTTCTCTTCCTGATGCCTGTTACATGTATCTGTAACATCCATGTGGTTGTTTTTTGATTCATGGTGTTGGAGTATATGAGCCACAGTTTGCTCAAATCCAAAGTGGATAATAAAATGAACTGTCAGCTGACTCCAGTGTTAGTGCTGACGAAGTCTTGTGTATTAGGAGGGGAGAAGACTAAGTTGACTCTTGCTTAGAAGTGTTAAAAATATATGTGCATTGCTATCTGATTTTCATCTTGCACAATTTTTTTATGCCTAAGATTACTTTTATCTCTTCTTTTTTTTTTATAGAAATCTTTTGGACAGAGATACATTTTCTAAATCTGATCCAAGTGAGTATATAGTATTTTATTGTTTCTTCTTATTATGTATTTTAAATGTGCAAACACTGAAATAAAATTAGGTGGGTGGTTTTCTTCAGTGTCAGTTAGGTTTATGTTGTCTTTGTGACAATTACTTAGAATAATTAAGTTACACTTGAATGAGTTACACTTATAACTAATGTTATGCGAAGTGGAAATTTAAAGACTGTTATTAATACTGCTTTCCTGATCTAAATAGTCTCTTTAGTATTTAAGCTAAAGTTTCCTAAAATTAATACATTCTGGAAAGTTAGGTTGTTGTTTCTTTTTTAGTATCTGTTGTTTTTTTCAAAGCTATTAGGAAAAATACTAAATAAACTAGAAGCATTTGCTGCTGCTAGAACGTACTGTCCACTAATGTTAGAATAAAATGCTGAAAAATAAAATTAGGTTAATTGATCTCTGGGAAACACTATTTTTTCCTGATCAGCAGTGGTATGATGTTTTTTGAGTTAATCTGTTCAGAATTGTAAGCTAGTGACACTCACTTTCCTCATAAGTTGAATTATGACAGGATCCCCCAAAACTCTCATGTCTATGAATTTATGATGGGACTTTTGATTTTAAATCACTTACTATCTTCCTGTATCTGATGCTTTATGAAACCTTTAATCAAGTAACCAAGGTCACAAAAAATTTCCTTTCTGTTCTGATAATGTTACTCAAAGGAGTTTTGTGTGGTTAATATACTGGTCCTGAGGTTGTGGTGTTATCCTGTCTCTCCTACAACTCTCCATTTGCTTTTATCCATAAGTTCAATTTCTTTCTTTAAGCCTGGGCTTTTCTTCCTTAGGATACCACATATTGTGCTTACTGGCATTGGAAATAACCCTAGATACATATACTTGTATCAAGTCTCTGGACATGCAACCATGTGCTGATATTTAAATACTGAGTCATGTGGCAGTATGAAACATTTGAGTACTTTTGTTAGAGTAATGTTTCCATTCTGCATCAAAAAATTCTTGAGAGGGATTCCACTTTTGAAGGGAAAAGCTTCTACTTCCTGAGGGAAAGCTACAAGAAGTTAGGAGTACCTTTGAAGTTTCTAACCTGTAAAGCTTTTTTTAAAAAAACTCAAAAAACAAAACAACCCCAGAAGACATAGGCAATACCATGCCTCTATATGGAGATCACACAGAAACAAAACTGAATGTTTTTCATATTGATAAAGAATTTTAGTTGGCTAAAAAAATTTGTAAAAGTTAGTTGGTTGTTGGGTTGGATGATCTTCAAAGGCCCCTAACAATTCTGTGATTCTGTTAAAAAAGACTGAGTTAAAGTGTTTTGAAGAATGCTCAGTGGCCTGTTGCCTGTGATGAATTCAGAGATCTCTCATATTGGCAAAGTGATAGGGTGTCTCTAGTTCTTCAGCTCAAATATTATTAAGGACAAGTGCTTCAATTTTTTATCAGATAGGGCACTGTGTGAGGCATGAGTTGCAGGGTTTGAGTGGGAGGGTGCAGCAGTGTGAGCTGTGTGGGAGAAGGCCATGAGCCACCCTGTGACAGTCACAGCTGGTTCCAGTCAGCTCTGGAAACCACGGCAGCAACGCTGCCTGCCAGAACTTCTGCCAGCACGCAGTGCCCTGCTCAAACATGTCACAGAAAAAATGTGCCAGCAGTGGCAAGCTAGACAGAGCTGCTGAAGGCACTGCCAGAGCCACATGTGTGCAGATAAACTGCTGGAGAGGAGATGCTCCATGCAAAGGAGAACATCCAAGCTCTGTAGCCTGTGCACAGCCCAGGAGCACACAGGTGGACAAACCAAAGTGATCATTGCTGGTGAGTGACCCCTTCTAGGAAAGACATGGAAACAAAGGGGCAGGAAAACCTAAAGAAATCTTAGTATCTATTTAAAAATGTTTCTGAGAAGTAAACTAGTGGTGTGATTTTACTGATTTGGAGTATATGGAAATATTTTAAAAGTATCACAAAACTTGCTTATCAATTTGAGAAATTACTTTTTCAATTAATGTAAATAGCTTTTTTAAAGGACTCAAATTGGTGGAGTACTTTAGGGGTCTGGTCTCCAGTTGTGAGTACCCAATCATTATGCCAGTCAGGCCTGTCACAGGTAAGCAATATAAAACCATGGAGTGCAGTAATACTGTCCTTGGTGAAGAGAGAAGAGGAGAAACTGTTTACTCTGGAAGTACTCATATTGTATCTGCACTCTGGAAATCACTTGTCAGAGCAGCTTTGATTTTGGGTATTCTCCAAACAGGGTACATCCACTTTTAGTACTCTGCAGGTTTTTTTAGTAGCCAGTTTAGTTTGTTTGCTTGTACTGTCCTTTAGTTGGTCACAGGACATATGGCCTACTGTAAAAGGGGTGAGTGGTACAAAACATTCTTGTTCTTCTCTGTTTGGAAGTACAGCAGGACAACTTTCCTCAGTGTCTGTTCACTTGGAAAAAGGCCATTCTTAGGCTGCTCTGTATACAGTTAGTTTATTCTGTTGCTAAAAAGGTGTCAAAATCAGCATCCTGCCACTGTCACAAGATCCACTGAAGTTGCAGCCATTAGATCTCGTACAAGATAGAACCATGTAGGGTCATTCTGTATGCTGAGGTCCCATTGCTTTTGGCTAGGCTGGTTCTAATATGCTTTTCATACTCCAATGTATTTATCTAAGGATCGTACTGGTAGTGAAAATCCAATTTTATCTTCTTGGTCTTTTTCTCAGAGGGACACACATTAATGTAGCTGACTTCCATGTCAATATAAACAGCCTTCTCCTGAAATTTAAAAGGAACTTGTGATTTTCCTGGTTCTCTTAGGAGATATGCTTGGCCTTTTTTTTTTTTTTTAATATTGTAATTGCTACTCAGTATTCCAGTTCTGACCAGCCCCTGCGATCTAGAATATTCATGCCAAGAGGAATCTATCACTTTGCCTGCCCAGAGGCAAGTGACAGAAGTAACTGTAGAGATAGTACATATAGATGGGACAAGCTTGGATAGCCATTGCTCAGGAAGTATTTTAAACAATACTGAAGCCTCTTACTGACAATGCTTTCTGCT
The DNA here is from genome assembly GCF_014805655.1 of Passer montanus. Lineage (NCBI taxonomy): Eukaryota > Metazoa > Chordata > Aves > Passeriformes > Passeridae > Passer > Passer montanus. The sequence goes on from NW_024371037.1 coordinate 17,949, forward strand.
CAGTGGTGTCAAAGCAAGTCGTATATACTGATTTACTGTAGTGTCTGGAGCATTCTGCTCTCCCAGTTTGGCGACCATTTTTTCTAGGAATTTTTTTTTTTTGATCTATGGGTTTTATTGATTTGTTTTTTTTCTTGCAGAAAACTGAGCTGAAGTAGTGTTTCCTTGATGAGGTAGGGATAAGACCTGCCAAGGAGACACAGATTAATGATTTTGGCACATTTCTTCTGTCTAATTACAGGCACAATTGTTTTCTTCCCATGCTCTGACAACTCAAGCTGAGCCCTGCAGAGCTGTGCTGGCAGCAGCACACTCCTCTTGGGGAGCCCTGTGGCTGCTGAGTATTGATCATCAAGAGTCCAGGATGAACAACTGAAAACATAAAAGTTCTTCCCTGGGGAATTTTCCCGTGGAAGACAGTAACAATAAGAAGAATCTCTTGGCAGTTGGGACAAAGGGACCTTAGGGCACCCCTGCCTGGAAGGTTTAAAAGTTGGTCAGTGAAGAGGACTGGGGAGCCCTGCTAGAACTGGTAGCATGGAAAGATTTAGGTAGCATTGGGGAAAGGTCAGTTTCATTGTGGGTAAGTCTTCCTTGAAATGGAGTAGATGTGTTATTGTGTTTGGGAAAACTGCGATGGGCAATGTTGATGTAACAGTAGTTGCCAGACTAAAGGATAAACATATACTCATTGAAAGGGAAAGGACCAGAGCAGGTAAGGGAGGCCCAGTCTGTTTGGAAAAACAGATAATCTATCATATTTTGGGAGAGGTATCTATAACAGAGTAATAAGTGTTGACATTTCCACCTTCTTTTTCATTACAAGACTTAATGAAATTTACCTTGACTATGACATTGTCGTATCAGTGTCCAGAGTTAAAAATTACTAAATATCAATATTCCTGAGTATGGATGTAGCTGTATCTGCTCTTGGAACAACTCATATGGCAAAGCCTTCCAAAAGGGTTTCTCAGTTACTCTTCATCAGTGTGCTGCTTTGAACTTTCTCATTGCTCCCTCAGTTTTTGTGATTATGAGAGAAAAACTATTTTTTTTATTTCTGTCTTAGGTTGTGGTTGCATGATATGATGGCTTTTGAAATATTATTTATCCCCCTTTATTCCTTCTTCTCCCTCATGACAATGCTGTTTTTTCTGCCACAAGATGGGTTGCTTTATGGAGCCTTTAATCTCTGGTTTTAGCATTTCAAGTGCTTTAGATCAACTTTACCATATTTATCTGCATTTCTCCAGTTGGATATGAATTTGACGACGTTTTTTAGTGATTACTGCAATTAATGTATCAGGATCTTTACAAAACTCTCTCTAAGAGCCATTTGAGATAGTGAATCTTAACATTGATGGAGACCAGTATCATGGTTGGTTTCCTAAAATTTATGGAGTGCATTTTAGAGGAAAGATATAAAACATTTTTTAAATTTTCTACATTTGCAAAGAATTTATCAGAAAGACTGAAATATGTCTTCTCTGTCACTTTCATTAGGGCTGATTTTTTTTTTGAAATGTCAGTTTGAGATGCACATGTATATGTACTCCTGTCAGACTTGTACCTTTTACTTAAAATAAAATGTTATATGAGGTGACTGCTTATTAGTCTATATTTTCATTATATTTAAAATACCAGCCACATCTGCAGCCTAGAAGGGGAGACCTTATTGCAGTCTACAACAAGTAGAGGGTTGTTTAGCCTGAAGAAAAGGAGCTCTCTAAAACCCCCTGAAAGGTGGTTGTAGTTAGGTGGGGTCTCTTTCTCCAAGCAACAGCTGTCAGAATGAGAGGACAGTCTCAAGCTGCACCAATGGAAATATAGGCTGGATAATAGGAAGAAGTTTTTTCCCAGAAAGAGTGATAAAATATTGGAATTTTATCACCTCCCCTGCCTGGGGAGGTGGTGGAGTCACCATCCCTGGATGTGTTCAAAAAAAGACTGGATATGACATGCAGTGCCATGGTTTAGTTGAGGTGTTTAGGGCATGGTTTGGGCTTGATGTTGAAGGTCTCTTCCAATCTTATGATTTTGTGATTCTGTGATCTTCCACTGATCTCTTCTCTGAAATAGGACCCAAGGGAATGGCCTCAAGTTGTGTCAGGGGAGGTTTAGGTTGGGTATAGGAAAAAAGGTTTTTCCTCAGAGGGTGCTTGGGCACTGGAACAGGTTCCCCAGGGCAGTGGTCACAGCATCAGCCTGACATAATTCTAGAAGTGTTTGGACAATGGTCTCCAGCTCATGGGGCAGCTCTTGGGGTGTCCAGGAGCTGGACTTTGATGATCCTGCTGGATCCCTTCCAGCTGGGTCCCTTCCAGCTCAGGGTATTCTGTGATTCTACAGTTCTGGATGGGTAATCGGAAGTTCAGTAACCTACAGAAGTTTCTTTAGCTGATTTCATAGCTTCTATTTCATTCTGTTTTCTCACATTTTCCCATTTCACTTCATGCCTCATGTAATACACTCTAGCAGCCTACTCCAGAGTGTGTTGTGAAAATAGGCTTTTTGGTTTGGATTCACTTTGCTGTAAACAGTAGCCAGAGGTAGGCACATGATTGCCAAGGGTTTATTTAGAGTCAATGGAGAAAGACTGACATCTCCTGAGAATTATTTTGAATCTTTTTTTATAAAAGCTTTTTTTCATCTACAAGACATCTTACTTAAAACATAAAAGTGTTAACTTTTAGCTTCTACATGTGTTAACTTTTAGCTTCTACATGAGCTAAAATATTGAAAATGCTTTTTTCTATTTCTCCTCTTACTTTCTACTGCCTAAGGGGATGATTTTTTTTTTTTTTGGTGTGGAGCAAATGCATTTTAAGTAAGAAGAAAATGTAGTTAGAAGGTTGACTTCATTTCTGCTTTGGTCTGTTGATGATTCTGACTTCACTGAGAACAAAATCAAACCTCTACCTTTGCTGTTCAAGGCTACAGCCTAAAACCATATTATTTTTATCTTCTTTTGAAAAATAATGATTTGTCCAGGAAAATAACTTATTGAGGGAAAAAAAATACTGAAATATCTGTATTTCTGTTGTTTAGAAAGGATTTGAAGAGGAATTTTAGGTAAAAATTGCTTTATCATAATTACCTGTAACTAGTTCAAGACTGTAGAAAATAAGGTTTATAATGCTCCTTCAGTGCAAATGATATGTACTTAAATTAGTGTTTAAAAGACCTGATTATAATCACTGCACCCCCGTCACCAGTCCTTGTGATGGCAGCTGAAGCTTAATGTGAGTGCTCTACTGGAAATAGAGATCTGAGTGGAACCTGCGGGATTGTTCTGCTTGGTCTTTGAAAATCAGGTTAGGTCAACAAATTTAATTGATTCTATTTTTTGTCAGGCTGATTAAAAAAATAAAGTACACATATATGAGATGCTTAAATATAAATATAAATAATTTGATGCAAAATGAAGGAAGAAAACCCAAGAAGTCTTTTTTTTTTTCTTTTTCTGGTTCTGTTTCCCCTGTTTCTTGTCAGTAGGGTTCTCATTTGTTTTTTTAACTTTAATTTACTTATCTCTTGAAGGAAGTATATTTTAGGGTAATTGTGCATTAAATTATCTAGAATAGCCTGACCACCCACATTTAAAGAAGACCTGCTTTTATCCAATTTTGCCTTTAAAGACTGTCAAGTGCATTGCTGGAGGTCAGCCATAAATGCTACCTGCCATTTTAGAAGCACTCAATTTATTAGCTGATTTCTGCAACAGCTGGACCCCACATGATCACCAGTCTGGTTAGGCTTGTTGACAGCTGAGGGAAAGCATTACTATTTGGTTGTCCTAGTTACTATTTTCCACAGCACAAGAGACTACAAAATTAGTTCACTTAATTTAAGGATGTGTTAAAGTTTGAAAATAACCAAACTTTTTTTTTTCTTTTCACAGTCTGTGTTTTGTACACACAAGCAATTGGAAACAAAGAATGGAGAGAGGTAAGATGCACATTCATAGATGTACAAACCTTTTTGGGTATATTTAAGGCTGGTCATTTGTCCTAGCAGAAGAGGGCATGTCATTGCCTCTTGAATGCCATGCTAGGGGTCGTATTTATTAGCAAATACTAAAATATAATCACACTGATCTCAGTTTCCATATCTGTATCACACATTTCCATCAAAAAAGAAAACAAAATAGAGAAATCACATGAGTTCCCCATTTTACAGTCTCCCTCAAATAAATTAAACCAGACTTAGCTGTCAATTTGGATAAGGTTTGTGGCTCTGAGGAGAGGAAAACATTCAAACAGGACTGAGCTGTGGTGATGGTCAGTGTCAGCAAAACTGGTCTGTAGCTGTGGTAAGGATCTACCTTTCAATTTTTTAAAAATTAAAATATTTTCAGCTTGAAAGGGGCTGAGGCACCTCCTATAAACATTAAGAAGGAAAAGGCATTTTGCCAAAAGGTCAGAGAGGGGAGTGTGGAAGAGAGAGCTGAACTGAGGTGGAATAGGAGATTGACAGTGTGAAAATTATATATTTGAAATAGAAGGATTATGTTCCCTAATATTTAAAGCTATCTGAAATAAACAATATATGCCAGCTTTTGCTTGCTGTAGTGTTCGGTTTGGTGAGCATTTCTTCAGGAAACAGTGGATTTTTGTTACTGATTAAATTTTTTTTGGATTTTTATTGGCTTTGGGAGATGATGTTGATGAAGTTTAGGTCATACAATACAAGGTATGTACCACTCTATATTGAAATATGAAGTCTTCTGCTGCTCTGTCTTCATCCAGGTCTATTCATGTGAATGCAGTCATTTTCTTTCTGTTTAAGAGAGGTTTTTACAGGCTGTCATATATCTCCTATATTCCTGGTATTGGTAATCTAATTATACTTCCTTATAGCATATAGCTTAAATGTACACTTTTCTTTTACAGTTTGGAAGAACAGAAGTAATTGATAATACTTTAAATCCAGATTTTGTAAGAAAATTTATAATGGACTACTTCTTCGAAGAAAGAGAGAATCTACGATTTGATTTGTAAGTTAACAATCTTTGACTCTAATATTGCAGTCTCTGTAAGCATGTACAGTTTTGTCCAGGATAAAATTTACTTGAAGAGAGATGGTATCTATTGACATAGGATAAATTAATGTAATACACGTGATTGATTTAGCATTGCTTCCTCAGAAATAAATGTGCAACATAATGACTGAGTTTTACAAAATTGGTGGATGTTAACTAGTCAAAGTACAATTATGCTTGCAATTATTACTTTCAGGAAATAAAAATGAAAAGATGTCAAAATGTTAAAATGTTCTTGAAACACAGCCAGAAAAACAGGTACAGATATGATGTCCAGAAATAAAGTACTGTACAAGTAGTACAGAGCCAAGATTTTCTTTACTATGAATCTAAGTATACTAAATTTTAAGATTTTTAAAACAACAGCAGTTGTTTGAGAAGTAGATGGCTTTTGACATTATTCCAAATGTGCTCATTTCATTCCACTGGTGGAATTGTTTTGACTTTGACTTCATTCTTTGGAAAACAGAACTGAGTCCAGTCACCCGGTTATGTCACCATTGCATGTTGTCTCTTGCATTTCAGTACTTTCTGATTATTTCAGTCTTTGTGATAATCAAGGTTGTCTTTTTTTTTATTATTTATTTTTAAAATGTTCATCCTATTTTTTATTAGCAGTTCTTTCTTAACCTTGCCCTAGGAGAGAGTATGAATAACCCTCATAGATAATTACATTTTTGCTGCAGTTTTGTATCACACTATGCACTGTGGCCACCAATTTTCTTTGTATGTCCTTTTTTAGTTGAAGAACCCTTTGCCTATTTCTTTTCACTTCCTTTGTAAGATGTACTAGACCACCTATTTCAAGGAATGAAAGGAAATACTAAAGCCAGGAAGATTACAGGGTGTTTTGAGGTAGCTGGGTACAAATCACAATGGAAGCCTGATGCAGACTTTATTTGTAGTTTTAAAAGTTAGGTTTAATGTCATTCAATCTGTGGAGTATAACTACAGTGGGTTATTTAAAATAAGATTTAAGTCAGAGCTAATCAATTTGTGAAATAAAGGATTCTTCTCCAAGTATAAAGCAATGCTGAAATAGCCACACAGTGGGGGCTGTGTGGAAATCTGTATTTGCCTCCTGCTTCTCAGAGGGTGCAGGTAGGGTATGGGGAGGGGCAGTGCAGTAGAATGAGAAGTGAAAGAAGTGAACTGAAAAAGAGAAAGCTCAGTCTACAGAAAGAAAGGGGAGTCTGTAAAGACCTTCTGGATAAGTGTTTTCTGGAAAGGACTTGGACCTGGAAGGGAAAACACAGTCCTCTGTTTAATTCTTTATGTAGTCAGAGAAATGGGCTCCTGTCTGTTTGTGAAAAGCTGTAAATATCACATGTTCTCTGTACTTATCAGAAAGACCTGGCTGCTTTCTGCTGCTGTCCTGGGTTAGCTGAACTCCACTCTGTCCTGAACTCAAAGCTGAATAGCTGTTGCTGTCTTTGCCTGCAAGTGACCATATAGCTATATTGTGTGAATTTACTGTAGAGCCTATAACAATGATGGATGAAAAATTAAATGTCTTAGAGCTCTGAGTTAGAAATGTGAATCTCACATAGCCATTCATGGATTAAATCCCAATTCTGAAGCTTTAGAAAGCTTCCTGTATTCAGTTCCTTGGCAAAATTGTGTACTACTGTTGGCCAAAGTGTTATTTTTCAAAGAAATTCCTTATGTGATTCATATATTTTGCGGGGGAAAAAAAATCAAGTGGCAAGTATATCTTTGATATTTGATGCATCAGTAAATAAGCATAAACCCCCCCAAAATGCACAGCCACCAGTGTCACAGGCCCCTTTCTGCTCATAGCTGGTACTTAGCAAGTGGTTTTGCCAGTGAAGTCATTCTTCATTTTACTTCTGTAGCTATCCCTCAGGTCAAATTATAAGTTGTGTTTTTCTGTTCAATTTCACCAAACAGTTTGCTTTAAATTGGAGGTTTTAACTCATGTTAATGGTATTTGTAGGAATTTCTTTTCTTTATAAATATGTTTCTAAAGCTTTGACTGTGCTGCACCACATCAGCTATGTTATGGCATTCCTGTCATCCTGACTTGTGATCTGGTCCATGAGGCATCCCAGCAGCCAGCTGTGGCAGCACAGCCAAAGGGATAGCATTCCGTGCAGGGAAACCTGACATGGGCAGTAACACAACAGATGAAAACCTTTTTCAGTTTAGTTACTGGTATTGAATCTGAACAGGTTATCTGATAAGAATATTACTTGGATTATCTGATAAAGATGGAAGATTATTAAAGTATAGAGATTAGTAATTCTTCATTAATTTCTTACTTTTTTTTTCGATGTCTCTTAAATTCAGAGAGTAACTTTTTAAACTCTTGACTTGATTATGGAAGGGAAACTATGACATTTTCTAACTGGAGGAAGGCCAAGATTATCATAAACTCAAGAGAACAAGTAAAACTCCTGCTTAAAAGCAGTTCAGTTTATTGTTAGTTAGTTTATTTGCTTATTCAAATGAGTGAAAAATTACCTAAGAAAGTAACTTACAAGTTTGTTTTCTAGGGTTAATTTTTAACTTTTGGTCTGGTTTTTGTCATCTTTCACTGTTCACACAGGAATATCAGAAGAATATTTCTCTTTAAAGCTTGCACTTTGTTGAAAATTATTTCATTTCAAATAACTAGTGAGCCATAGTCCTATATATGATGACTCAGTTTGTCCTTACTGGAGAACTTCCATTCACAAATCTGTTTGTGTAAATTTCACACATGGCAATAGGTGAAAGAATTATTTGATTTTTGTTTCTTTACGTCATTATCCTCAGATATGTCATCTGGCAACTCTGATATAAATTTTCTTTTTTTTTTCCCTAAGCTATGATGTTGACTCAAAGAGTCCTAACCTGTCAAAACACGTAAGTTCTTCCTCACTTTTATAATTCCTTGTGTTAAAATGCTTGCATTTCTTAAGTAGGTTTATTTTCTTTTGGCTGTAAGTAATATCACATATACAGAGACAAATACAGCGGTTGTGCTGTGAGTGAAAATACATAATGCTGATGAGTGTAATGTTAGTAGGACATTTCTCTTGCAAAGGGCATATTTGAGCATGCATGTATGCCTTTTCAGGTATGTTATATGCTGCAATTAGTTGATACTTTTTTGTGTCCTAAAATTGAAGCATGTTTTGATTGTGTCTCAGTGTTAGAAGAAACTTTTTATATTCATGTTGTCTTGAAATGGGAGTATGAAATAGTAACTTTAAAATTTAGAGATGCCAGAGTAGAATTCAGATGCTTCTCAGTGAATTTTTGAAAAATAAATACAAAAGGCTTTGGTAAGACAACCTTTGAGAACCAGGAGCAAAGGAAAAGAGGATAGTAGAAGGAATACTCTGTGTGTGCTTCACAATGAAAAGATGAGACTTTTACCCATTGGTCTGTGATTACATCCCCACTGTAGTGATTGTGTAGTGCCTTAGAATTACATCTAGAAGTATAACCTACTGTTATGTCAAACAGGTGGCAGTCTGTTTATGATTCCCTATTGCATAGTTATTACTAAGATGTGGTGTTCAGCAGAATGTGTTCTTCAGTAGGGAACAGCTCAGATAAATGGGAAACCAAATTTCATTGTGTGAAATATGAATTCTGATTTTTTATGTTTTTGCTTTTCAGGATTTTTTGGGACAGATGTTTTGCACACTGGGAGAAATAGTGGGATCACAGGGGAGCAGACTGGAAAAATCAATTGTGTAAGTATTCTGGAATGTTGGATGAATGCATACTGCTGCATGAGGCTAGAGTTGTGGAGCTTTTTTGCTGTGAGATCTCTTGATATACAGAATTGACAGATATGGCTTTTAAGAGAGAGTAAATAGTTACATGCAGTAGAAATCTTTCTTTATATAGGCTATGATATTTTAGGTTTCATTTTGGACAATTAGCAAATGAATTAACTAATCCATAATTTTTGTCGAACACAATCACTCAAAATTATTAATGTCAGCAAATATTGTGGTTATTAGACAGCAGTATTTTATGATTCTCCCCTTAATCCCATTCTGGATATTCAACTTTTAAAAACATGTCTAGGAAATAATCTTGAGGACCAGTACAGTAAGTGTCATAATAGAGAAATTGTGTTAGGTTATGTGATTTAAAGAGTGGTCTGTGAACAAATGAGAAGAGTGTCCCAATGGTTGGTGGGGGAGCCCAAATACCTTGCCCTAGTTGCTTTCAGGGCCATCCCAGGAGAGTCATCAGCTTTTGGAAGCTCATCTCCACACACTGAAAGAATCACAGAGCTACAAGGCACAGGCAGGGGAACTCCAGTTGCACAGTTAAGGGAGCAGCCCCTGCCCAGCTCCAGGGCTGTCCCAGGAGAACCAGAGCTCCAGCACTGTGGGATGGCAACACACAGCAGGTCACTGCTTGTTCTGGACATGTTTTAGTCTTGATGGCTGCACAGTTTGAGCACAGAAATACTGTCTTGCCAACTGGGACAAGAGGTTGGCCCTATTTTCTTCTACTAAAGCAACAGCTCACTGACTTTTCACTGCCTAGGCCTAGCTCATGCCAGCTGCCACAGCAAATTGCACTGTCACAACTCCATGGACTGGGTTGACTGATTGTCAGTTGATTCTACTGGAAGCCTGTGGTCACTTGGTCAGAGAAAGTGCTAACTTTGAAGACATTTGTATTTAGTAAGATGAATCTCACCTGACTTTTTGAAATTTGTTTCTGTCCTCAATTAGTATTCAGTGCAGTACACTTTTTTTTTCCTGAGAAAATTCCTGAAATTTATTTTGAACATGTAGATTAAAAAGCATCCATTCAGCAGTTTGGCATTTGGTACAGGTTAAATGAAGTCTGAAATGAGTAACAGGTGAAGTTTAAAGTTTGAAATTATCTATTAGAAAAGAAAAAATATCAGTGAAGATTGTGTGGAAAAGAGGTCTTGCTTCACAGTTGTCTTGGCCTGTGTAATGTATTTTCTCTTGGGTAAACAAGCATTTCTCAGGTCTGGGTTCCGATACTGTCTTGTATGGTAGTTACTAAGTGGACCCAACATGTGGGTAGACACATGTTAATGAGAGAATGTTTGACTTTTTATCAGTTCTTCATATTGTCCCTGTTTTATTCTGTCATTGCTGGTTTTGGCAGTACTGTGACTTGACAGCTGTGCCTGGGTGATTGTCCATTCTGGACTCTCTGAAGTCTGGATGTCTAGGAGACATTTCTGTTATTTAGGAAACTTTGCAGTGCATTTCAGGATTGTTTGCTCATAGATGTATGTTTAATGTCTCTTAATAGTCAAACAATGAGAATGGAATTGACAATATTGCATGTCTTCCCTTTTTAGAGATATTTACTGCTTTGAGTTTACTGTTCTATTTATGAAGTCAAGTCTGTGTTCTCATAGCATGAATGCTCTTTATGATCTATGAGTTAAGAGAACTTTATCTTTTCACCATATTTCTGAAGTTCATTAGCATTTTCCCTCTTCAGTTCTCTGCCAATGAATGTACAAAGAAGAGAATGCTTGGTGCTGCTTCAGTCCCAATCAGCTACCCTACAGAAGTAGCATTTTTTATACTTAAGCAGATTGAGAAGCTTGAATTCCATTCTCTGATTGGCATTCAAGGAAGCTCTGATGTTCTTTCAAAATGAAAATTAGAAAGACTTGAAGCTTATTATTCTCTGGAAGAACCTCTATCTACTTTAGGCATTTGCAAAAGTCTTACACAATTCAGGATTCCATGGCTGCCATGAGCTGTCCAGCTTGAAGTCAAATTGTGCATCATCAGGGAAGGTTCCCTGAGGAAGTCTACAGTGAAAGGGTAGTCTTGTCCTTCCTCAGTGTGAAAGTAAAACATCTCAAGCCTAGAGGGTCACCATTGCTGTGGTCAGGCAGGAGGGCTGAAACACACCTTGCACTAATCTTCATGGCAAGTACAAAAGTGAAGGTACACAATTCACATTTTTCTTTGCCTGCATGGCATGTATGCCTTGCAGTTTCATTGGTGTTTACAAGCACAGTGGATTACACCTCTGAGGCATGAACCTGACAGTATTTCTTCTTGGCAATTGTGAGATTGTCCCCTGAACCTCCTTCTTTTTCTGAAACCATTACAGACTTGGAATTTTATGCAGTCTGTCACAGGAGAGTCTTGCTCCCAGTATTGTAGTGTGGTAGCCTGTTATCCTTGTGACAGTGAGCATTTTTTGTTCAAGAACATACTTTAGTGTTGCACTTTATTTTACAGTCTGGCCAGATACAGATGTAAACATTTGTTTTGGATAATTTCTATTGGAAAATAATTCTAGGAATTCAAAGAAGGTGAAATGGATAATGTGACATTTTAACAGTAATGTTTTTCTCTTTACCTGTTGTGTTACTAGATTCATTAAATGCCTTCTCAAGACAAGCTCCATGTGTAAGATTTACTCTGCCTGGCCTCACGTGTTCCAGCTGTACTGGCATGAAAGGATAATGTGCAGATTCATCTACTTCCCGAAATGGTGTGGTTTCCTTTTTCTCTCAAGAGTGTCACCTGCTCAGACATTATCCAGAATTAGATCTCTGCACATTCTGTTTTCCTAGAGAGAAGATGCTAGCCACATTTATAACTCTGAGCAATGGTTTTTTTCAGGATCTGCTAAGTGCATTCCTGTAGGGATTTCCTTTGATGAGGAGATGGGGCCATTGCAAAGCTTAATGAGCATTCTATGCTAGTTATTCACATCTGAGTGCCATTGCCTGCTAATGAGGCTCTACTGGAGCCAGATGGCCTATTATGTGAAGTTCTTTTTCCTGTCATTTTGCTGTGAACATAAGTGATAGAAAAATACCTGAACTTCCCAACTTCCCATATATATTTGTCCTATCCTTTTATCTGTGGGTGTGACTGTCAGAGGGCTAGGCTCTGCAAATTCAGGGATAAGCCTGTACATTTTTGAATGACCTGAAAGATGTTCCATCCTCTGCCTCATTGCAATTACAGCTTGCAAAATTGGAGGCCCTTTTTCATCTCTCAGGTTTGAATTTCCACATAAATGATCATCTTTTACACAGGCTCTGCAAAGGTCCTCCTTTCAGTCCTCCTTTTTAAAGCCCAAGTACTCTTCAGAATGTCCTTTTAAACTTCTCTTGATGCTGCAGATGTGGTGTCTCAATTGTGAAATCATTTATTCTAAGGAGACAATAATTATTTCTCAAGACTGTATCTTATATGGACATGCAGGTATTGTTGAAAACCTTTCTTTGGTAATGGTTGTCTGTTCTGTTCCTGTAACAATGACATTTCCTGCTCTTTCAAATACTGCCCAAAAAGAGGTGATCACTGTAGAGAAACCTACAGGTTCTGAGCTCTCAAGCCAGTAGGACCCACTGAAATGTAGATTTTCACATTTTATTTTCCTTTATTTAGTTTCCACTCTGTTTACACTTAGACTGGCACATTTTCTATATCCGAGTTTCAGATAACTAGCTCTTGAATGGTGGAATCGACTGCAGTTATGCAATATAGATTACAGTTAATTATCTATCCATCTATCTATCTATCTATCTATCTATCTCGTACTTGAAATTATTACTCCACAAGCCCTGATCTGTAACTCTTTCCAGAGAAACCCCGAGAGACTAGTTGCTCAAACATAAATTTTTCTATTGTAATTTCCATGCAATAGAACCAGTTCCAGGGTAGCTCACTACCAGCTATCTCTTAGAGCTAAGGAAGATGAGCAACGGTCCTTTATTCTGGATTTTAACAGGTAGAACTCTTACATGCTTGTCTTTAGCATAGTATTGGTCAGTATTTCTCTGGCAATTGGAAAGATTGGTATGTAATGATGAATCTCTAAGTAATTTTTTTTTTTCGTACTTGAAGTTTTGACCAGCTTGAAATTATTTTTTTTTTCTTACAGGGCATTATTGCAAGTTAAAGTTTGTTCCATTTGCCTGATCTGTGACCACTGATGTTTTTCTCAGAGTGCTTACCTTACACTTAAGGATTTTTTTTTTAAGGAATTTTTTTAAGGGAATTTGTAAGAGAACAAAGTCTTTAGTGTCTGCAAATGTTCCAGTACTATTTTCATGCATGTAGACTTAAGTTTTTACTTAATAGCATCAAAAACCATACAATACATTTGGTAGAGTTTTTAGTTGCTGAATAATGAGAACTTCTCTACTTTCTGTAGAGAAATTCTGTGCTAATTTTGATGAAGTATTTCACCTCTTTATGAAAAATCATGTTAATATCGTCCCTCTTTTATAAGGCCCATGGCCTTCTGTGTTGAGTGTGTCCCCATCCAAAAGGCTGCTGGTACTAAATGCTATCAGATTATGTGTGGATTTTCTGTTTCTCTGCTGCTTTTTACGCTGAGGAACTGTTTTGGGATTTCTGGTGTTGCAGCCTGTATTTTTAATTGCTGTCTGGGTGAATAGTAATTTTTTTGCAACTCCTGTATCAGATAGGATGGTGAGATTATTATGTGTCTTCATAGACATTTCGGAATAAATGTTGTAAAATAATTCTGGTGTTTACCTTTAGCTATATTTTAGGGGGGTTTTTTAAAGTAAAATTTTCAATAGGATGTTTTTCAGAAATCGGTTGTAGAGTCATCTCTAAAGGAAACATCAGTGGGAGGGTGGATAGTAGAATTCTGGTACTATTTCAGCCTATTGAAACTTTGAATGCTGTTTCCTTTAAAATAAAAACTAATTTGTTTCTTGCTAGTTAGAATAAATATGCAACTCATTTACCAATTCACTTCAGAAAAACCAACTTTTTTACACAGGACAAGTGGCAGAAGAGGGAAATTGAATTGCATGTCTTCAGCTTTGTGGCTTGAAAACTTGCCTTGAGCTCTGTGTGTCAGCTGTAATTTTCATACATGACATTAAGGAACTAAAGTGTTGTGGTTGTGTATTTTGCAGAGGAATTCCTGGGAAGAAGTGTGGAACAGTCATAGTAACAGCAGAGGAACTAGGGTGTTGCAGAGTAAGTGTGCTCATTGCTTTACAAAAATAACATGGAAATTATTTTGTGATTTACACTGCACTGGATTGTTAATGATATAACTTAGAAATTTGCATTTTGTGAATTATGTAAGAAGTTAGAATTTTCTGTTTTCCTTTAATTTTCTCTTAACTTGCTGTTAGTTTCAGAGGGAAGAAGCAGAAAGAAGCAGAAGCCAATTCTCAGTATCTTTTGCATTCTCTCTAATGCTCCTTCATGTCCTCACTCTCTTGCAGTCTCTTGTAATGCTTTCTCTTAACTTGCTCTTAGTTTCAGAGGGAAGAAGCAAAAAGCAGAAGCCGATTCTCAGTATCTCTTGCATTCTCTCTAATGCTCCTTCATGTCCTCACTCTCTTGCAGTCTCTTGTAATGTCTCAGCAGCTGTCACGTACTTGATCGTCTGGATTTTTGTACTTTATCCAGATTTTTACAGCTCATATTCAGAATGCCAGTGAGTTTTGAAATCACTGAATTGCTGAGGTTGGAGAAGACCTTGGAAGATTGTCTAGTCCAATACTCCTGCCCCTCTTAGGGCAGGTTACTCAGGGATCTGTGCAGTTGGGCTTTAAGTCCAAGCAATCTCCACAATTTCTCTGTTACAGCTTTTCATCACACTCAGAGTAAAAAGGTTTTTCCTTATGTTTAAGTGGAATTTCTCACATTTTAAGTATGTACATATTGCAACCTTTTCTTCCACTGGATGCCACTAACCATAGGCTGTTTATTCCCTAGTATCATGTACTTACACAAATTGATAAACCTTCTGTTTTCCAGGCTAAATAATTTCAGCTCTCTCTGCCTTTCCCCAGATGAGAGATGGTCCAGTCCCTTAATCATTTTAGTGACGCTTTTGGTGGAATTGCTTCAGCATGTTTGTGTCTTCCTTGTACTGTAGCCTAGAATAGTGCTCCAGGGATGAACAGTACCTCAGGAGAGGCCTCACCAAAGCTGAGTCTCTTCCTTCAACTTTCTGTCAGCACCCTTCCTGATGTAGCTCAGCAGGCTGTTGGCCTTTGCTGACAAGAACACATTGATCAGCTTGGTATCCACCAAGCCCCTTCAGTCCTCTTCTGCCAAGCTGCTTTGCAGCTGTTGGGCTGCAGCCTGTCCTGGTGCATAGGGTTATTCCCCTTCAACTGCAGTACCTAGCATTTTGCTCTGTGGAACCCATGAGGTTCATATTGGTTAGTTTTTCCAGCCTGTACAGATGTCTCTGAATGACAGCACAGCCATGAGTTGTATAAACTGCTATTTCTAGTTTTGTGTTCTTTGCAAACTTGCAGAGGGTCTACTCTGTCCGTCATCCAGGTTGTTACTGAAGGTGTTCAGAATTCTTAGCCCATTTTTGATGCCTTGGTACACTGCTAGTGACTGGTCCCAGGTGGACTTTGTGCCATTCAATATGACCCTTTGAAGCCCATCAGTCCAGCCACTGAACTGTCCAGTTTTCTAGTCCATAATCCATTCGTTTGTGAACAAGGTTTTATGTGAGACAGTGTATAGGGCCATGCTAAGGTGAAGAATAAACAACATCCACTAGGCTGCTCTCATCCACTCAGCCACTCATTTTGTCAGGAAAGGCTTCCAGTGGATCAGGCATGAATTTCCTCTTTGCAAATCCTTTTTGATGTCTCTTGCCCTTTCTCAAAGACAGCAGAACTTACCCTGAACATTGTAACATTACAGAGGTAACTGAAAGTGGCCCCACAGTAATATTAGCCAACTCCATCAGCACTCTAAGGTACCTTCTACCAAGTCCCATGGACTTCTGTAGGTCTGGTCTGATTTAAATGTTCCTTTCCTGGTCCTCCTCTACCAAGCACAAGTTATCCTTGTTGCAGACTTTCTCAGGTCTGGGTCTCAGGTTTCCAAGAGTCTTGAAGGCAAATCTTAGCAGTAAGACCAAGACATAGAAAACTATGAGAAACATGGACCTTGAAATGTCTTTTGTCACCTGGTCTCCTGCCCCACTCAATGGTGAGCCCACATTTTCTGTCATCATCCTCTTGTTGCTGTTGCACCTCAAGATCTGTTTATGGAATAATCTCCCAGCAGGCCCTGCCCCAGTTAGCTGGTGAGTCTGCTGCAAGTTTATCTTTGCATTTACAATCTTTTTTTCATTCTTTACTTTGCCCAAAGAAATGACATGTGTGACTTCCAGTTTGCCTGATCACAGCAAAGAAACTTGTTTCCTTATTTGTTGTCAGATTGGATGTACTCGGTACCTTTCAGGCTCATTTTCTTGAAGGTTCCAGACTCTAAAGAGCCAGCAGTCATTTGCTTGACAAGCAGTAGGAGCAGACAACAACAGGTCTAAGTCACTGAAGGAATGAGGCTGAGTTGTGCCTGACTGGAGTTTTTAAAATTAATTCTAATATACTTGCCTTGCCTCTGCATCTCCTTCTTTCAGAGGGCAGTTTTGGATGTCAGGAAATCCTTGAAAAATCCTGAGCCATTTTAGCATAGAAAATTGTTCTTTTTCTGGTGTCCCTACAAAGGAATTCTTGGTTCCAGCCGTTCAAACTGCACTATGAAGACATTACACAAATGTGAATGTGTAGAGAGCATTTAGAAGACACTTGTATCCCCATTTGTTTTGTTTTCTATTTGCATAGTTTAGTAAATTTTTTTTAGTGTAGTAGAGTGCATGCTGTCTGTAATTTTACTTTATTATTCATTTCAGGATTCAGTTTTAATGCAATTTTGTGCAAACAAGCTAGACAAGAAGGACTTCTTTGGGAAATCTGATCCTTTCCTTGTATTCCATCGAAGCAATGAAGATGGCAGGTAGGTGCCTGTTAAGTATTTTTGCTGCTACTCATTAGGTAACTTAATTATTTACAGATAATATAGTTTGTTTTTGTTTTTTTTTGACTTTCCAGATTAAGCTGCGTTTCTTTTATAATGTTTGTTGGATTTCAGTTTGTCATGTTAGGCAGTATAGGAAGAAAACTATTACAACAAATTGATCAAACACTGTAATTGAGGGTTTTAAGAGGTAAATGTCTCACAAATACAGAGCATTATGACAATTAATTGTAATAAAATAGCTAAATAGCATTACTTTTGTGAAGATATAGTATGCATTTAAATTAAATAGAATTCTCAAAGAAAACTGTAGCTGCAAAATATGCTAATGCTTAGAAATTGTGCTTAGATAAAAACATTTTATACTGCAAATTTAAATTGGGAAATATTTTTTATCTTTTTTACATAGTTCTAAGAAATTGAATTTAAAAATCCCCAAAATAGAATTTATAGTTTTTACAAATGGCTGCTACATTCATGCTTTAATTTGTTAAAGTAGGCTAATCTCTTCTGTTCCACTGCTAAGCCTTGACATGCACTGGTCAACACTCTGCCTTTGTGGGGATCTACTAGCAGGTTCAGATTTCTTGGAAACTGAAAGTTTTCACATCTAGCATGTATCAAACCAAACCAAGTATTATGATACATAATGGTACTTTTCTGTGTAACTTAGCTGGAACAGTTGTTAGCATAAATCTGTGTATGGGCATGTGCATCTCTTACCTGCTTTTTTTCTCTGGGAGGCAGATTATAGGAGCAGTTTCCTGAGTATACACTGCCTATGTAAAACTGCAAGCCTAGAGAAGTTTTGGCTCCTTTGTGAGTGGCATTAAGGTCACTGGTGAAATTTCTCTGGGTGTTACTGGGAGCACTGGTACATGCAGCCTCTCTTGGCCGTAAGTGCCGTTCTTCCCCACTTCCTTCTAAGGGGTGAGTGTGGAGCCAGTAATGCTTTATAGGTCTCCTGAATCCAACAGGATGCTGGGGCAGTACTTCTGCACCTCTGGCAGAAGCATGCTTCCTTTTTTTGTTTTTTAGGCTTCAGGCATGTCTTCTGAATCATAGCCAGGATAAAAGTGTAGGTGTTTGGGGCACAAGGAGCACATTCCCTCAAGGGATAACTTTAGTTGCAACTGGGTGAGGAATTTCAGTAATGATTTCACCAGTGACCTTGTCTCTTGCTTTCTTGTGAACAATTCAGTCCCCAGGATGGGGGCTGAAAAGAGGTTTTAATTTTGTATTATTTAGAGAAAGCAGAATATGTGAATACAGTTCATGAGAGAAGGTGATCCAAAAGAGGTGTTTTAATTTTGTATCATTTAGAGAAAGCAGAATATGTGAATACAGTTCATGAGAGAAGGTGATCATTGTATCTCAGAGAGGTTTATATGTTTTACCTTAGACAGTCCTAGTTAAAAAGTCATGGACATAAAATGGGGAGTAAAAATCTGAAAGCCATCATTACCTTGGCTCAGTTTCTTAATCTCAAAGCAAGAGCCAGATCCTCACAAGATTGCTTTCTTTCTGAAATCTGTACTAATTCCTGGAGGTACAAGGTCTGTTTAAACTAGTGGGATGGAAGCTGCTCTTCCCTGAAACACTCACTGAATGGTTATAGTTTCTGTTGAAGTTGTGAGTAAAAACATTTCAGATTAAGAGTTGTTTAGCACTCTAGTCTGTAATCCCTCTCTAGCAGGACTCTTTAGTCTTCCCTTCCTTCTGATTCTACCATATTTATTTCTTTCTTGCCTTATATTTTATGTGTCCATTGTATGTATGAATGATTACAGCTCTTTTAATTTCATCTTTGATGATGCAAAAGAAAAAGTAAATAAATACAAAATGGATCTTAATTTTTTTTTAATTAATTGCAGTTTTACAATCTGCCACAAAACAGAAGTTGTGAAAAATACATTGAATCCAGTGTGGCAGGCATTCAAGATTTCTGTCAGAGCACTGTGTAATGGAGACTATGACCGGTAAGATGTAGCTTAAGTTTTTTTAGCATATACAATTTTTTTCTCCCTGACTCTTGTGTTCTTTATTTAATCAACATTTTGAAAGGATAATAGGTGTTCAAAACCATTCATCACATTAAAGAATTTAGAAAAATTAAGCATATATGCTGAATCTGTAGGAAATGTTAGTGATATTTTCTGGAAAAAGCTCTTTGCTCTCTATAGTGTGAATTAGAAACAGAAATAAAAGACTAATTTAAAGCATGGTGTCTGTGACAAGTGTACACAAATATTTTTTAATGTTTCGATGAAAAACAATGATGATCTGTTTTCCTTGGGTGATAATGCAATGTCAGAGGGTGCTGATAAATGAAAGCCTTTAAAATACATAGATCACTAGATGAGAAACACAGAAGGCAGTCATCTTCAGGTTTGAAGTTTTCAGTGGTGCCATGCAAAAGGATCTATCTTTAGGTGGTCATAAGATGTTTTAAATCAACATTTTACAAATTAGTTCAGTGGAAATGGGTGTTTTTAGACTCCTTAAAAATGGCCATGTTGGTTACTCTTTTACTCAGATGCAATGAAAACAAAGCAATTTTGTAATTAGCATATTCAAATAGAAGTTTTTACTTGTATTTGGGTTAATGTGCATAATGCATGAACAAAATAGTATTCATTAAGCTAGTCTCTGGACAATGCACTGTTTATCATATTAAAGAAAAAAGTTTTCATAATAATTAGGAAAGATGTTGTGATGCAAGCATATTGAAATAACTTCAGCATTCCAAATTAAGGGAGCTTAAAAGTGTAATAGCACTCCTCAAATTATTATTGTGTATCTACTGTTGACCTCCTTTCAACATGATGTGCTCAGTGAATAAAGGCTCCATGGGACTTTGTAGTCCTGCACACAACAATCATGTTTCAAATTAAGAAGTCATTAGCTATCAGTTTAATTCAAATTAACCTGCTGATAGTCCAGAAAAAATTTCAGAGGTTTGGGGTTTTTTAGTTAGAAAACCCTTTCTAAAGATAAGGATTAACTTCCTAACATCCACATGGTAATACATAAAACACAAATCCCAGAGGTCTCTTTCAGACAGTGATAGTTTCACAGATAAATTTTTGGTGCTCTGGGTTCTATGAGAGATGTGAAAGGTGGGAATAATGTCATTAGTAGAAGTATGTCACAGTAAATGTTTATTCTGGTTGCGGGGAGACTAAATGTTCAGCTGGTGCATGCTTCTGAGTGAACCCTGTCCATGTTTTCATTATGGAATGACCAGGATTCACTTAATTTTTCTCAAACTATGCAATTATACAGTGTTTTCAGACATCACAGGAATGGCATTTCAGTACTGCAGTTAGTGTCTAATGTCTTTGTTCTTTCTTTCTCTAAGAAAGCTCTTAGTACGAGCTTTCAAAAAGCACTTAGTTATTTTCTGCATAAAAGTTTTAAAACAGAGACACCCATCTGTAACCTTAATTATTTTTAAATGAAAGGGGGGTTTTTAATATTAAACTAGGAAACCCATCCTCTAAACTGTGTCCTTTAAGGTAAAGGTTAAGTTTCAGTATGTGAAGATTGGAAAGGTCTTTTAATATCTTGCATATCATGCAAAATAGATAAAAGTCAAGATCTGTAATTAATCCTTTAATATGAAATAAATTTCATTTCAAAGAGAGGAGCTTTATTCAAGGACGAATCGCTCTTACTGCAGTTACCTGTCTGAAGATCCTTCTCAGGAATTTATCTTGATATTCTTAATAATTTATTTTGATAATCTGAGTTTTCTCACTGAGATGATTTTGCTATTTGGACACAGATTTGTAAGACTATTCAAAACTTAAATCCCACTAAACCTTACATAAATCTTAACTTAGTGGTGTGTTCTGTCTGTCATAACAGGTTTTGAAATGGAAGTAAAATAATGATTGTCTAGGGAAAAAACATTGTGATATTGTCTTTTTTTGCTAAATTCCTCTGAAGGTGAAAATAGTTTCCTTTGAAGGCTGAAATACTTGGTAGGATAAGAGGTTTGAAATTGTTTTTCACTTTGTTCTGCAGAACAACTTTCACTTTAATCCGTTTTCATTGTAAGGTAACTTAAATCCAACCTGAATTATGCAAGAGCTATAAAATATAACAAATGGTGTGGTTAAGAGCCTTTAAATTTGACTTGAAAAGAGGTACATCCAGACAAAGGGCATTCTTCTTTTTCTATTTTGGAATATCATAAAAAATATGGAAAACATCCAGCTGTGAATTGCTTGATACTATATTGTATAAAATATCAGCTGTTGCTCAGCTTTATCCCCAAAGAGTCCTTTCTTAGTAAAGAAAATTAATCAATATATATATTTGACTGTATGTAATTGGAAGAATGAGGAGGAGCTTCCATGGAAGCAAATTACAAAATAATTGCTTAGATTCTTGTCCCTGCTATTAATAAGACAGCCCTGATGACTTCACTTCATGTGAAACTGTTCTGAAGAATAAAAGTAAGTTACATGGTTGCTTAAAATATGGGAGGTGTTATTTTTCTATCCCATGTTCAGTTAATTTTAGGCCAAATAGGATTCACTGCTAGTGGTAGTTGAATTTGCTTAATATATGCACTTTCTGTAGTAAAAGGAGGTGAAGCTATATACTATCTCTATCCTCAAATATCTTTCCTGTTTCACCAAGGATGTTGATGATAATATGCTCTGTAGTATTTGCATTTTAAGAAATCCACTCTTGAAGTAAGCATGTGAAAGATGATTGATCTTTACTTGGGAAATGTCTGCTTTTTCCTTTTACCTGTTTCCCAAGGTTAGAGCTGCCCTCAAGAGTTCACTTTACTCATAAGGAAACAGTACTTATAAGCTTTGATAATACTTTAAAGTTTAAAGAATCATTTATTTTAAAAACCACAGAAAATTCAGAGCATCAGCAAGTAAAAATATGTTGGTCAAACTTCCAGTGTGTTTCCTTAGTTTCCACTGTATTTAGCTATTGATTTATGAAGAAGCGTTGTGTAACCTGACAGGCTATTTTCTGCCCCATGAGAAATGACTGAAAAAATCTGCTTTTTGGATTTGGCACAAGTGATGCATCCCTATGCTATTAATCTGAAAGGCAGTCCGGGTACATAATTAACATTTTAATAGGGTTGTGTTGTTGTTTTATTTTTTTTTTTTTAGGACAATTAAAGTAGAAGTATATGACTGGGATAGAGATGGAAGGTAAGACATTATTTCTGTTAAACTTAAGGGTTATGTCTGCATGTATATACATATTGCAAAACATATAAATATTTAGTGTCCAGCATAATATTAGAGAAAATTAGTTATTTTTCAATACTTAGAAGCACAGGTACTGGAAAAATTCTGCTGTGATACAGCTCTGTGTTTTGCAGTTGTGCTAAACACTGATGCATTAGCCTATTTTAAACCTGCTGTGTGTATATTCATCCATGGAACTTGATAAAATGCACATGCCTGCAGTGGCTACTCATGATGGCCTAAATATTGCAATATAGAAGCCACCTAGTCATTACCTTAATTTCAGATTGGGTCTGAATGTTCATTTCCATGTCTGTCTTCATCAAAATGTTATTGTAAACTCTGGAGCTGGAAGACCTGAGTTTTGTATAACCCCCTTGAAAGAGGACAGTGGAATATACGTGGAATTTCTGTTGCTAAATAAGGAGGGATATCTATTATTCTTAAGAGCTGTGAACTGCAATGTACTGGCTGTACATTTTTTTTCTGAAGAAATGAGCCTTTCAAATTGCCTTTATTTTGATAAACAAGGTACAATTATCGTTTAACACAGTGGATTGATACCTCTTGTTCTTTTAAAAATGTTTGAGCTTATATCTTCATACTTTGATTAGAAACTGAATAAATAAAAATTATTTATTCATAAATCTTGGTACTAGAACTGAAATTTAATACAGTAATATGTTTATTTCCATTTATCTTTAAGTTGGTCTGTCTTAATTATTTCCTGTTAATTGTAATTTATATTTTAAAATACATGGATATGCACTTGCATTTTGATTTTTAAAAGCATATTATTTATTCTACAGTAATGTCTTTAATGCAACCAAAGCAATTTGCTTCTAGTATTATAGATAATGCTATTGTGCTTCTGTGGCAATGTCTTGTAAACATAATAGGCAAATTTATCCTGTGCTACTGTTCATTACCTTGCTGACAAGATCCAAAGGCCTGTTCAGCTTTCTTGGATTGTAATTTTGTCTTTTTGATTTTCCATCATGAAGCCTGTTGATTTACAAGCATTCTTATCTCATGTTTACCCTGTATGAATACCTGCCAGGGTAAATTCATCCTTCTTGATTAGATATTTGCTGGAGAGAAATAACATATATACATAGCATATTCTAGCAATTAAAATAAGTTTATTTAAATTTAAAAAGCCATTTAAAAAGCAAAAAAATCATTGCATCCCTGTCAGAATTTCTATTTACATTCTTTTCTCAATGAGATTTGGCAAATCCTTAAAAACTTTGTATGTTTGTGTATAAACCATATTTTTTTGGAAATAAGCTAGCAATGAAAAGTTGAATCTTATTGCCACATTAATAAAAAACAAGGATTATATTTTATCAAGGTATCAAACCCCATGTGCTGTCTCACTTTATCCAAAATCTGTGAGATTAAAAAGAAAAGGAAGAAATCCAACAAATAACACTGAGTAACTGCCAGAGTGAAATCTTGAATATACTGTGGATTTTAGGCAATCATTAGCCTCTCCAGTCTCAAATAGTTTCAGATATTATCTGCGTTTGCTCACCTCACAATCTGAATACCTATAAGATTCATATCTAAAAAACAAAAAGTGAAGGATAGCATTTACATGTTTTCCTTTTTATTCTAACGGTATGATTTTTTTCCTTTTTGCTTTCTGTCTATTTTGAATTTAGAAGCACACTGAGCACTGACATCTTTTGTGTAAAATTCGTCTGAAAGATGACACAGCACTCATCTCATGTGGCTTTAGACAATGCAAAAATCAGACAAGTAGATTGAACTAATCACTTTAGCTACCTCAGTGGCTTACGGGGGAAAATGGTCTGATTGAATCCATCCTACCTGGAATAAATTGCCTTTTGGTGGTGCCTGTAAACCTATATAGTGATGATAGCAAAACCTAAGTGCCTAATTTAACTTTGACATTGTCAAGTATATCTGAAATGAATCCCATTCAAGAGTTACTCTAGCAATTTTTTTGTACAACTCTGCTGTTCCTCAGTTTATATTAATTTCCATTTGTGATGGACAGTTTTTATAAGCTGTTGTTACGTAGCTGGACACTTCATACTGAATCTGTTTGCTCCAGAGATGTGCAGACTGGGAAGGACCAATCTTTGAAAGATTGCCTGCACTCTAGACAGCAAAGCAAGTTATTCTGAATATTACAGGCTGTTCTGCAATCAGGAAGACAAAATTATGGTGCATGTACTTGATTTCTGAATCATGACTTGACTGGATTTTGACTTCCTGAGTCTTGACTGAGAAGTTTTTTTCTCTTTTCCGCATTCTGTGTTACCTGTGCTTTGACAAACAGCACCATGCTGCTTTAGCTTGAGCTTCTTCCTTCATGTTCCTGAACTACGTTGTTGGAGTAATTGTAATGTAATATCATGATCATATTGTTGCCATCAAATGGCTCTTATTTATTTTCAAATATCACACAAAACTTATTGACAAAAAGTAATACATGCCCTTGGTAACATTAACACTATTAATTATTAAACATCCTTTGTGTCAAACCAGTTTTTGCATAAAAACTTTTGCATAAAATTTTCAAAATATGAATGACTTGTTCTGATACTTTGTATTGCTTCCAAGAGCTGTGACAAACCCCAAAATATTTTATGTTGTAAGAAGTCACATAAGTTGGTTTTGTTACTGGGCCAGTTGTTTGACAGTCACATTTTTAGGTTTTTTTTATTGAGTGTCCTTATATATGAAGCAGCCAGGTCTAACAGAAGGAAAAAAATAAGAGTGCACAACGTCACATCAGCAATACTATGATGTTTTTAGTTCTCTCTAAAAGCTTTGTCATTTAATTTCAGAAAAAATATCACTTAGCATACAGGTTGCAAAGGTAATTTCACAGCCTTGATATTTGTGAGCTATTACTTAGAAAAAGAGGGAGGCAATGGGGTATAAAGCTGTAAACATTGTCATGCTAACGTGGTGCCACAGAAGCATTCATCTGAGAATATCAATACTGCAGGAAAGATTTTAAAATTCAGATTCTAAGCTCTTCCACCTTATTTTTTGTCCTTCATTATCCTTCCCCAGCTAGATAGTTAATTTTTAAATTCTTGCATTTACTCCTTATTCATTGACGTGCTTCTGATTATGGTTGTTCTTTCCTCTATTGTTTTTTTTCCTTTAGATACTAAAAAAAAAAAAAATCAAATTTAATATAATTTTGAAAGTGATTTTCAGCACTTCAAAACACAGGGCTAAAAGTGGAAAACCTAGAGAGATGGGCTTTAAGATAATTTTGTGTGCTAAGACTCACTGATTCAGTGTTCTGATACGCCACTCATGGATGAACGTCTGTAAGTCTAGGAAAATTTGGTGTTAGGAGGGCAAAGAGAATAAGTATTTTGGATTCTCAATCCAGAGATTAATAAGGACATCCATTTGCTGAAGTGTGATGATTAATATTAGACTAGTTTCCTAATGACTTACACATCTGGCAAAGGCATATTTTGTCCAACAGGCACTCAGCCTTCAGAGCCAGCCTGGTGGTGCTATGTACATCCCCCTGAGCACCCAGTGTGAAGATCCTAGCTGATGCTCTTCCGAGTGCAGAGGGCTCTGACACTGGTTATGTATGCCCATACCTTTTCAACATCATTCATCAGAGAAATCCCATCTTTCTAACTCAGGTTTTATCAGTGTTTGGATGTAGCCATAGGGAAAGGAGGCTTTCCAGTGTCTCTTAGAATTAAAGGAGCAATTCCTTGTAAGCAGTGCGGGTTCTTTTGCTCTCCAGGGACAGTCCTGTCTGGAATGGCTCATGTTTCCTGTTTGCTGCAGCATGTTTGTAGGTAGTCATTGAAGTATTGTTTGAATTTCTGCCTTAAATATACAACCTGTTTTGAAAATGAAAGGCTAGAACTGTTACAAAAGGGAAAAATTCCATTTTAAGCAACATATATTTTTCTCCAGTGCCACGGTTACCCAAGGTTAAATGCACCTTATGGATGGCTTCCTCTATTCCATGCTTAAATAGTCCTTGCAATCTGGAGAGCATTTAAGTGGTTATATACCTCCAAAATACTTTTCTTAAAAAAAGTGTTTGTTCTGGAAGCAATTTGATGATCTTCCAGCTGAAAGGGGAGTGTTTCATGAGAGGTGGTCGCTTTTGAATCTGGGTAATGAGGAATATCTTTAACATACAGAATTTCTCAAGCTTTCTTACAATATGCTTTGCTTATTTTGTATTAGCATGAGGACTGAACCTTTTATTTGTTTGATTTACATATTTTGTGAATTCATGCTGATTTCAGAAAATGAGATTTATATTTGAGGGTTTTAATTTCATGTTGCTATGGATTGTTTCAATTTTTCATCTTGCAACATTCAGATTTATTTAAATTTGCTTTTAATATTTATAGCTTAATTAAAACTGTGCTGAATTTCTTAAAAACAAGTTTTGCAAGTCACAAAGTCATAAAACTTTGAGTGTCCATTGTAGTTTACCATTGGAGGGAAGATAAAACAGTTCATAGCTCACCAGATGTGGAGGCAGAGTGTAGAGGAAATACAGTGCCTTCTTAGGGCATAGCTGGGAAAATCTGGAGCAGCAGTGCTGGAGTTTCAGCTGGGGAGAGCAGAGAATGGGAGCAGAACTTGTGACTTCTGGGAGTTGTGCAGTTGGCAGCTGGGGCACTGAGCCCTGCAGCCCTTCCATGCCAGGTGCCTGTCTGAGGTACAAACCTGCAGCTCAGTCACACTGCCTTATTGCTAGATTGAGACCTGCTTTCAATAATACCATAAACTGAGAAGCCTCAGTGGATTGCTTTATCTTCCCAGATGGGAAGACAGAGGAGCTGAAATGAGCTTTGGGTCTTCCCCTTAAAAGCTCAATGTCATGTTAGACAGACTGGGAGGGCTGGTCTCTTCTGGTTTAAGTTACTCCTTTCCTGCTTTCAGTAACCCCTTTTCTCTCACATAGCCTCATACACAATTCAGTCTGCAGTGCCAGTGGTCATCCACTGAGGAAATGATGATAGTTTTTGGCAGCCTGCTCTGTTTTTTCAGGTTCTGTAAACTTACATTAGGGTCAGTTACTGATTTACAGCATAGTCCTCATTGTGCAGCTAAGTTAAGCAAAAGACATCAAAAAGATTTAAGCTAATCCTTTCCAACTCTAAATTGGCATTACACAAAACAGAGGGAGTAATAAAGATTTTAAAGTAAATTATATCTGTTGCCATTATTTGTTTCTTGGGTGTCAGTTCATATTGGCTGTGTGTCTCTTTTGCATTAATTGATAAAATACATGTTTAAATTCCTAAATGTTGTGCATTTGATTTAAAATCTTATTTTTCAAACAGCCATGATTTCATTGGAGAATTCACAACAAGTTACAGAGAGTTGTCGAGAGGGCAGTCTCAGTTCAACGTTTATGAGGTAAGTATTATGAGTATTTACTCACTCTCAGGAAATAAATGAGAAAGCAACAATGGAAAACACTGAAAACAATGGAAGGCTATCATTGCAACTAATGAGAAGCCAAGCCCGTGTGGCTATAACCCTTTTTTTTTGCTTCTGTATGGAGTACAGATCTCTGGTATTCCTTAAGGTATCCTTTAATTGGTCTCAGACTACTGCCATTAAACGTCAGTGTTTTTGTAGGCCTAATATAGGTGATAGCAAATACAATGGTTTAGGTAAGAACTAAAGAAGTCAGGGAAGGAGGGTGCTCCAATTATGTGCTGCACTTTTATTTTGAAGATGAGCAAAGGTGCTGCTGTGCAGAGCAGGACAAAGATAACTGAAAGCCATGGCTTTTTTCTTATTTAGATCCAAGATCAACCCCAGAGTTGCAGTAAGTTACAGTAGTTTCCTGTGAATAGTGTCATAACACAGATTACTGTGTGCAGTGAAAATGTCCTCTCCTGTTGTATCACTGACACAAATCCTACCCTACCAGGAGTATTCTGTCATAACATCCTAAGTAATTTTTCAGTTTCTTAAATATAATGTCAGTATCATACTCCCAGAGACAGTGCACATTTCCTGAGCAGCTCCTGTTTGCCTCTGCACACTGCAATCCTCCATACTTGGGTACTGCTTCTACATGGTTAGTCTGTACAGTATCAGAACACAAGATACTGGGAAAATTCTTCTTTAAACATCTTGCTTTTACAAACTAACCCAAGGCAGGTAGAGAAGTTTGAGTGAGTGTCCCATATTTAAAGATCAGGAACCTTGCTAGTTGCACCTTTTTGCAATTGAGCTTTTTTTAATAGGTTCATTATAAGTCATGAAGCTTTCTAGGTTCCTGCTAGGATGTAAAATTTTCAGAGGCTAAAAAATGTTGTTTAATTCCTAAAGTTATCTGAAATTCGAAAAAGAACCCCACATAAATATTATTATTATAGTACTGTGAATTACAGGAGAGAAACAAGCTGTCATTTAATTCATGTTGCTTCCAAGTATATGCCTTGTTTCCCGTGATATTTCACTCCAAAAATATCTAGTGCAGTTTTTTGCAATTCCTAAGAAGCCAATTGTGAAGCAGAAAGTTCAAATGAATCTTCTCTTTGGCATTTAATGACTGCTGGCAAGCAATATGCTGCTAATTCAGGCCTGACCATTGAGTTGTGGAGAGCAGTGAATGAGCTGCCACAGGGCAGGCAGGCAGCCTGTTACCTTCATCTTCCTCTTCTGAGCAAATGTCAGCAGGAGTCGCTTTCTGGCTAAGATTTTGGTTCAACAAAAATTGCTGCATTACACAGGCTTAATTTATTGCTCATCAGACACTGTTAAATGGAGGGGCAGGAGTTACTTGAGAGTTTTTTAAGTGTTAAATATGTGTGCAAAGGAGCAAAAGCTTGGCAGAATATTTACTGTATAACATCAGTGTGGCATACTGGAGGAAAAGAGGGACTCACTTGTTTAGCATGTTTGGGAAGACTTCAAATCATAGTTGTCTCTTCCTGCCTTACATTTCACAGCTGTTCTGTGCTGTGCAAGGAATAGGATGTAATTAAATGTAATTTCATTTGTAATTTCATTTAAATGTAATTTCATTTTGGTTGGGAGAGAAAATCTTTGGAAGACAAGTATTACTACTTTTCCCATTTTCAGGCAAAATTCTTTAAATATTTTATACCAGATAAGTGACTAAGTTTTCAGTTGGGAATGTTTTCATTCCTTATCATTTGCAGAACATCTGTGAGTAGTTTACAGTAAAACTTGGCAGTAAGCCATAAGGCATTGAATTTCCTAGATATCTAGGAGATAATTGAATGACCTAATTAACAAAATAATGTTTTGCTTCCAATTCGATGTGCATTTCTGGAAAAGCAGGAGTACCTTTTCATGTGCATGTAAATTAACTGAGACTTGCCTTTCTGAAGGGAAAAGAATTTTATCAGTGGCTACAGTGAGAAATTTTATAGCCATGGGTTCCAGACATTCAAGAAAACTGTTTAATGCTTTGTAGTCCAGCTCTGTGAAGATTCTTGGATAAGGGGAGTGCACTGAGGCCCCCCAAACTCCTGTATGCCAGTCATGTGGGGATCTTCAATATTTCCATGAAATTACCTATTTCATGAAACTTGATCTTTCTGTCAGCCAGATCCTGTCATTGCACCAAGTACAGAAACTGGGAGTGGAACAACTCTGGTGTTTCTCAGGTGCTGTGAGGAGCAGATGGAAAAAGATTAACTGGATTGTGAAGAGATGCATTGTGAGATAATGAAGTAGTGACACCATACACCGAAACACTGTGATCAGGAATGCAGAAAAATGCAGAATTTGGGGAAAATTCAAAGAGTGTTTCACTGAGCTTTCAGATATAATGAACGTTCTCACCTCTGTTGCCCCCATCCCTTATTTGTCAAACATGAGTACTAGCACTGGCTCCCCTGGCAAGTCCCATGAAGATAAATGCACTGGGTTTCAACGTGCACTGAAAATAAAGTACTTTCTGCATTGAAAATATCTTACACTTATCTTTATATTGGATCATACTGCTTTAATGTTTGTATCTGTGTTTCTAGGTAATAAATCCAAAGAAAAAAGGAAAAAAGAAAAAGTATGTTAATTCTGGAACAGTAAGTAAATGTATTTTATGTTACTGGATGTTTTTCTTCTTGCTTCAAACAGAGTGTAGTTGACTTGTAATTTAACAGAATTAGAATAGAACTTTCTGTCAAGACCACAATTACAAAACTATTTACTTTTACACAGCATTGATTTTCAGATTTTGGAGGGTTTGGTATGAAGTTTGTCCAAATGTGCTGTCAAGTCGCCAATGGTTTTCAAAATAAGTGCTACGAAAATTTCAGTCAAATAATTGAAACTATCAGACTGAACACTTTTTAATTTTTATCTGAAACATACCTGCATTTTTACAAATAAATTTTCTAGCATTGTTGAAAGCTAGTATTGCTTATCATGGCAAAATCAACAAGAGTCAACAATTTTTATTGCCAACAGGTGTTTGTAAATTTATTTTGAAAGATCTGTTAGTATTGTTTGGGATGAGAATTTCTCTTTTTTGGTTTGCATTCCGTGTTCTGTTCTCATGTTTATGAACCATTTGCCAGCAATGCAAATATTTTCATTCAGCACTTGCTCAGCTTTGATGTCCTGGCATCCATGATGTTCACACCATTATTTACAAAAAAGTGAAGGCAAATGTTGAGGATTGTTGTATTGGAAAACCTAATCAGTTATAAGAGATTATTTTTGTAAACATATCTACTATGTGGGTTTTTTCCACATGAAAAGTTCCACTCTTGAGTAGGGCTCAGTAGGGCTACTTTGATGCTGAAAAGTAGCCTTGAAGGAATGTTTTGACATTCTCACATTCTTAAGTCTGTTTATCAGTGAGAAAATAAACACTTATTTTTCTACCTTTGCTTTAAATTATGAAAAATTGGCAGAAGCAGCTTGCCTGCTAAAATTTACCATACAATATCTAATTAATTAGGTAATCTGTTATTTGCTAACATATTCCTTTTAGTAAAATCTCTCATGTTAAAATCAAGTTCTGTTGCATTAAATTAGTGAATGAGTGTTTGTTTTCAACCAGTGCTAAATTTTAGGCATGAAATCTGGCATAGGGTACAGAAGGGCAAAAAAATGTATTTTCACATGCAATTTTCGTGTTAATTTTGGTTTAAAATACTTTAACATCTTCACAAGTACCTGTCTGCATTTGAAAAAACATATTTTACTCATGTTTGAACAGGCAAAATCAATTGTGTCTTGTTCTTTACTTCCAATTACATCAAAATTTCCAATAAATGGTTGTTAGCAATTTTCTTTCCTTTTTCCTTCTTTACCTTTTATTTTCTTTTTCCTCCTCTTCTGTTAGTTTTGTAATATTTTTTTTTGGTAGCAAGGCATCTCTGTCCCCATTTGCCCTACTTCTAGTAGTCCTTCAGGCTTCCCTTCTGCTTCTCCACATGGTCACTTTCTCATGTGTTTGCCTGCAGTTTTGTTTTTCCTGTCCTCATCATTTACCCAAGATATTCTTTATCCCACAAATTTTTAAATTTTCAAGCCTGGCACCAAGACCATAATTTTCATTAATAAGAGGTAGAGTTCTGGAGAACTTACAGTGGATATGAATAATTGGCTGCTATCTCACTACTGCCTTTAAGGACTGTGTACATACAGTGCATGTCTCAACTGTTACTTAAGGGGTCATTTTGAATTCAGGCAATCAAATTGCATACTAGGCAGAAGTCTTTCACAATGCATGGTTAGCTTTAAATAAATCCTAATAGTGAAATAAAAAATTCACTGCATAAAACTTAAAGCATTGGTGGTCTATATGTAAGTAAATACTTCAGCCCCTTTGGGAGTTTGTTGTTTCCATTTTTTGACTTTTAAAATCAAATGCAGTGAAAATATTTGCTTAAATTAATTAGGAACAAGAGAACCAGCTGTAAGAGCAGATCAACCATTAATATTACTGTTCCAGTGGGAAAATGCATAGAAATTTTGGTCTTTTTTGCAAGGGTATGCTACTTTTAGCCTGGTAGAACATTATTATGGTCTTCTGTTCTCAGCTGGAAGGGTAATTTGGTGATTTTAAGCTTAGCTGATCACTCAATCACACAGAACTGTGACAAAGGAAGTGGGATAGAAGACAGAATTACTACATGTAATCTCATTCTGAGTCTAACTTTACAACATAGGAGTACTTTCAATTTTTCTATTTTGCTGCCAATGGGCACAAAATTTTGTGATAGATTTCCACTCTCTTTTTATTCCTTGTATTTTTATTCCTGGATTTGCTCTGAGTAGTTACTTAAGCAGTTTTCACTGCCTGCCTGCTGCACTTATAATGAGAGACTTTGTGTAAATAAAATTAAAATTTTAATTCTTTGCTTCATAAATATTGCCCAATATATGAAGATCCTACATGCTGGATCTTTTCCACTTGAGCTTATACCTCAGTGCCTTGATTGCTGAAAAGGCCAGTAATGCCTTTAGATTACTCTGTGTTTTGGATCACTGTCATTTCTGAATGATGAAATCTTGGACTGCTGAAATTTCTTCTGCATTTTTATATATATACAGGTATATGTGTATACATACATACATACATATATATACACATACTACTTTAAATGTTTTATGTATTTCCTATATGTGTATACTTTACTAGATTTTTGCATTCTAGGCTTGCATCAGTACTCAATACAACCTTTAATGTGGGATAAGTAATTACATAAGTAATTCTTTAAACAATGTTGAAGTGCTCATGGAATAGATGCATTATCATATACCCTTTAATATTCACCTGTAGGTGTAGTACACAGAAAACAGAAAACATGTATGTGGTAACCTGCTCTGGAATACCATCTTCTGCCCCTTACCTTCTTAAATAAAAAAGAAGGCAATTATAGACTTCTCAATCTGTCTCTTCCCTTTCAAGAGCTGCCTACTGAAATTATTTAATATCTTTTTTAATCTTCTTTTTTCCCTTAATACTGTAGGAAATTACATCCTAAGGACAGAGCTCGAAAAACATTGTGCTTATGTCTCTACTTGTTCAGCTGGGAAACACACAATTCATGTCTGACTCTCTTTTATTTGCTTTCAGGTAACATTGCTTTCCTTCCTAATTGAAACAGAAGTTTCATTCCTTGACTATATTAAAGGCGGGTATGTGATTAGCAACAAACCTTTCTTGTTTTCACAATTTGTGTATGGCTCTCAGTAGCATCTGTAAGGAGCTGTAATTTCCTCATTTTAGGGGCTGTACTTTCCTACATAAAGCATGCAGATAGTTACTAAGTTAAGTTATGGAACTTTGCTCATACTGTTGGAATTGGAGTTGATACTACAATACTGAGGAGTGACTTCTGATCAGCCAGAGAAAGTTTAAATAAAAGGGAATTGTCTATATATTATTAAATTATTAAAATGCTGCCTATTTCTTCCAATTATACTGAGATTTGGTGTATTTAATATTGGCATTTATTTAGATCTTTTCCCCTTTAAAGGCATTTTTTTCAGTACTAATTAAAATTTTTAACATGTTCAATTTCTCATTTATCATAATTTTTTCTAAAGAGAAGTAGAGACAGAAGTGTCAAATATCTTACCCTAGAACATGCCTGGAAAGGGGATCAAATCTGAAAAATTCCTGGCTCTTAACATCCCTGCCAGAACACTATGCTTCTCTAAAATTTGTTACCCATTCCTAAGCACTTATTTTTGGATTTTTGGGGCATAAAGTCTGTAATACATTCCACGTGTTTTTTAAGAGCATTGATTACCTGTGAAGAAACAAGTTTGATTTAGTTGTTTTTTTTTTTTTAAAGTCTTCAATCTGAGTTCAGTAGAAATAAATCTGTGCTGTGTTTTGACAGTACCATATAGGGCTATGCCTTGGTCCCAACAGTGGCAGCCCTACATTCCTGTTGGGGACTTGGACAGAAGTTGAAAATGGCCATTCATCCATATTTACCAGAAATTTCTATTGATTGAAGTCTGTGTATGCACAAATGCATGTAGAAACAGTCTTGCCTCTAGTACAGCTGTTTCCTTTGAAGTGTGCAGTACAAATATGCCATGACCATCCTATTCCCCAGTCATTCAAAATTCATCTCTACAGAAGGAGCAGGTGTAAGGAACTGAGGAGTTGAGGTTTATGCCTAAATTTGGAAAGAAAAATCTATAGGGGCTGCTTATGTTCTCTTTCCAGGGTGGTCTATCACATTCCTCACTGAGATGTTAGAATACAATTATATCTCATTAACTGCAAGTCAGAAAAGACTTGTGATATTAATAAATTCCACTTAAATTTCTTTCTGCTCTTTTTACAAAAAAGTAATATCATTCAGTAGAATGCTCTGCATTTAAAAGTATGAGCAGTATTACTTAATTATTTTGTATAGAATATTTTTAGTGATTCATACAATTATTTCTATGTGCATGCCAGTGAAAACTGTAGAAGTACTTGTGTAAAATCTTACCTTTCTTTCTGCAACATATGCAGTTATGTAAACATGACATGAGCCTCATGTCAGGAGGCTCAGACTCAGTTATTTTCTAGGCTTCTCCCTTCCTTTGTTTGTCTCATTTAATATGACTACATATCAGTTAAAGTCCACTTGACAAATATTTGAAGGAAGGGGGAAGAGAAGATTTTGTCATTAATCAGTCTGTTTTCCCATCATGTCCTCCAAAACTGATTTTGTTTATTTTCTTTAAGTTCCCTGTTTTTCTTCCATTTAGATAGGCACAAGATAGAAAGCACTGATTCTGCAATAGGAACAGTTGCATATTTGCTCTTTCATAAATGGGTGCTAATAAAATACTTCATGTTCAAAACTTTCATTGTAATTCATTTGAGGTGTTAAGAATTAATGGAGATGTCATGGAAATCTTGACAGCTTTAACAAATTATAATTACAGTATTTGTTTATGTTTTGAGTCTGCATCTGTTTAATTGGCATATTCCATTACCTATATCATCAATATGACTGTTGTTTTCTTAAAGAACTTTGGAGAATGAAATACAGGTTTGTCCATAAACTCAGATTTTGTTTTACTCCATAAGACTGGATTTTATAGCAGTATGGCAGAAAAGAGGAGGATGTCTCTTTTGCATCTAAATATTACATCAAATAGCACCTCCTTAATAGCTGACTTTTCATTACATCTTGCTAGTTAATCACATATTTTGCCACACCAACCTTGCCACATTTAAAGTAAGTATGTTGTGCTAAAAATAATGTGTATTTCAAAATCACATTTCTCCTGGTGCTTAAGACAGCCCCCAGTTAATAACATATTCCTATCAGAACCCCTCCAAATATGTGAATAAGTTCAGCAATGTCAGGGATACAATCTTGGAAAGCAATTGAATTTGCAGGAATGACTGTCAACCCTAATTTAGTGTCTGCTCTTTTTTTTGTATGGAAGAAAGACCAGAAGCCACAAAGCTCCAAGACTTAGTGGACAGAAAAGATAATTTTG
This sequence comes from Passer montanus, assembly GCF_014805655.1. Classification (NCBI taxonomy): domain Eukaryota; kingdom Metazoa; phylum Chordata; class Aves; order Passeriformes; family Passeridae; genus Passer; species Passer montanus. Next base: position 53,450 of record NW_024371037.1, read on the forward strand.
TGCAAATGTTTCTAGCTGGTTTCACTTATTGGAAAAGATAGTGAACTAGTTATTTGTAAATCAGTAAAATTCAGGAACTGAATCCTTTTACAACTGAACTATCTTGTCGTCTCTTCTGTCCCATATTAGTGGAAGATAAGAGGAAAAGTTTTCCTCCATCATGTTAAAAGTCTTACCTTCATCCATGTCTTCAGAAATGAACACCCATACATTTTTTGGATTCAAAAGGATTTGGTCACATATTTTTAAGTGAACTGTATTGAATCATTGATGGTAAAAAGGGAAATTGAGGTCTCCTTTTGTGACAGCTGTTTTAATCCAGGCAGTACCCTGTCCACTGTAATGGGAGGCTGCTCACAGGAGGCCTGGCATGAAAAAGTTGCAAAGCAAGGGCTGCCATAGCTAAGTATTTTGGAAGCTTTGCCATGTGTTTCTTGTATCCTTGGAGACTATCAAGGAGTAATAAAACTATGTAAGAGGAAGATCTTGAAGAGACTTTATCGGAAAAATCTTCTGTATGTTGTTACAGCATTTGGCTCAACAAGCATCTGCAAAGGGGAAATTATAAGTGATGCTGGGGGTTTAGATGCCATGGAGAGGATGCAGCCTCTTAGTAACTGTGACAGTTCTGTTGTGCAGTTCTGTGCAGTGAGTGGTCCTCAAACCTTCAACTGCTCCCCCCTGCTGACAGAGCAGCTGGTTGTCATTCTAAAGCCGCAGAGAATCTGTGATTCCTTCCAATGTACTGTTTAAAAAACCGTAATCAAACCTAGTAAAAACTGCATTCAGGCTTAATTTGTTCCCTTATGTATGTCAGTACTGATGGAACTCATACTAAAAGATGACAGGTTTTACTTTGCTCTCTCTGTAGCTGTGAGGATTACTGTTTCTTTAAAGATGACTTCCTTCATTTCTTGTGGTATATAGGAAAATAGGGCAAAATCACCTGTCACTTTCAAGTAGATCATGTATTTCTATACCAACTACATTATAGCAAAGTAGTAGTGATCTATGCAGCACCGAATCCATAAGGTACATTGCTCTGTTTTGGTATTCCACCTCAGCTGGGAAAGGACATCTTGCATGATCAGGGTTAAAATGCATCCAAGGGAAAAACAGTATGACTGTTAAAAGGAATTAACAATATTTATGGAAGTTAAATTCTTAATAAACAGTGAAAAAAAGAATGATGGAGTCAAGTAACTGTTTGCAGTGTGTTAATAAGTTACTGTTGTGTAGCCCTTGGCTTGAACCTTATATAAGAGTATTTTCAGTGTTTATTTCCTCTATTAGAAAGTCAGTGTCATACAGTTTGTCCACAAATGATGTTACCATCTCTTGTTTATTTTTCTCCATAGCAGTACTACTATTAATAAGATTTGTGTTTGCTTTTTCTGCAGAACCCAAATCAATTTCACAGTTGCTATTGATTTCACAGCCTCCAATGGTAAGAATAAAAATAAACATGTTGTGCATGTTTGTGCTGTGCTCAGTTTTAAGTGCACATATGTGTGTGTTTGTAACAGTATTCAGTGGGCACCATCTGGGCTTGGGATTCCATTTTGTCAAGCAACAGATGAGAGGCCAATTCCTGTCTAAGAAAGCAGAACAAACAGAACAGATAAAAGTTGGAAAAGCTACATATAAAATGTAATAACCAGAAGCCATTTGCAAATATCTGTGTAGTTTTTGATTATTATTTGTATTGTTTGGTTTTTTGGAACTGCTGGGAGAAAACTTAGAAGAACCCATTGAGAAGGACCAAATAGTTCCAGGGAGAGTGAGGCTGAAGTGGGGTTAAGCAGAGATAAGTTGTGATCCTCCTCCAAAGCTGCTTTCAGAATGTCATAATACTTTTGTAAATTTTTTCTTAAAAGTGTATAAATTGCACAAATCTACAAGTTTCTTGCTGCCCTTTCAATGCTGAAATACAGCCACTTCTGCTAAAATGTATTTAGAATTACTAAAAATCTTCTACGTTTAAAATTTATTCAGAACACTGCATTTTTATCTGATATGACTTCTTATTTTTAAGAGAGAAAATTCAAGTGATGAAGTGATTCATTTTTAAAGTAAATCTGATCCTTGCTTCAACAGGTAACCCTTTACAGCCAACTTCACTGCACTACATGAATCCCTATCAGCTGAATGCCTATGGCATGGCACTGAGAGCTGTTGGTGAAATAATTCAGGACTATGATAGTGATAAAATGTTCCCAGCTCTAGGTTTTGGAGCTAGACTTCCTCCAGATGGAAGAGTATCACATGAATTTGCACTGGTAAGTAAATAAATATGTACTTGTAAAATTAATTTACTACAACAGAATTTTGGGAGTTAAGGTTGTAGTCTTAAGCAGTTACTGGACCAGTAAAGAACAAAGAATGTGCAAAGTCTTCTGTGCTTACTCTAAATAGTTGTTTCAAATCTTTTCATCATAGTGAAGTTACTTCACTGGAAGTTATGGAGAGAAATCTGGAGTCAAGAAGTCCCTGTAGGCCAAAATTTGTAATACAGAAAAGTGGTAATCTTAAACCTCAGCTTTAGCAGCTTGAGAAATAGATGCTTTAAAACTTCAGACTGAAGCTAATATCTCTAAAGAAGCAAATGAATCATGTTCCAAGATGATATTTTATTATTATTATTACTATTCTGTGTCATTTTCTGGGATCTCTATCTATGCAGGCTGCTAGTTCAGAGACATAGGGATATCTAAGTGGACTAAAAGATGAGTTGATAAGGACAAATCTGAGATTGCTCCATGGGTCAGTTAAATTACAAACCTAAAATCTACCAGGATTTGCCAGAAAGGTGATGCTTGTGATTGGTGTTGGTGGTTTATCTACTTGCTTGTTTTGAGGTTTTTGTTCTTCTCAGGGTAGGATAAATTTGTCAGAATTACAGCAAATGTAGGTGTATCAAGGGGAGTTCTAATCAGTTAGCATCAAAGACATGGCAGCAGATTGGTGGCACTGGATGTGTATTTCTTCTCTCAGCCTGTTGTACAGAAGCGTGAAAAAGAGAAAAGAGTGCTACATATCTTACCTCAGGAAAATGTTTTCCACATAGATGTAACTTAAAACAGGTGCAATTGCAAATACTCATTTAAATTGCAGACTTTGGACTTTGTATTGCAAGTCAAAATATATTGATACATCTTTCAGTTTTAAGGATATTTCTAAAATTAATTCAGTTACTTTATGAGGCATTGTGATACTTTTATAAAAGAAAAAGCTCCACATACATACATATATATACATATAAATATATGTGTGTGTATTTCCTTCTTCTTTTTATAAACATACATAGGTGTCTCCCATGTAATGCTTAGCAGTGTTTTCAGCTCTCTTTTAATGTTTTAGACAAATTCCAAATCCCCTTTGGTTGTCTAGATTCTCAGGCAAGTATACTTTACCTCAGAATGAGGTGCTGGCACACTAAGCCAATGAGGTGTTGGCATTTGAAGGAGAATGGGATGATTTGAAAGATAATTTCCCTGGCCTGACATGGGTCTGGAATTCTGCTTTTTGTGTCTGTACTGCCATCTATAAATAGGTATCCTCATTAAAGAGTCATCATGGAGATAGGTAGTAAAATGCCTACCCTAAGAACTTACAGTACCAGCCATTTTGTGGGATCCCAAAGAGTAAATGCCTTTCTTCATTTCTTTATACCAGGTCAAAAATAATTTTTTCAATGCAGAAAGATCGGGCCAAAACAATAAAAAGTTTACTATTTACCTTACACCTTCTAAGTGCATGAACTCAGGTCTGGCTACCATTTCTTCTTTTTACATTTTTAAAAGAATAAATCATGGAGCCTGAGCTCTGTTCCTAAACATGCTTCCAGATTTGCATCTGACCTGTAATTCATACCTTAAATCCACACAGGGTAATGCCTGTTTCTGTCATATGTATGAAGGAGTGTTTAATTACTCTAAAGCTGCTGTGTATGTCTAGGAGCCAGTCCTAGTGATTGAGACTGCTGAGTCTGGTAGAACCTCCTCACCTCAGCAGTTAACACTCACAAGCAGACATGGCACATACACTGGGCATTTGTAGTGAACTCTGAATAGATCCTAAAATGCTTAGGTCTTTGCCTTTTAAATATCTACACTGGGTAGTGTTCATTAATCTATGTAGTTTTTACTTCATAATTACTTATAGTGATTAATCATCTCTTGTTTTCATTAGAATGGAAACCCTCAAAATCCATACTGCCATGGAATTGATGGTGTAATGGAGGCATATTACAGGAGTCTAAAATCTGTACAGCTTTATGGACCAACAAACTTTGCTCCTGTAATTAATCATGTAGCCAGGTAAGCATCACAATGGGTGCTGTGCAGAAATTTCTTTGTGTCAGAACAACTGGTGCATGTAAAAGGCTGACAGGAAGAGAGAAAGGTATTTACTGGCAGTTGTTTTGTTTATTCAGTCCCATAATTACCTTGTGACTTTGACTAGGTTTGAAGACCATGTGCTGGTATTATGCAGAATTTAATTGCTGATTAAAAGGAAATACAAGTGATTGTTTGTGAACCAATTGACCAATTCAAGTCAAAATCTTAGCAGAAATCATAAGGAAATACAATTTTTGTCATGTCATGTTCCTTTTTTGTCCTTTAGAGCACAGAATTATTGCTTCACAGAAAATACATGCATCTATCAAAAATTTTTCTAAGCTCTGAGGTTTTTTAGGTATGTGTGGCTTCTCTAATCTCTGAATGTCCCAAATGTCAACAAAATCTTCCAGGTCTCTCTGTGCCAACAATTCCCAGCTGGTAGTGGTACTTTTAAGCTGTCACCATTGGGGAGCCATGGTGCTGTTATGCAACACCTCATCTAACTCCTCAAAGTAAAAACCTCCCTCTGTTTGTAGAAGTTTCTTAAGAAGGATAATGTTGCCTTATTTTGGTAGGCAAGATCTTGACTTCTAATCTTGAGCTCAAGACCTTGGCAGTATAATACCTTCATGAATTTATATAGGAAAGTGATATGGCTTAGGTGATTTGCTGAACAGATTTTATTTTATTTATAGACACAAAGAGCTACTGGTTACAAAATAAAGAAGTAGGGGTGTGTAAATCATTGTACTGGTAATGTTTTATTTATGAACTTGCAAAATAGCTAATTTTAATAGCAGGAGATATTTATGTACTATCTGGTTTGCTGTTCTTAGTTCTACGGACTAGCAGAAAATAGTTTGCACATTCTGTGGGGCAAAGAATTTTCTGTGCCTCTTAGCACGGCTAAATAGCTGATTTCAGCTATTTATCATTAGGGTTAGTTGTTTTGTCTTCAGATCATACCATTAAAATTATGTACATGTATATTACATTGCTTGTCATTTGAGAGTATCTGTCTCCTTTAATCTTTGCTTTGACATGATCTCTTCAGTAGCAGTTTTCCATGTATGTGGCACTCAGTGTCTGCATTAGCCACATTATCTGGAAATCTAACCCAGTAATTTTTCTGACTCTTTTTCTTCAGAACTGTCATAGCAGCTGAGATGCCTGACCCAGAACTTGGCAGTTTATCTCAAGCCTGCTGTTCATTGCCAAAATTGAAATTTTTGATCCAGTTTTGTCAAAGCATTGGCATAAAATTAGTTCTTTCTCTCACCAGTTGTTTTTCAGGAATATTTGCCAACATTTGCAGAATAACAGAAGACTTTCCACCAGTATTAGTAGTCCTTCCACTGAACTTTTGTCTAAATATCAATTTGTTGCAAACTTTGGGACCTCCTCCTAGTAGCAAATTATATTATTCCCCACTACATTATGGTGGGAAAGCTAAGTGTCTTCACAAGGATTTCTACTGCATGATCATCCCTAGAGCCATCTATTTATCAGTCCAGTTCTCAGTAACACCATTTCCTTCAAGGTTCAATTTCTTGATTATTCTGGTGACTCTCATAGACATGGTTCTGCCCTGCAGTTACTCTTTGAACCTACTTTCAGCCTCAAAGAAATTTCTTCTTTCCACATCCCTTCTACTTAAAATAATGCCTCTGATGAAATCTCTGTAACCAGTGTCAGATAATATTATCCTGTTGTGATCTTGATATTCTTTGAAAACTCTTTAGGCAGATAATGATTTTTTTTATCCTTTCCCCAGTTAGAGTGTTATCTAAACTACACCAGATTCAACTTAGTGTCATCTCCCATCTCCCTTCCTCATGTAAGATCTTTCTTGCAAAATGCTTTGGAGCATTTTAATCTGTGAAAAATCTGAAATAACGAAATTTCTGTTCCATTTCTTTAGTGTAGGTATGTAGACAGTGTTAAGTGGTCAGGTAGTTTATTTTAGTCTCTCATTATACCTTGTCAATGCAATCATCATTGCAAAGTTTATAAGCAGTGTGGAAAAGTGAGTTAAAAGAAGTGTCTGCTTGGCAGTGAAAATGTGACCATGGTAGGTCTTGCTAATCTCAGTATTTAGTTATCAGTCCCTACTGCCAGCATGCAGATAGGTGATATCCAACAGGTTCACTGCTTGTATGGCTTCTTTACCCATCTGGATCCTGGGGAGAGGGTGGAAGATGCTGACATACTGCAAGTCAGTTGTGGCTTTCTCCAAACTCTTATAAATGTGGCTGCAGAATTGTATTTATCAGAAGTACTTGCTTGCCAATGCACTGTGTTATCATCAGAGAATTTTGTAAGCACATGCAAGCATCATGCCCATCACTGAGCATACTCTGTTCAGTGAGCCAGGCCTTTCATATTCAGTGACCAAAAAATAGTGATTTATTTGACAGTCATATTAGGTATTTGGGCATGTATTGAAAAGTATTCCTCTGGCAACTAATTATTTTTGTTTTACTGCTCCCTATACAACTCACTGCCCAAGGTTCTACTTCTTGACTTCTTCACAGCTCCAAGAGCCTTCCTAAAAGTAAGAACTGTAGTGGCTGTGAAGCAGCAAACAGCTTCCCACAAAAAAAAAAATTCTTCTGTTCAGGCCATGGAATTTAGTGAGGCTTTTTGGGCTCCCTCTTTTTCAGAACTTTGCAAACCTTCAAAAGCTGCTCATTTTCAAAGAGTAGTTGCTTCTTGGGTCCTTTGACTGAGGTGGGAATGGCACTGGGTGTCACTGGTGTTTTATCCTGCATACACCACAAGGAGAAGTTTAAGTCTTGCAGGAAAGGAGTGGGTGGTGCAAAGAAATTAGTATCAGAGCTGGGGTTGCAAGGTGCACGTTCAGGCATTTTACAAACCTGCACATAAATGTGAACTATAAATCTGCAGTCATGGTCAACAGAAAATAACCTGGATTTGTAAGGAAAAAAAAAAAAGAGGGAGAGAGAAAAATATGCAACCTGTTGTTTCCTGTTAAGTTTTATTTGTGCTATAAACCCAACCATTCAGTATTCATGTATGCCCTTCATATTAAGCTATGTACCCCATAGGTAATCCCTATTAAACAGCATAGGCTTTCTAATATCTCAGGATTCTATAAAGCACATTCTGTCCATGCTTCTTTTGGTAGTGGTGCAGTTCCCATTTTTCACTGATGCACATGCAGATTATCAATATTGTATTAGTTATGTTTTTTCAATATTCTTATTTAATAGTATAATGTCTGGCTTAGTTATGAAAGTCTTTACTTTTGAAATTCACTGTGTTTTTTAGTCCTTGATAGTCAAATTTTACAAATACAGCTTGTTTTCATATTAATTCCTTTTATAAAGGTTTTTTTACTATTATAATGTTGGTTTTTCTTCCCATAGATATGCTGCTTCAGTAAAAGATGGCTCCCAGTATTTTGTTCTTCTCATTATTACAGATGGAGTTATATCTGATATGGCTCAGACAAAAGAATCCATAGTGAATGTAAGTTTTACTGAAAGTGTTGAAATAACATTTGTAGGAATTAATATTTTAGGCAATAAAGTAAGTGGATTAATAATTCAGGCACTAGATTTGTTCCATGAGTACCTATTTTTACCAAATAGGGAGGTTTATTATGCATAAAGATTAAAAGAAAGGAAAAGTTGAACTTGACCTAATTAGATAGTGTTTTGTGGTGATAATCTTCTCTCTAACACTGTATGTTTGTATGCTTTTACTCATCTATTTCTTGCCTCCTCCTTCCTCGTGCACATCCCACCATGCAGCTTTGCATAGTAAACTCTTTTTTATCTTTCTCATAATTGCTGACCGTTTTGATCCCCACACTTTTTAAAAACTGCCCCCAACTTTTCTGATCCTGAATGGTAAGCATACCAATCATCTGATTTCCCTTAAAACAGTCCCCTAAAACTCTGTAAGTTCTTTATTTCTTAGGTTCTGCATTATTTTCTGTATTTTTCTCTTCTAAACTGCCATGGGTATCGGTAATAGTCTGTATTATGAGCAGGTTCTATTGTGTTTTTGCCTGTGGGAAATTTCAGATAAAAGTACTCACAGAAACACTCCTAGACATGGTTGGAAAAGATCTCTACCAGTAGTTTTTAACAAACCACAGTGGATCTAGTTAACAGCAGAGTGATGACTTGAAAAGCCTACATTAAATTAATTTAGCATCATGTCCAAGTGAATAGTGTAGAATTAGGTGGCATAGTTTTGAAGACCACTTTTAGTACCTCCTGTAGAGATTTGTTTCAGTTTGTGGGGTGCACATGAAAATACTGCCCCAGTGTTCTGCCTCTCCCTGGGGACCAGGATGCGCTCAGTCCCAGCCTGCAGCACATACACAGAATCTGCGTTGTAATAAGCTTGGAAATTCATTCTCTAGCCCAGACTAGAAGTTTGAAACATAATTTCTTTTAGATGAGCTGCTTCTAGGTGACAAAAAGACTCAGCGGAGAGAAAAAAAGAGCAGCTCTTGATGCTGACTCACCCTTCCATTTAAAGTCTGTGCATAAGAGCCCAGTGAGTGCAGTTGGCTGATACCTTGTAAGATTAATTCCTTTGCCACTAAGACATAAAGAAAACCCTGTTTTCAGTAATAGTTCATTTCAGCAAATAATGGCTGTTAGTCTACGACTGTCTGGAAACACAGCAGATGTGTTGTTAGCTTAGTTTGGGAATATTTGCTATGTTGTTTTTTTATGAAGACACCTTCATTTTCCTGCATATTTCTTGAAGTGTGAGGACAGTATACCATGACAGAACTAATTAAATGCTATTCAATAGCAGTTTTTTTCAGTCTTAATAATATCCATAATAATAAAAAGGGCAATGATGTCCAGTGCAACTTGATGTGTATAAAACTCAGAGTATATTTCAATTTTAACATTAATTGTGCTTTTAGGCATCTTTCTCATTACAGCATATGTCAGACACATTCTGTTTTACCAAGCTGTTTAAAGGTTATGCTGTCATTCAGGAAATGCCAACATTTAGGTTTATATGCAAAAGTTTTAACTCTGTCTTTATGCTGTCCTTGCCACTTACTGTTTCATATTTCATTGTATCACATAATTCTGTGTCTGTGTGAGTAGGAATCTCTTTAAAGGATACTTTCTTAACAATCAAAAATTAACATTCTAGAAAACAGAAGGTTCTGTACTAAGAGATCAGAAGGTGTACATCTATGATTTTTTTGCCCAGTGTAGGCTCCTGTTTAATGTTTAAAATGACTGTAGACATTTTACAGTTTATCACAATGTCTCAATAAGCAACAGAATTATCAGAATTATCTCAATAAGTTGTCAACCCTGATATTTGCTGAATGTTCTTTGGTTTTAGTTGATACCTTCTTTATCAAAGGAGATTCACATTATTTCTATAATGCTACTGTCAGGGAAGGAGAGTCCAATATTTAAGATAGTGTCTTTGTCATTTTAAAGATTTTACAGAGTTTATTCAGAGAAAGTCAGATATCATCTTTGAATTAAAAAGATAAAGTAAAATTTAAAATCTTACCACAGGCCAATTCTATATCTTGCTTGTCTGTGGCATGGATAATTGAGTAGAGTTAAATTTCATTAATGGGTAAATGTAATATATATATTGCTCAAATCAATTATTTATTTCCTTTAAAAATTGACATGAGATCAATGTACAAAATAGTGTCCCATAGTTACAAGCAGCTGTGTAAGATCAAGAAACAGCAAAGCACATTCAAATAAATGTCAGACTGTTATTAAATACATATTTGCAATTACTGTCAGCTTACAAAAGTTTCTGGGAGAAATTTGTCCTCTTAGTTGTCATATTAGTACTAAATGCTAACATAGTTTGTTGTCTTTAATTAGCATCCTATATGATTCAAAGACTTGGTAATGAAAAAATAAAATAATCATGTGCCTTTCTATCTTCATCCAAAGTGTTGTGTAGCACTTAAGCAGACAGTTTGCACCACTCAACTTTTTAGGAGGAAAATAAATTGTTCTTGAAAGCATAATTTTGGCATGTTTTTTGTTCACTTTGTTCTCAGATCTCCTATTTTTGGCAGAGGTTATGTAATGCATTAAACCTCTTTTTCTTCTTCTTTTGAAGGCTTCAAAGCTTCCAATGTCCATAATTATAGTGGGGGTAGGACCAGCAGAGTTTGATGGTAAGTGTTCTAGTGGTTTTTCTAATTTTTTTTATATTCGCTTACAATTTAGTAATATGTAGCTTTTCAAACAAATCTTGGTCTTTAACAGAACATTATATGAAGCGAGGAGTGAGTGCTGCTGGCATTTCCAGCTGGATTGATTGATTGATAACTCAGTGTGATTACAAGCTACCATGTGGAGCTGTGTAGCCCCTCGGGCTCCCTGCTCAAGTCAGAACCATATGGGGGCTCAGCATTTACAGTAAAGTAAGAATACTCAGGAAATGTTCAATTTCTTCAACACAAATATTTAGATGCCTTGTGAAGTGTCAGTTGAGTGGAAATATTGATCTTCTGCAGTAATAAAATTTTAAGAAAAATAAATACATTTGAGGTGATCTGGATTAAACAGGGTTTCACTTGGTAACAGGAATGAGCCCTACTGTGCAGCAGCATTGACAGAATGTTACAGCAGGAGAGAAATTACCAGGTTATTTACATATTCTTTGTGTGGTATTCTGGAACACCATTCTCTGTTGTAATAACTAAGGCTGCTTCCATTATTTGTATTAATTTATTAAGTATGTATCACTGCACTGTGATGTGTAGACATTGTGTGTGTCTGTTCCTCAAAGTCCTAAATAACTTCTTTTTAATTCCAGTACATCTGGTTTGACAGTATGCTTTCTGTTGTACATGAAATATACGTAGTACTACTACCACAGATGGTTAGTGTTCACTAATGACTGTATATGTTAATTTTTGTACAAATACTCTAAATGTAGGAAAAAAAGAGGAAAAAACAAGACAAAAATTATTTTATTTAAAATGTATTTTATTTTATTACAAGAATTATGCTGGTTGGCAAGTAGTATAGTAGTCATAAGTTTAAGTATCTTACTCCATGAAGAAATTGTCCAGGTGAACACTTACACTTCAGATGATTGTATGTCACAATCAGTGAGAAAGGACAGGTTTTATCAATAAGTGCGTATGATGGAAATTTGTAAACTTCTTTTTACTCCTGAGAATTCCAGCATAGTCCTGTGTTACTTACCATTCTCTGACCTCTCCATTGCATTTTCCCTTTCTTCCTGTTTGTCTAGTCCTTGGATTTGCCCAGGCTCCCTTTCTCAGTCAGGACATGTTTTTGGGGTGTCCACCCTCCCCCTTTCCTGAAGCTGGGATTCTGTTTGTACTGCAGGATGCAGTTTCCATCTTTGCAGCCACAATCCTGGTGTGTCTGCCTCAGGGAGATTCACCCTGAGCTGTGTGCCAAATCTGTGGTCCCTCAGCACCCAAGAGGACAGAGGAATTACATCCATTTACAGAAATTCCTTCTGGAATAAACCACAGATTCCATGTCTGCTGTGCATGCTGAAGCGTGATGTTTAGGGAGTCTGGACATTCCAGTGCCCCTGGAGCTTCAGTTCTGCCCTCTGGCGGCTCCTCTTCAGATCTCCCTGTTCCCTAGATCTCCCAGCTCCTGGGGGATACCAGAGGGGTTCTTAAAAGTTTGAATCTTGGGTAGATGACACATACATTTGGCAGAGCTTCACTTAAAGAATGAGAGGATGACTGTAACAGGCCCCAACAGAAGCATTTTTGCCCAGTATTCTGTATCTGACGTGGCCATGGGTAGCTCCCTAGAGAATGTTAAGAACCGACTAAGCAAATAGGATATTTCCCTGAATACTGGTTTTCAGTTGGAGTTTCCTGGGCAGGATGTCTTTGTCTGTTTTGGAAATTTTGTTGTGAAACTCCTTCAAATACTTGTTCAGTCTCCTGGTTTGAACACATGTACGTTTTTGCAACAGCATCACCAGGCAACATGCTCTGCAGACCTACTGATTTTTTTCTTTGAACAAATATACTCTGTTCAGCCTGGCTCCTGATGGTGTCATTTATACTTTCTGGTTCTTGCTTCAGAAGAATTAGGGTTTGAAGTGCTGGTTTCAGTGAATTTAGTAAATTTGTAAACCAGTTTGTAAACCCCTGAGATGCTGAGGTGCAGGGCTTTGGTTTCCATAGCACACACTGAAAGAAGGTTTGTAGAGCTGCAGAACCAACATCTCAGCAATAATCCGGGATCTCAGATCCCAGATTTCAACACTGACAAGAGAGCAGGTGCATCTTTCTACCTAGAGTAGCTTCCAGGTATCTGGACAACAGAGCTTTCCTGTATCCTGCTCAGAAGATACAAGAAGAAATGCCCAATAAATTTGACTTTTTTTTAAGCTTTCCTCATTCCTTAGCATTAGAAGATACTGCTTTTTCAATGTGAATGTGAGTTATTACTTCTCTATGCTGTATCCTCTGATATATTCTGTAACAATAGCTGCTGAAGATGAATTCTTCTCCACCTCTGAAAGTATATATATATTGCTCTACAAAATCAGACATGCTTGCTGCTTTGAGCGATGAAAGGATAAAAACTTTGTCATAGTCTGTTCTTTTCTGAAGGTGACAATAAAGATAAAAGTATATATTGTCACCATGAAAATGTGCAAAACAGCTACAAAACATTTTGTATTTTCTGATGCAAAGGATCTTAACAGAGTTAGCTAAAGAAGAATTGTTGGGTTTTTTATTGTTCAAAAGTGTAAGTTGTCTGAACTTTTTCTCATTAAGATGATTTTATTGTGTACCTGAACTCATAGGACTTTTTTCTTTATTTTCTTTTAAGCTATGGAAGAACTGGATGGGGATGTAGTGAGGATTTCTTCAAGAGGAAGGTTTGCAGAAAGAGACATTGTGCAGGTGGGAGAGAAAATATCTTCTCATAGATAGATTTTACTGTTCCTCTTTGTTTTGAATTCTCATTTCTATCTATATTCCTACCTTTCATTTTACCTTAGCACTGACATACTTTATCTTGAGGTGTTTATAACAAGCTCAGAAACTCTCTGTGACAGCTCTAAGCCTTTTTATAACACACAGTAGTGGATTCGCATTTGTTAGGAAATGACCCCTAACTGGCAGGACATTGTTATAAAGTCTTGGTGTTATACAGCCATGGAAAAGAATTAGCCACTGAAAATTTGGAGAAATATGATGTATCTAGAAAAAATGGTATGTGGCTAAAACTAAACCTTATATGCAAGCCATGTTTTCCTGGTAGTGGCAGAATACATTTATAAAATAGAGGATTTAAGTTGGAAGGGACTTAAACCAGACATCTAATGCAACTGCCTGGGCACTAAAGTACAGGGCTGACTAAAAGTTAGAGCTTTTAATAAGGGCATTGTCCAAATGCCTCTTAAACACTGACAGGCATCCTTAGACTCAAACCTCACCTTAGAACTGCCATTTCTTCTTCTTCCTTTATTCCTCCTATTTGTCAAATTTGGTAGTGTTCACTTATTTTTCCTCTTACTTATTTGCAGTTATTTCTGTTCAAGTCAGGTTGGATTTTTATATTGTTGTTTAGTAGAATATATATAGAGGAAGAATAAGTGAGCCATATCAATAGCTCATACTGCATGATAATTAAGGTCAGATAGCAGCTGATGAACTTGGAGATGTGTTTATTTCCATTTATATTTGGAGGAACTGAAACTTCAAAATGCTTAATGTTACAAATACTGATATGTGAATGTTTAAGGATTGATAACTGCTGGTGGATGTAATATTTCAATCCAAGGACATGTTCAAAACATGTATTTGACACCTGATATTATAGTTTGGTTTTATTAAAATACAAAAATAAAGAAAGCTACATAAATATATGGAAATGAAAATGATCAGAACTCTTTTTTCAGTCTTCTTGCATGCTACATTAAAATTCCCTCTATTTTTTTTTCTAAATGGGGATGAGAAATGAGCATAAGATGACAGAAATTAAATTATCCTCATACTCTTTTAGGATATACATTAAAGAAAGTCATGGATTCCTTCATTCTAATAGTTGAGAAAGATACTTTTTACATTTTTGCCACATACAGAGGTAACAACTGATGAAAAAGTGGCATACCAAAACTCTTAGAAGAGTAAAACATGCTGGCTTCTTTGGTCACTGTTGTCAGATAGTTTTGAAGGTAGGGATGATGTAAGACAGCTGAACAGGAGATAAGGAATTGTTTCTCATTTTGTCAAAGCCTTTGCAGTGTTCCTTGGTGTCCATATTGGGCTGGAGAGGGGCTGTCTGTAATTTGTTGCTCTGTAAATGTCAGTGCTTTCAACAGAGCAGTGTGTGGGGTGGACCCCAAGCTCGTATTTCTGCAAAGCCCTAAGTGCCATGTCAGATTTTTTTTAAGCTAATTCAGGTATCTTCTGGCAAGCATTACACTTATGTTTAAATGTATTTAAATAGAAGCAACATAATTTCTCTAATAACAGCAGCCCAAAAAGCTTTAAAGAGCATAAATGGATAGAGTTCTAACATATTATAAACAAGATTTGTGAAAATGCTTTGTTTTGAGATTACTAACCTGTGCTGGAAAAAAAAAATGCCGTGAATACCCTTTTGTATTTCTTTGGAATTCATTGCATATCAGAATTGTAATAAAATGTTTATTTATTATTAATATATTTTAATAAAAATGTTGCCCCATGCCATATTGAATCACCCAAAGACAATATTTTTTTGTGCTCTTTTTCTGTCTAAATACTAACAAATATTTACTTTTTAGACTAACTAAATAAATAAAAAGGGATTCTGTCAAGCCATCTAAATTTGGTTTATTTTGTATCTAAGAGGCTGAAACTGATTTGCCTTTATAAAACTAACTACTCAAATAAAAAAACATACTTTTTTTTGTCTATTAGGTTAATTTAAATTATCTGGTGAAATTACCTATTAATTCTAACAGTATTGTGAAATATTTTGATTAAATTAGTACAGGAAAAGTTTGTTAACAGTGAGTCACTGTATGTGTTATATTTACTACTAGCTGCAACTCATTTAAAGGCATGTCCTTCACTATTTCCTCCTCACTAGGATGTATACATGTTGTGGGACTCTGAATTACATGTGTACCAATTCTTCCTCAGTTTTGTTTAATTTCTGCTCCTTTCTTATCCTTTTGCTGTTTAAGATATTTTAGGAGAATATTTACTTATAGTGATGCACATGTTGTTTCTCCTGAGAATTTTGCATATCAGCCTTTTTAATTACACTCTTAAATTATAGAAAAAGCACTTGGCATTCCATCAGTTTCCCTTTGGTTTCTCTTATGCCTTTCATTCTATTCCTCTGCCATCTTCATGTTAGCTGTCCTTGTACATCTCTAGGTTTGCTTTCCTGTCCATAGTTCCTCCAGCTCCTCTGACATCTCTGCAGTGGGAGGAGAGGAGAAGAACTAGATCAGGCACTCTGTGTTGTATAATTGCATTTCAACAATTATACTGTTGAAATAGCCCCAGTTTGCTACAGAACAGTGGTCTGAGATTTCAGGCCTGCAGACTAATGGGTAAGGTGATCTCTTAGGATGAGATAGATGTTCTTTAACTCAGACTGTATGTACTTTTTACTCAAGGGAAAAAAATCTAGGAACCTGGATTGTTTCCTTTTTTTATGCCAGTAGCAAAGGATTCTCATTAAGTATTACAAAATGCAAGCCAGGGCTGGGCAGGTAAATAGTTTAGGTGTTGAACATCTGGATATCACATAACTAGTTCTTTTTTAAAAAGTGTTTTTTTTAAAGTGTACAGGTGGTTCAGCAAAATGGTCAAAAATTTGACATCATCCTTTCTTGTTTTGTTCACTTCAGAGGTCAAAAAAATGTACTCACCAAGTGCCAGAGTGGAGGCAGTCTGGTGGGTGGCTGCAGGAGCAGGGAATGTAAGCTGAGAATGGCTTTCTGAGACAAAATTACCTTCTTACATGGAAAGGGTTGAGAGAAAACCCAAATATATCGGTGAAGCATGTCATCAGCAACCTGAGCTAGCCATGGGTGGTGAGAAGGGGTTCACCTGAGTGAAAGTGTTACACAATTTCTATAAGAATTGAGATACAATGTGTATTTATAAAATAGGTAACATAAAATGCAAAGTACGTATGTGTACATTAAAACTGTGTGAGGTACCATGTTCATGTACTCTAACCCCCTAGGCTGAGCTTTCTTGTTTTATGCTGTAAGATATATTGTGTGTCTGAGAGAACATCTCTTGTTTTGTAGTTTGTGCCATTCCGAGATTACATTGACAGAAGCGGAAACCACGTGTTGAGCATGGCAAGACTTGCTAAAGATGTGTTGGCTGAAATCCCAGAGCAGTTTCTGTCCTACATGAGAGTCAGAGGAATAAAGCCATCACCTGCACCACCCCCCTACACACCCCCGATGCACGTGCTGCAGACTCAGATATGACTGCTCTCAAGTGTTCAGCATTTATCACAAGTCCCTGGATGCAGCAGTAGCTTCTGATAACTTTTTGGAGCTAGAAAAGTTCTCTTCACATACCAAAATTCTCCTATTAGTTGCATAAGCAACTGGAAAGCTTTTAAATGCTAGGAGCAAAGTGTTGATGTTCTGAGACTTTTTTTTTAGTCCAAGCACCCTACTTTTTTGATGTATTTATTGGAGGGGGGGAAGCACAAGTCAGGTTTTCAACTCAGAAGATTGGATCCTCTCTGAATACTGTGTGTATATAAATGTATAGGAATGCTATTACTCTATATCAATGTTTACATGTTACTATTTTTAAATTTCAGTACTTTTATAACTATTCTTAAGAATAAAAGTTTGGAATATTGACTCACATGTCTTCTAGCTTGCAATAGTTTGTCACAAGATAACAAGAGAAGCAATATCTCTTTGAATGTTTGTCCAGACAAATACAAATGAAAGCTAAGGACAAATATATGTATTAAAGTAACTGAAGTGCTTCAGTCAGTTCTCAGTAATCCATTCATCTCATGTATTGAAAATTTCAACTCCTAAATGTGGACAACATAATTGCATATGACTTATAACTAGTTCCAGACTGAAGGGGAGTTATGTGTATTTTTTCAGAGATTCTCCAATTTCTAAGTTTATCTAAGTTTACAGTTTTTTAAACTAACTACTGAAACAAATTAGAATAGTTACTTGCTATAATTAATTAAAGAAAATTACCTCAATCCAGAACTATCAGAGGATTATAGTTGACTCACTGAGCTCGTTAAATCATATCATGCATTCCTTAAAGCACTGGAAATTTTGCATTAGAAATGTCTTTTGAAGTGGTTACAGCAGATGTTTTATAATGGACCATTTTAAGCTCTGAAAATTTTAAATCTTAACCTTTTTTTTTTTTTTTGTCTAGATTGCCCATTCAAAGGGATATTTGGCTTAATATTATTTGGGTTTAATATTGTCATTTAATCACATTTCCATCCAGGGTGCATGAATAATAAAGTTAATTAACTGGTCTAAAAATTGCACAACTATGTTTGCTTTGTTCACAATTTTGTGTACGGAACTACCCAAAAAAAATATTATATGCCTGTTCATATATAATTACAAAATGGTTTTGCATGTATATTTTGTACAAAATACACAGTTTTGTGAGTTTGTGTCAGATACATTTTATTTAGAACTAATGGCCTTAAATTTCACAGAACTCCTGAAATGATTGTGAATTGCCTTCAAATACTGTTTAAACTGAACATTATTTTTTTGTGTCACAGTTGTAATTGTCTTGTATACGTAATTTTTTTCTTTGCATATAACCTGTTTACTAATTCTGTTTCTTACTACTGTATGTTGTAATGTACAGTATAAAACTAAGGTGCATTTTTTAAGCATGAGAAGTTTTTTGCCAGAAAACATATCTTCAATCTTAATGGCATAACTATGTAAATGCAGAATCTTCCATTTTTAAATATATTTAACTTCCTTTAACTATTTCATGTGGGAAATTACATTTTCCAAATAATTATTCTGTTAACAAAAACAAAAAAAAATCCTTTTTTTGTAAAAAAATCTTGTTTTATTTTAATTTTAAAACAGTTTTTACATAAATATGGATTTTAATTTTCTCACCAAAATATGTATTTCTTAGTGGATTGATGTTGCATGAGTAAAATTTGATACTTGGCAACTACAAATTTTGATGAAAGTGCATCATAAAGAGTAAATTTAAATCTAATATATGGTGGTGGTGTTCTCCTTTCATCTACATTTATTTTTTGCATGAACAGTGTTGGCACTTTTGATAAAATTGAAATTACACTATATTTCTCTTGTTTTATTTGATTAGACAAATGTTTATGATGATATTTGTGCTGGTTCCCAGTGTGCCATGTATTCAACATATCACTAGAAGGCCAGAAAACAAACTTACTCAGCTGAGAGTCATTTATTAGCTTTCATTTAGCCAGTATCTTTCATTAGTTTAAAGATTAATCTCAAGACTAATCTTGCAGTTCATTTAAGTGAAAGAACTTTTAAAGGTATTACTTCATCAAAGTTAGTTTGTCTATCCAGCCTAAGTACTAGGTTATTCTATTCCTCACTGTCGGGGTTTTCTTCTTCTGTTTGGTATTGGGTTCTAAATATATATATTTAGTGGAAATAAATAGTTATAATAAGTAGACTGAGAACTCTAGTGGCAAAGGGCTCTTGCCAGACCTGTGAGAGTTCCTGTCTCTGTGCTTGACATCTTCAGTCTGTAACATGTGAGAATCATTACGTGGACTCACCTACTGACACTCATTCCAGTTTTGGGATGAGAGTTAATGCTTGGAGCTTGAATTTCTCCCAAAGATCACCTACAGCCATTTTTACTCCTGGCTTTATTCTCGAGAATAATGGAACACAAAATTCTTATTTCTTCCCAGGAAATGCTAGCTGCTAGCAAAACAACTTGCCATATCTGAAGAGTAGCAAAGAGTATTTATGTTTACAAAAGGTAAAAGGTGACACGTTACGTGACAAATGAGTTGTCCTGAGAGAAACTCTTGGCCTTGACAAAAGCTCTCTTCCATTGGGATCCATCTTGCAGTAGATATTTTCTTCTTGCTACATGCAGAAAATTTTCTGGCACAAATGTTCCTTCAAATGAGAGGGACACTGGCTCATGGAGTCTAATTCAAGAGTGACTCCTAGGTTTGATTCAGACTAGTAAGGAATTTATGCCAATCTGGAAAAGAAACTGGTTTGATCTTGGTTACAAAATAGAATTTTGTCGTTTTAGACAAAGATGGAAAGCCATGGAGTAGAATTTAGATGGATTTCAAGTTAGCTCAGAAGAATTTGTTGTGTGGTGCCAACAGGGAGGTGTCTCTAGGAGATGAAAAGGATTCAGGAGGGTGGTATTCTCTGAGAAGTTGCATTTTGGAATGCTGGAAATTCTCACCTAAGTAGGAAGAAATTAAATTCACTCCAGGATACTTAGTAAAATGGTTGAAACAAACAGAATGATAAATTATTTATGATCTTTAAGAACTAATAAAAGGAAACGTAATGAGAAGCTACACTAGTGCAATGGGAAACTTGGGAGCATAGTAAGAGACCATTATAATTGTTTCAGAAGTCCTTTAAAAAGAAAAATCTACAAGAATAGAAAGAATATGTAGCTATGTATAAATGTAAAAGCAAGATATGTGTTAAAAAGAACATAAAAACTAAAAAAAATTTATGAATGTAAAAGCCTAATGAGACCTCTACTAGAAAGGGAAGCAAGAAAATAAATACGAAGTTAAATCAATTATTTAACAAAAGGATAAGCATTTAGTCCATTAGGGAAAACCTAAATACTCTGTTTTTTTTTTCCTTCAAGCTTCACAGAAGAGGGATAATCATTGAATTAAATAGTCAATTAAAATAAATAAATCCAGGTTTACCTCCACCAATGAAAATTTGCTACTATTACACAGTTTGGAAACAATTTTCTTAAAAAGAAATATAATGAGCTTTAGGATAAGAAAGAGAAACAACTGCTCTAAGAAGACATTTTAGAAGCAAAGCAGGATACTGGCCTTGTTTGAAGTGTTGTGAAGTACTCTAAGGCTGGTTAGATTGTTCAGAAAAATGCTATTAGTCTTCTGGCATCAAACTTGAGAAATAGAACAATTGCTGCTCCATAGGGACCTGTATTCCTTTTGGTACTACCTGGCCATTTCCATTGATGAAGCAATATATAATATTTTGTTATTAAATTATTGGTTTGTATCAACTGGAGATAATTTAATCACTTCCAAAAATCGAATTAAAACTTGAAATTGTTTTTATGAATTAGAAAAATTGCCTAAAAGAGAAGCAAATTCAATCAGGACAAATAGGTAAGGTACTGGAGTCACAAAAATCTACTGCACAGTTACAGCACTTCTTGGCTGTGCAGCAATTCTTTAGAACAGTGTCTGAGGTGGTAGTGGATCACACAGAGTGAGGGGAAGGTGTCATAAGTAAAACATTGAATAATGGCCACCTCAGATAATCCATGCTCTCAAAATGATAAGGCTTTGGCTCATGTACAAGGTGCAGTTTTGAGACTTCAGATATCACATGGATCAGCTGGAAAGACTCTGAGGGCACTGAGGACTGCCAGAACAATCTGGGTAAATGATCAAGGAGGATTTCTGTGGGGTTGCCTCCCACCAGAGGTCTTCTCTAACTGAACTACCAGAGCAGGGGTCATGCATGAGAGCAGGACCAGCCCCACTGAATGGACGTGTGGGGAAGCAGGTGGGTGTCATTGCAGCAGAAATACTTTCACAAGGACAGACCGTGTCCATTCCCGTTCTTGGGTTGCTGTTTCACACTGTTCATCTTTTTCATGTGAAATGTGCTCTACTTTTAAACTGGCTTATAGCACTCACGCACATTTTCTGCAGTGCTCCATGGTGGATTTTTGCTGCTTTGCCACTGAGTTGGTAGGGTATGATTTCAGGGGTTCTTTCCAGGCAGCATTATGCATTGCCGTGAGTGTGCAAGTGACTGTAGATGCCTGTTATTTCCAAGCTGGCCATCTAAAGGAAGGGTGTAGAGTACTTCAGTTTGGAGCATATGCCTACAGCTGAACACTTGACAATAATGAATTTCCTCACTGGAATTTTTATTTGATGATTTTATTTTGCAAACCATCGAAGGCACTGAAGTGACTGAGTGTTCTTACAGACATCCCATCCTGCAGAAGGTGTGTAAGTGCTGTGAGACACCTGCCCAGGAATCGTGCAGTGTGGATCCTGGGGCAGTGTGTGCCACAGGTGGTGGGAGAACCTTCCCAAGCCCCAGCAGGCTGTGCCTGTGCACTGAGCAATTCCATCACTCCTGAACTGCTTTGTTTCCCAGGGGGCAAAAATTCTGTCCAGCTCTGAGAAGAACAAGATTGCCATAATGACTGAGGGGCCAGTGTGTCCCTGTGCCACAGGCTGCTCTGTGGTTTGCTTTGCTTCAGGCTGATCATGAAATCAAAGCAACTGACTGGATGTGCAGTGATTAGCACCGAATGCTGTGTTTTAAACTGAGTGGGCCATCAGCACACAATCACCAGCCAGAGGGAATTCGAGGAGAAGAAAATTCTCTCTCTTCCATGAGCAAAGGGCTATTGCAGACTGAGGAGAAGATTAAATACTTCCCTGGGTACCAGGCACTGAAAGGACAGGAGTGACCAGGCAGCCTTGGTGGATGGCTTTCTGTGAGCAGGAGGGAATGGAAAATATCAATACGTGGGCAAACCTGGAGGAAAGGAAGAGTCCAGCAGGAGTCTCTCATGACAGTTTCTGGCAAATGTTGTCATTAATGCAGTAAACAAAGGAGTTAGAGGCTACATTTATGAAGTGAATAAAAGTATTAACTCTACCAGGATTGCAGGCTGGGAAGCCTGAATAAATTAAAAAATGGTTTTGATGAGTTGGAAAGAAGGTCGGGGGAAAAATTGTGGGAAATATTACATTCAGGAGGGAAATAAATAAGCACAAATGGATTGAAAATAAAAGATACCTTTATAAGGTATCTTTTAGTCCCAGCAGTTTGGGACTAAATAATTTGTGGATTACAGCTGGGCTGCAAACAGAATATGAATCAAATTGTGATGCTGCTGCATAAAAAGCAATGATTGTCCTGGAAGATGCTGACAGCAGTTGTGTTCATATAGCAAGAGAGAGAATAATTTCTCCAGGCTAAGCTGTGCTGAAGCCTGAGCTTGGCACTGGGTCTGGTCCATGGGGCCACACTTTAGGAACAACACAGACAATTTTGAAAGAGTCCAGAAGAGGAAAAAAACAGATGGTTTTTAACCTGTGAGAAAAAAAAAGTAAAGCACTTGTGTGTTTTGTATGCAGATTACCAGAAGGAGTGTGGTAACTGTGTCTGTGCAAGGGGTGCTGTTCTCCAAGACCAGCAGTGATGGGTGATGTTGCTGTCTTTGGCAGCAAGAGTGGCTTCCATGGGCAGATAGACAAACCTCCCAAACTGTCTGGAGGCCCTTTCTAGTGCATCTCAGGGAAATTACATCATCTTTGTCTTAGAAATTTGTTTGGAACACACCAGAGAGTTCCTAGGGATTCCCTAATTGTGCAGACTCCTTCTGAACAGGAAAATAATACATTGAATAGTTAAATATGCTCATGAAGCCCCCTTTGTCAGCCCTGCAAAGGTATGTGGCCTAATAAAGAAAGAAGAAAGGATAATGCAGAGGAAGAGTGGATGGGTGACTAGTAAGGCACCAGGAGGGCTGAAGAAAGCCCTGATGAGATCCTGTCTGAAATACATGTATGTCTCCAGTCGTCTGTTTCCAAAGTAATGTCTCAAGAGACTCATGAAGACAGAGACTCCTAGGAGACTTGCATCCAGTGGGCAGGCGAGATAAGCAGCCCCTGTGTGTACCAAAGGCTGTGAGGAGGGAAAAGTCTCATGGTGAAGGCAAGGTGAGGAGCAGGATATGCCAAGCAAATTCGTGTAAGTGGACAGCAAGATGGGAGTCCCCACCTGTACACCTGAGGTTTTGCAACAAGGTATTGGAACAGCAGCAAAACTGTGCCACTGATAACTGTGGTTATTATAATATTATTATAAAAAATAAGTACAGTCAATTCTACAGTCATGACACCTTGGCTTGATGTACTTGGTCAACTGTTCTTACCAATCAAAACCCAGAAAAACCCAGAAATATTCCCAGTGATTCCTTTAAAAGGCGCAACACACAATGTGCTGTTGGCTCCTCGAGATTCATAGCACTAGGCTGTACTGAAACATGCAGTTCCTTCAGTAACAAGAACTGGTATTTGCCTCGTATCTCTGATTCACTCACAGATAGCAGGCAAATCTCTGCATAAAATAATTGAAGAATCTTTAACGGATGTTGGAATAAAGCTACTATCGCTACTATGCTACTAAAGCTACTATGTTGGAATAAAGCTATTATCGGATGCCCTTAAATCTGTGCTTTGCATGTTTATCATGTTAAAATTCAGAAATAAATTATCTTTAAGGGATGTTGGAATAAAGCTATCATTATATTAACATTATCGGATGCCCTTAAATCTGTGCTTTGCATGTTTATCATGTTAAAATTCAGAAATAAATACCCCCTTTGTGTGGAGGGGAAATCACTTTACAATGCAAGCTGTAATTGCTCTCCCTCACTGACCTTCTGTTGAGCTCATGGTTTTTTCCTCCAGTTGGAGCTGCAGACATTCACTCCTTTGTTGTAACCATGATAAGTATTTGATAACAAGAACCCCTCTGGTTTTAAACATGAGTCATCCTCCTTTTCTCCTATCTAGACCTCCTCAAAACTTGTATTCTTTCTATAACAAAGACCTATACAAATCTCAGCAAGTGCCGCTGTGGTAGGCCTACAAAAAGACTAAAATAAAACTGCTTTCTAGCATTTACTCAGTGATTCAATCACTAGAACTGACACTATGGAGAAATCACACCTGCTAATGAAATTGGCTATTTACCTGTTGCTAAGTGCCCTCCAGCACAGGAAAAGGTTTTACAGGATATAAAACCCCAAACCTACACCTCAGTTGTAGACACACCACAGGTGCTTCTGAAGTAGCTTTTCCCATCTTGCTAAGCCTCTCAGAAGAATACAGGCAGGAAGAAGGTGATGCCATGTGAGTGTGAAAAACCACCGAATCGCAGCATTTCATTATTGGAGATAGACTGTCATCTACACTGCAACATTTCCCACTGTCCTGGAAGAATTAGCAACAAAATAAATGTGTTTGAGCGCACACCCACCGTATTAGTGAGGGTTTTTTCTGGCACTGTTAGGTACTTCACGTACAGAAGACTCTAAATGCTCGTTCATGCGTGCACTGTGTCATTATCAATAGATCTGTCTATTACCTGTCATTGCAAAGAAGTAACTTCCAAAACTCTTTTTCACAATGGCAAAACTGACTGAAATGTTGCTTTATATAAAACCTGTTCGACTCAAATAGGAAAAAGAGGATGTTTAAAGTATCACTGTACTTTGTGGGTAGGTGCTCCCCTCCTCTCCCTCCTTTTCCTCCCTTCTCTGCCATCCCCAAGCCAGCACCATAGAGGGGAGCCCCTTCCCCCAGCTCCGTGTGGGCATTTCCCCTCAGCCCCGGGGAGAGACCCCCTCACACCAGCTGCCAGGGATGGCTGGAACGGGGCCACACGAGGTGGATGTCGAGTTCCCGGTGCCACACAACTCCCAGAGCCCGGGGCAGGAGCCACTTTGCCCGTGGTGTCCCCGCAGCGATGGCAGCAGCATTTGCAGAGCCAGACGTAGCCCAGGCAGGGACAGGCCCCGAGGTGCCACACGAGCTCAGACACCAGCCAGCCAGCCAGCACAGCATTGGGCAGAGCCTGTGGGTGTCCCGCTGCCTGGGCGGCGATTTAGGAGCGGCCTTGCCGGGCCCCACAGCGGGGCCTGCAGCCGCGGCCCGGGCAGCGCGCACGGCCCGGCTCTGAGGGCAGCAGAGCTCGGCTCTGAGACTGCTCCCAGCAGCGGCACAGCAAGCACGGCACCAGCCAGCCACTGAGGAGCTTGGTTTCCATGAGTTTTCTCATGGAAAATCCTCTGTAAGGCCAGGCTGGAGAAGCAGGGCCATCAGTGAAAACACAGGGCTTTGGGAAGAAAGGGGGGAAATACCTACTGGCACCATGGAGACATTTTATCAATAAAAGGGACTTCTTCCTTTTGGGAACAGGAGTCGGTGAGGATGCAGCTTGGCTGAGCTCTGCACGGCATGTTGGGCTGCTGCTGCTGCAGTTCCTGCCCAGCTGCGAGCCCCAGCCCTGCCTGGATGCAGAGGCAGTGCTCAGCGTCCAGCCAGGGCAGCCAGGCTTTGTTTGTTTCGCAGAAATAGCTGCAGGCAAGTCTGTGTTCCAAATACACAAGCAGGTGCACCAGGCTCTGTGGATGGTCTCTGGGTGAGGTTTCCCAGCCAAAGGCAGCCCTCTGCCATTGCAGCTGGACTCTCCCAGGGCAGATGTGCCTCTGTGCTCTGGCTTCAGCACTGTGGGGTGCTCTGGCTGTGCTGGGCACATTCGTGGGTGACCAAAGGCCCAGCTGAGTTGGTAGGAGCTGCAATATGCACTTTTCTCTCCAGAAGCTGCTGGCTTTAGCTGTGTGCCGGACTGCTGCATGCTGTAAGAGGGGCAGCAGGGCAGCCAGGGCACCTGGCTGCTGGGTGGTTGTGCCTCAGGCCAGCATGCTCGATCCCCAAGGACAGCAGCAGGCAGATTTTATTGTAAGTGAGCCCTGCAAAGCTGTATTGCTAACATGGCAGGGCAGAGCCCGCTGTGCTGCAGCTCATCAGGCCTGAGCAGCCAGCGAGCTCTTCCGCTGCTCCCTTCTCTTCTGCTGCTCCCTTCTCACTCTTATTAAATTACAGACCATCTAAATTGTGATTACTCTAAAGAAAACTAAATGATCTTGTCCTCCAGGTGCCTCATTATGGCATCTGTTAGAAATAAGGCAGTGACAGGTGGAGGAAGCTCCAGACATCTCAATCGCTTTCTAAAATTTGTGTGAATTTCATTAGGAGTGGGAGTGCAGGGTTTTGGCCATGCACTGCTTTGCCTTCCCTGCTGGCTTGTGCCTGTGCCCAGGCAGATGTCATGAGAGTTAAGAAGGAGGGAGAAGTTTCTGCATGATTTGAAAACTCTCCCACCTGTTTGTTTTACGTCTGTGTGCTGTTTAACCTCAAATCTGAGCTTCAGCAGACACTCGAGAGTAGGAGCACCACCCTCTGTTCCCTTTCTCCCCACTGTCATGCTTTCCATCCCTCCACCCTCATGGCTTGTCCAGCACCTTCTGCTGCACACAGGGCTGGAGTGTGAGAGCACTGCAGTGACAGCCACCCCTGTTTCATCGTGACCTGAGCCCCACAGGCAGGTGCCTGAGGGACCAGACCCCAGTGGAGCCTTGGTGGGGGAAGAGCAGGGCCTCTACCCTGGCCCTTAGGGCTGGTTCAATAGCCCTTCTCCTGGAGTTTAGGGCTTTTCTAAAGATTAAATCATTGTGTATGTCCATCATCTGGACAATCTGTTCTGGGAAGAAGTAGTAGCCCTCTTTACCCAGAGCAGCCAGCTGTACCTAAAGTCAGACTCAGCAGGAGTGTGAGTGACACATGGCTGTTCAAAGCCACAAAGGGAGCCACTATTTTTGGGAACACATTTTTTTCCTCCAGTGTTTCCATCTGGAAGAGGCAGAAGAGTTGATATCTGAATACTGTGGTCCAGGTGCCAGCAGAACTCCCTAGCCAGGGACACAGGGCAGGTCTTGCTCTGGCAGTGGGCACAGGCAGCCTGGGAGATAAGAGGACATAAGCTGTCACCTCACAGATTTTTGTTTTAAACGCACTCCTGAAAGGGATCTCTGACCTCTCAGGCCCCTCCTGAGAGCCAGAAATCTTGCTGCAGCAGATGAACAGGAGCTCTTGCCAGGTAGGATATGAGGTGGAGTATTGGATGAGTCAGGCATGGAGCTATTTCTCATTTATACCTGTGTAGCTGCTGACAAACCTTCATTCAAACCTGTATAAAAGCTGAGTAAAATGTAGGCAGAATCACAGCTTTGATATGGTTTTTGGAACGCACTTTTTTTGCAAGGAAATCACCATTTTCCCAGCTGCTGGTAGGAGTTGACAGGAAAAGCAAGAATAACCCCCAGTCCTGTTGCATCAAAGAGTGGGAGGTAAATTTCACAAAGATAAAAGATGTGAAATGGGTAAAATTCAACAACGTAGATATTACCTGCTGTCAGAAATCACCAGGCTGGTGTTTGCCCTCACAAGGAACTGAATAAAAAACCAACAAAACTGACACAAAAAGAAGGCATTTTCCAAATAGGTGCTTTCAATTAAGAGACCGTATAGCAATGATAACCATGAGAAACTGTCTTGTGGTTTTTTCTTGAGCCTCCTTTCCTGGGCCCTCTGCTGGAAGTCCATCCTTGCACAGGCTGTCCTAGGCTGCAGCTCTCTGCAGAGCTGGCAGCCTTGACTGATGACCAATTATCTCTGGAGGATCCAGGAGTGATTGCACAGAGTCTTGGTCTGCAATGAGCCTCTCCAAGGAATTCTCCAGGTTTAAATTTAAGCAATTGGCACTTGAAGCAATGCCATGATAGTGCTCTGTGAAGCTGATGAAAATCTCTTTCAAGTCAAGTGTTGGCTTGATGCAAGAAAAGGTTGTCTTGGAGGGTTTTATCCATTGGCGTGGGTGGCGTGGGCTCTAGTGGTGACAAAAGGACAGAGCAGAGGTGCTGGCACCTTGTGTGCATGAGCATTCATTCTGGGCTTAGAGGAGAAGGGAATTTGTGTCACTGTCATATTTTCTGGAAAAATTTCTTTGCCCAGGATTTTCTCCTGGGAAGCTGAGAAGCCTCAGAGAAAAAGGAAAACAATATTGTCTCATTTGCTTCTCCTGTGTTTTGCTGCTTTGGAATGTGGTTGCAGATTGTTTATCCAACATGTGAATTTTGACTTAATGACCAATCATGGTCAGGCTGTGTCAGGACTCTGTAAGGAGTCACAAGTTTTCATTATCATCCTTCAGATTTCTGTCTGTATCCTTTCTGTATTCTTTAGTATAGTTTAGTTTAGTATTCTTTAACATAATATAATATCATAAAATAATAAATTCTTCTAAGAACATGGAGCCAGATTCATCATATCCTCCCTTTGACGGTGGTCTCAGAAAATACCACAGATTTGCAAACACAGTCACAGGAACAGTCACAGTCACTGCCACAGGGACCCAGCTGCTCCTCTCATGTCTTTCCCAGCTCAGAGGGCAGCCCCACAGCGTGCCCTGGCTGCTGGAGCAGCGCTGGGCTGGAGGCTGTGTGTGTGTGGTCAGGGAGTGGTGCCAGTGGGCACCATGGCAGGATGTCCTGGCTGCTGGAGCAGCTCTGGGCTGGAGGCTGTGTGTGTGTGTGGTCAGGGAGTGGTGCCAGTGGGCACCATGGCAGGGAAGTGGGAAATGGGTAGGGAACAAGCACAGCACAGGATGGGTGTGCAGCCCTGCCACCACTGTCACCACTGGGCACAACAGCACTGGAGACACACTGGACAACACTGCAGATGCCATTGCCCAGCAACCCCGGCCTGTGGAAGAGCAAGTGGCCACAAGGAGCTCACTGAAGGAGATCCCATGGAAAGATCAGAAATTCTGTGCAGTGTCAAGGAAAGGAGCTGAGCACAGTGCTGGTTCACAAGAGAAGGATGTGAAGAGAATATTAAAGGGATAAAACTGATGAGCTGTTACTGACCTAAAACCAGTAGTGGGGAAGCTGCTGTAACACTGGGTTCTTCTTCTGCAGCCTGGTTTCCAGCCAGGTATGTGTTCCTCCTGCAAGGGCAGGAGACACCTGGCTGAGAAGCAGATGGTTTGGGAGGACCAGAGAGCTGTTCTAGGGGATTAAAATGTCATGTATTTTATTGTATTTTTTATATCTTTCAGCATAATTGTGCTTTGCTGGAATCAATACTAACTTCATAGAAATGAAGTGTTTGTGTATTGACTACATATGTTAGTTTATATATTTAAACTTTATATATTTATCTATAAAAATAAATAGGGATAAGCTGTTCTAATAAGTGCATTTTAAGTTGTCCAAGGTTGGTGGAGGGCTCACTAAGTGAGCAGTTGGTTTTTATCAAATTGATCATGTCCATGCCACTACTTTTTTGTAACCAGATCCGAAAGCAAGATTGTGTACAAAATATTTCCCCTGGCAGCATTGCTTGCTCCTGCCTAGGAGGCTCAAGGCTGAACTCTCTTATGCAACAAGTCTCATCATTTCCTTAATTAAGAATAAATAAATTTTTAAAAAGACAAAAAAGCCTTCTTTCATCTGTTTAAGTAGATAATAAAAACACAGGCTTCCCTTAAGCACAATAGCTGATTAAGCCCTTGGATGTGGAATAAACAGGCTCAAGAAAATTTTAATACATAAACATGGGACTGATCTTCTAAACAGCCAAAAAATCATCCCTAATTGGGAAGATTCTGCACAAGGGAAAACAGAGACCAAAGGGGGAAATGCATCATTTCTGTAAACAGCAATTTGCATCAGGGCCCTAGGGCTGGGGGCAGGTAGCTTGGGCTGAGGATGTGTCTCCAGTGCTGCATGGGGAGGCACCCCAGGCACCAGGAGCAAGCCTGGAGGAGCCTTGCACTGCCAGGGCAGCTGGTGTGGGCAGAGGTCTGGGGGCTGTACCAGACCTGCAGCCCAGCAGTTTGGGCAGCAGGGGAGGGGAAAGGAGAGCTTAGTATTTTCACTGCCCAGCAGTGGGACTGCCAGCAGCATCCTTCTACACCCACAGGGATGACTTGCTATGGTCAGGACTAGTTTTGTAATATTTGGAGAAGCTCAGGTGGCAGCATAAAAATCATTTAGATTTCAGTCAGAAAAGAGACCTCCTTCACTAATTTGTCCCTGGGTGTAGTATTTATTTGTGGCAAGTGTGATGTGACTAAACCTTACAAACCAAAGATCTCAGCAGTGTTTATCTGCTTGCAGCGCACTGCATTGCCACTTGCCCAGAAGTATTAAACAGGCTTGGATGCACCAGCAAGCTCTTTGCCCTATTCCTGATAGTTCTGTTTCATTCCCAAGCTCCAATACTCAACCCTCCCTGCTTTCAGGTCCTGCTGCTCCATTTTTAAGCATGAGTGTGGCAGATGTCCCTGGCAGCAGCAGTTGCTGTGCTGATACAACTGTCAGCAGCTGCAGCACTGAGAGGCTGGTGAGCGAAGGGCTGGATCCTGGTCTGCACCAGCAGTGCCATGAATCACCTTGGACAGTGGTGAATTTGAAGGCAGTCTTGGCAGCCTCCTGGCCAGAGGGGTGCAGAACAAAGCCTCCTACAACCACGGTTACATAACAAGACTTAGCTCTCAGGTAGCTGGACGCAGCTACCTGAGAGCTAAGTCTCCAAGTGCTGGGAAAACAGCATTACTTTTCCTTTCAATTACTGAACATATTTTTTATTTATTTTTTCAATGAATGAACTTCAATAGCAAAAGTCTTAGAGGATGTGGAATAACTGAAGATATAAGCCCAAACCAATGACTTTGCAAGTATATTGCAAAGCTTATTTGCAAGGACATTAGCCAGGACAGATCAGCTGGGAAGACTTTATTTTTCATCTGTGAAACAGCTAATACCCCCAAAGAAAGTACTGTCTTGTTCTTCTCTGGATATTGCATCTCCTAATTAGTGTAATCCGTTTAGTCTGCTCTGTTTGATTTTTCACCCACAGAGGCTGTGAAGCTTCTGCTCTTAAACTTGGACTTGCAGTTACCTCCCCTGGGTAGCAGTGAGGCCCCTGTACCACACAGACTCCTCTTTGTAGGAGCTGGAAATGGCAAGAAGACCACTGCTTCCTGCTTGCTTCCCTGTCAGGAGAAAAGGGTGATGGGGCAATTTCCACTGAGAGCAGATGGGTGCTAAGGCAGAGCAGGGAATCTAAATACATAACTTAAAATGACCACATTCCTTACATGTCTTGGCTACTCTGTGCTTTGAAGCAGTGGAGGCAGAACTGCTGCCATTTCCATTTGGGTCTGTGCCTTTGTGGCACATCCTCCCTGGTGTGGGAGGCAGAGCCTTTCCATTTAGAGGTACAAGGACAAAACTCAGGTGATGATGTAAGAGCTTTCTGTATGAGAGAAGTTTGTCTTTTCTATATGACTTCTATTCCTGGTAAGAGAGTTGTTAAAAGATGCTGGCCTCTGAGTGTTGTCTTCCTTCACTATTCATGTTGCCTTCACTTTTTGTATGTGTCTGTCTTGTGCTTCATCTTACAGTCATGTCCTATTTTCAGCTCACTACTCTCCCATCTCTTTATTCCTCTCTCCTTTATCAGTTCATCCACAGGAAAAAAAAAAAAAAATCTGAGGCAGAATCTCACTAGCTCTTCCATCTCTTTATTCCTCTCTCCTTTATCGGTTCATCCACAGGAAAAAAAAAATCTGAGGCAGAATCTCACTTTTTAGGGCTGTTCAGGTGGGTTAAAAATATTTCAACCAGAGGAAACAATCTGAATGGTTTCAGAGGCTCACAGGCTGTGTGGGGAAATGAGCTGGCAATGCAGAGCAGTTCAGGTACTGCTGGCATGAGTCAGAACTCAGCTCTAGATCAGCACTGCCCTGACCACAACCATCCAGACCAGAGACATCCTTCAGACCAACTCAAACCCACATATTTTGCAGAGAGCAGAGTAGGTCTCCTTTGAACAGTCAGCCTCTTTCTTGGCAGCATTCTCAGCTGGGTATTACCTTGAGAAATCTGATGCAACCTGAGCTGGGCATTGCAGTGGCTGTCAGGGAGCCCTTCCATCACAAAGCCCTCTGTGAAAACATGAACTTGAGGAAATGGAGTCTGTGGAGCTGAGTGCCAGGAAGGGGGAATCTACATTCTCAGAAGCAATCTCCTGGTGCATTCTACTCTGTGTTCCTTGCTGAATACACAGGACCATGCTGCTTTAGAAAAAACAGAGCAAGAATGATAGGAGAGTATTTGCTTCAGCACAGTGTTGGGGTCCCACTGAGGGTAGCCTCTAGATTGACTTCCAAGAAATAACTGGGATATTTCAGAGTTTCAGTGTCATCCTGGCAGTCACTGATGCTTGTGTAGATGGACATCTGTCTGGGCACCACGGCTGCTCACGCAGTTTCTCACCTGTGTGGGCAGCCAGGGCTGCTGAGGTTCCATCTGTTCCACAACACATCAGATGCCTTGTTCTCCTGCTGAAGGAGGCAGATTTAGGGCTGAGCAGTGGTGTCTGGCACAACAGGACCACACACCTCTCATGTACCACAGCAGCAGCATCCCCATTTTCCAGGCTGGGGGAAGAATCTGCTCCCAAATGCTCTTCTGTGCATTTGAGAAATCTGTTTGACAGCATCTAAGAGGCAGGGAGAAGCATTGAACGGGATAATACATGGAGATTGCTATTGGGAAGGATGAAAGTTTGACAAGTAAGTCTCACAGATATGTGGGACTTGACAGAAAGATTTTTCAGTGTAGAATCTGAAGAAAGAATAGAGGTTGGAGCAAGTTTTGATATAGAAGAAAAGAATTGCTGAGCCAGTATTACTGGATAACCAAGGAAGCAAAAGTTATGTTAGTTAAAAGGGGGGTTTTATGACTTAGAGCAAAGAATAAACCCACCTCAAACAAGAAGATGTTTTTACCAAGCAGAAAGATAGCATAGGCAAACAAGTCAGCAGATGTTGCAAGTAGAAAAAAGGTCTCCGAATTTTCCACTGCAAGAAAACTGAAAAACAACTTCTAGCTTAAACTGTAATGTACTAACTTTTAGTGATTGGAGAATACTAACATGAATATGGTAATTATAGTAGTTATGATAGACTATAGGTAAAAGTTAAGGTAGAGATCAGTTCTACTGTATTAAGATGGTCAGCAAAGAAAAGTATATAATGCATTTGTAACCTAAACTAAGGGTCTCCAGGCCTGCCTGCAGCTGGAACTGACAGCTGTAGGCACAGGCTCTGTCACCCATGACCCTGGACTGCTGTAACCTCTTTCATGTAATAAACTGCATTTTGAAGAGCCTGGAGTCCCGCATCTCTCATTACAACTCTTACAGATTGCTCTATGCACATCAGTCAAATATAAGAAACCCTAATGGGATACATTGTCCAAACTCCCTCCCCTGGAGCTCTTCACAGGGTAGCTGAGCCTGACAAATGTGGCTCTGACCCCACCATAATATGCACGAGGTCTGGGCTGGGGATGGTTTGAGATCAGTGTCATGACTCTGGAGCAGTCTTCACTGATGAATGTCTCTTTTGCTGTGGCTGGAAAAGCCAAGTGGTTCCAAGGATTACCTATATAGTCATGTCACACCTGGAGACCACAGACCTCTGGTGCCTCCTGGGTTCTTGCAGCCCTTGTCATAGGCCATACACTAAGCACTGTGTAACCTGAGCACTAGAGTGGGACCAGCTTGCCATCTTCCAAGACCACATTCACATCTCATGCCTGTCTTCTCTGCTGTACTGAAACTGTGCATTTCATCCGGTGAATGCCAAAGGAAGAAATTCAGTATTGCTTTTGCAACATGTATGGAAAAACTCACTATGTTACTATGTATGATTTGGAGTTTTAATGGGGATCAAAAGGAAGCCAAGACAGCAAGTCTGGGGTGCACATATGTTGAAAAGTATAATTCCATGTATATTGAGGAGAAATAAATGAGATAGAGCAGATATATCACAGCAAGTTGTACTTTACTGCCTTGCTCATTTGGTTTCACAGGGATCCTCAATCCCTAGATTGAGCTAGATTATTTTTGACTGTTTTGAGGATGAATTTCAGGTTCACAACTCCTCTTTCCTTGAAAATCCTTAATACTTGCAAACAAGTGGCCAAATGTTTTTGACATAGTTACAGCGGTAATAGTTGCATTAGTAATAACTAATGGGTTATTAGAAGGTGACTTTGGAAAAATACTGAGAGGAAATGGCTCTAGCAGGAACACTTTGAACATTTCAGCTGTTTTACTTCAGCTTAATGATTTCTATTTTGTAAAAAACTGCTATTAAAAATGGCCTTTTGTTCTTTTGCTTTTTTTGTTCCTTCCTTGTCAGGTTTGCTCGGATTACAAGTCAAAACAAAGCTTTTTCTTCTGTTCTGTGGTGTAGATTTACTGTCAGAGAAAAATTTGCCTTCCTTTTGTTATAAATGCTATAACAGACAACAGGCAGAAGATAATAAACCATGTTAAATTTCCAATATCTTACTGGTGGTGCAAGAGCCACAGCTCTGTCTGCAGAGTCAGGGGTCCCCCAGGAGTGGAAGGGTTTCAGGTGAGACACTGCTGTGCTGGGTTTGGCCATCACCACATATTTCAGGTGGACAGCTGGTTCTTGGCTCATTTGTTGAACCTTGTGGGCTGGGTCAGGTTTAATCTTACTATCAGCTGAGAAGGACTTAGGAATTATCTTTTCTTTACCAGTTATATTAGACACTGAAAGGATAGATTGCTGTGCTTGGCTGCCTTGAAGAGCAGTGTTTGTGGGGCAGTAGGAGCTCTTCCCAGCTCCTGGCTGCAGAGATGATGATGAGTCTGCCAACAGTGGCTCCTGGAGGATATTTGCCTAAGCTCCAGCTGGAGCAGGGGGCCTTTTCTTGTCTTTCCACCTGTATAACTGTCAGGAGTTCCTATAAGAGACATTACTGTTGTAGTAAGAAGTCTCAATGATCTGCATTTAACATAGGTCAGAGAAATTCTCATAACATTCTAAGACAACCTCAACAGGTGAAGGCTGAAATGTCCTGTGTATTTTACAGAAGACAGATTAAAAATCCTTACACAAAGAAGAAGTGCTCTATCACTCTTCCCAAGTACAGCCATGGCCTCCTGAAATCCTGACACCTGGTATTAGTTTCAGCTCAGGGCCAGAGCTTTCTGAATGCTGACAGTGAGTGCAGGTGTTTGATGTTCTGCTTTGTGATGCCTCACACAAGGCAGATCCTTTGTCTTAAGAAGGAATCCTTTACTGGAACACATGAGAAAGATCCATCAGCTGGACCTGCTCTAAGTTCATGTGACTTCTCCAAACCACCTTCCCTACCAGAGACACTGCCAAGAAAAACAGAAGAGTGTTTGTGAGCAGATCCTTTCCCCAGTCTGGAAAAGGGCAATACTGCTGCTCTAGCACATGTGGGGGATGTGGCAGAATGTGGTACCAGACCCCACTGCTCCACCTCCCTGTTTCTCCAACACAAGCATGTCAAGCTCTCCAGGTGATGTCAACAAACACTGATCCTCTGAGCAGATGAGGCACAAACTCACTGCAATTCAGGGCTTTTATCTGCTTCTCTGCCCAAGGAGTTGGGGGACTCCTGGGTGAGCACCAACCAAAGTTTGGTAGCACACAGGGGTGCAGGGTCACATATCTGTTACACCTGGACATGAAGATGGACCTTCAACAGCAGCATCCTTTTGTGTCTACAACAGTCCTTGCTGCTGCTGAAATCCAACACACCAGCTTGCCCGATCCATTTGTGTCTACAACAGTCCTTGCTGCTGCTGAAATCCAACACACCAGCTCTAGATTACCCTGGCCGTGAAGTAATGAACTTCCTTGGGACACTCAGAGGTTAAAATGCAGACAGAGCAGTAGGGTGGTTAAAATGCAGACAAGAGCATAAACTCAAAACCAGCCCTACAAGTCTGTGAGGGACATACCAGCTATCTGGTCTTCCCTTTAGCATGGCAAACATGACAGTATTTTCCTGTGGACTTTCCTGTGATAATTGATTTTTCAACTAGATAAAATTATTTCCAAAGTATGCAAACCTGGGCAAGGGGAAAAAAAAATGTCAGCAAAGGAGAATTCCCACATAGATTTAAAAACCAGAAAAGAAATTCAAGCAATTCACCTCTCCAGAAGGGGACACCTCATCTTCAATTAAATTGAGTATTCCATCATCCCAGCCCAGCTATTTTACTGATTAATTACTCTGCTGAAAGTCATTGTTTTCCTCCTAGCTTAAATTTATCCAGGATCAGCTTCCAGTCATTAGAGCCCCATTTTAATGTCATTGCACAAATTGATGGTACATATCTTCTAGGTTCTTGTACCTTAGGCCTCCCCTTGGATCTGAAAAACTTAAATGCCAAAATATAGTTTGTTCTCATTAGCAGCGTCTTGGGACTGCTGTGTGAAAGGACCAAGAAAGTTGGATGTACTAGGCTTTAGCTAAGACACAGAAGAGGATGTACCAGTAAGCAAAAAAGCAATAAGTGTGGAAGGAAGACAAATCAGGTACTTCTGTGAGCCTTCTCCCCCAACAACAGGGTGATACACTGAAGGAGCATAACGCAAGGCCTGTCCACATTAGAACTGATAACATAAAATAGGCATTACAGGCTAGAGATAAATCTGTGCAGCAGCTCACTGCTCCCAAAGTGCTATCCAGACTTTGCCTGCAGCCTGAGCCCCACTGTCCCCAGCAGGGTGATGCCTGCTTTGCCCCTCACAAAGCACATGGCCATCCATGCAGGAGGAGGGAATGGTCCTTCAGGCCTGTGGTGGTAGAACCACCCCTGCCCCTGTGCACTGTGCTCCCAGAAATGCTCATTTGGCTTCAGCCTTGTTTTCCTTTGTGAGGCCTCCATTAACCATAGACTTTTTTTCAGGCCAAAATTTTTGGTTCTGGATCTTGCCAAGTGTTGCACTAAATGATCTATTCCTGTCCTACTCAGCCCTGATGAACAGCACCTGCTTTTGCCAATGCCTTTGCCGGTGATTCTTTGAGCAACCTAAGACCACTGTAACACAGTCCCACTGACTGACAAGC
Source organism: Passer montanus (assembly GCF_014805655.1). Taxonomy (NCBI): domain Eukaryota; kingdom Metazoa; phylum Chordata; class Aves; order Passeriformes; family Passeridae; genus Passer; species Passer montanus. Next base: position 90,632 of record NW_024371037.1, read on the forward strand.
ATGGGTTTGGTTTTTTTTTGTGAGGCCTCCATTAACCATAGACTTTTTTTCAGGCCAAAATTTTTGGTTCTGGATCTTGCCAAGTGTTGCACTAAATGATCTATTCCTGTCCTACCTTTGTGCCACCAGTCAACTGTGAACACAATTTTAATGTTTGTGGTTAGCCATGGACAGCATGGCTTTTCCTTCCCCTCTCAAGCCTGGCTTTAAATTGCTGACTGAATCTCCTTCAGGGACCCCAAAGTCCTGTAAGCTGTACTTGTGAGTTGAACAAACCAAGGAGCACAGAACACTTGTTGGTAAAACAACTGTGAAGGTGTTAGCTAAAGACCTTAGATCACAAACCACAGATTTTGCTCTCTTTCTCAGCTTTCAGTCCCATCATGTCAAACCGGTCACACTAGCAATCCAACATCCAGAGACAAAACAGCACAGGGCTGATGGTGAACCACCACAACAAATGCCCTTCTGGACAAAGAAGAAAGCCAACAAACAGTGGAAGAAGATCAAATATAGGAGAGTGCTTGTATGATAGGATATTCTGCTGTGTTGGGTTACTGCCTACCTTTTTAAAGAGAAATTGCTGGCTGGGATATTTGGATCATGAACACTTTCACAAGATCATTAATACCAGCCTAAGTATTCATTTGGCTCAAATCTCCAGGGAAAGGGAGCTGCTGAGAAAGCTCTGAACATTGGGACTGGGACAGATTGTGGAAAGATTGGGGCCTGCCTTATGTCTTACACGAGTGCTCTCAGTTTTCAGGGCAGTCAACAGGTTTTGTGAACCCTACACACCTCCAAAGATCAATTTATTTGGCAAAGAAATTTGCATGTCTGTAGCACGATAGAAATCAATGACTGCTAATAACAGCATCAAGGGGCCACTTCTGGACTCAACAGCAGCACAGCAACAATTAGCACAATTGTGCCAAAATTATAATTTACAAGGCCTTCAAATATTGACAGGTTTTTATCTTGTCTCATTTCATCCAAGTCTACTTGCTGTATCAAGAGGGCATAGTTCATTTTTGATCAATTTCGTTTGTTTTTTCCCAAGGAAGCTTGTCTTGTAAGCCATATAATACTTCTGAAGACGGGAAAAAATACACACAGAGGCAGGAGGTGTTGGAACTGAAGCTAGCTATGAAGGAATCAAAGGATTCATCTGCCTTAATGTTAGAAGTCTGTGGTGCAAATATCTATAGATGAGCCCATCACCCTGAGCTCCCTTTCTTGTGAAGAGTGAGAAATGGGCTCTCACAGGGTGTGACTAAGCTGGGCAATTTCCGTCAGCTTCATTAGAATGCAGTGAGTTTTCACAGAGGTGGTGCCTGTTTCTCTCTGGTGACTATAAAGGAAGGCCAGCTCAGATGTGGCCATTTACACACACAGGCTGTGGTTGCTCTCTGACACCTCTGGGTCTTTCATCCCTGTTGAGACAGACTCTTTCATCTCCAATTCTAGTTTAAATATGGTGACTCTTAAACCATCCATCCCAGTAATGAACCTTTTCTCCAGGTGCATGAAGATGTGAGCTGAGCTGCAGGATGAAGGGCCCAAGGCAAAGTGTTTGCTGTGGTGTCTTACAATGCTGGATCTTTCCTTTGTGCAGCTCACTGGGCTCTACCTCTGCCTGAAGACAGCAGTATTACAGAATCAAAGAATTGTTAATGGGAGAAGACCTTTGAGATTGTCAAGTCCAACTGTTAACCCAGTCGTGCCAAATCCAACACTGAACCATGTCACTAAGTGCCACATCTACACGTCCTTTAAATGCCTCCATGTATTGTGAGTCCACCACTTCCCTGGGCAGCCTGTTCTAGTGCTTGATAATCTTGCAGTGAAGAAAATTTTCCTAATGTCTAATCTGAACCTCCCTGGGCACAGCTTAAGACCATTTTCTCTGATCCTGTCATTTGTTACCTGGGAGAAGACACCAACACCCACCTGGCCACAGCCTCCTTTCGGGCAGTTGTAGAGATCAGCAAGGTCTTCCCTGAGCTCCCTTTTCTCCAGGCTGAACACCCCCAGCTCCCTCAGCTCCTCCACAGAGGACTCGTGCTCCAGACCCTTCACCAGCTCTGTTGCCCTTCTCTGGACATGCTCCAGCACCTCAGTGTCTGTCTTGTAGTGAAGTGCTCAAAATTTATCTCAGGAGTCAAGGTGCAACAAGTGCCAAGTACAGGGGAATGATGCCTGTCCTAGACCTGCTGGCTGCATTTTGGCTGATACAAAGAGCACTGTGGGAAGCTGGAGGTAATAAAACCTAAAACCAAAATCAAAACTTTTAAAATAGTTTGACTGAAGCTTCTGCCTCTCTCAATTGTTCAAATGTCATTCTCTTTGTATTATCAACATATTTGGTCTCCAGTCTTGCAGAAAAATTAATTGTATGATCTGATTGTATATGCACTCAGCAAAAAGTACACAAATGCCTTGTGAAAATCTGTTAGAAATTCCTAAAGCACAATGAAAAACTAAAAACAATGAAGAAAACACAAAGTGCTATACCATTGGTGTGTGGCATTAAAAAAAAAGATGCTTAATTGGTAATGAAGCAGAAGTACTTCTTTCCCTTACAGGTCATCTTTAAAGATGTCCTAAACTGATTTAGTTGTGCTTAATCAATTGAAATTGAGAGTGGTCAAAAATCTAAGCCAGAAAATTTGCTGTATTGAAGATCTTAATAGAAGACAATTGTTTAATACAGGAGTCAGCAATTTGCAATATTCCTCCAATATAGTTTATTTTAGTCCTCACTGCCTCAATGCATCTAGAATATTTACACTTTATCTATCTTTGTTTTCCTCATGTAACTGTATTCTTTCACACAATTTCTGCACACCTGTACTTCCCTATTTTGTTATGCTTTGGTGTCATTTTTCGGCACCCCAAAGATCTACTTTTTGATTAGTACATTTCTGGAGAAAATACAGTGTCTTTCTCTGCAGCAGACAGGCCCCAGGGATTTGGCATTGCTTGGGGATATTCACATTTCTTGGGCAGGACAATGTTACCCCTCCTTTTTCTTCCATATCCACCAAACAAAACCACTGATCTCTAGTCTCGATCATGTAAGCACAGAACTCCTGTCATTACAAAACACAAAGCCCAAAATCTGCTGAGGAGATTGTACAGTTCAACTCCAATACATCTGTAAGAAAGGTACCTATGAAAATGTTAATGGACTTAAAAACTCTGGGAGGCAATTTGACACACTTCCAGGAGAAAACAGCAGTGTTACCACATAAGCATCAGAGAAGATAAGATACTTTGCCATGGTTACAAATACAAGGACAATAAATAGGTCTGATCCTTTTCCAAGAAAATGGAAGAAAAATAACTGGCAAGGTGCCCTCTTCTAAAACCAATTTCAGTATATAAAGGAGCCTGTGAAAAGTATTCTGACTAATACACTGCCAGGCAGAGAGAAGGAACAACCATTTCCAAATGTAAGAGGCATTGAAACTGTAACCAGAAAGAAAATGAAAGTTCCTTTTGAGCTTTTTAAGAGTGAGACCAACCCAATAAAACTGATAATTCACCCTTATTTAAAATTTGCATTTTGTATCACTGAACAAAGTCACTTGACACCATCCAGGAGCAGCTTCACTGCTGATGTGACCCAGGGATTGTAGCTTTGGCCATCCAATTGCCTTCTGCCTGGGAGCTGGAGACTCAGCTGGAGGCAGCACAGGCACTGCAGGGAGGTAATTTCTTCTCCTGAGGAGGAGGCAGCAGGCATTTCCCTCTGAAGGGTCTGGACTCAATTCTGGTAAAGAGATGTTTATAACAAGGTTATGTTTGGAGGCAGATCCTTTCCTTCACAGTTTTTCTTGGTACACACAGAGGAGATTGCTGTACCTGTGTTGTGTCAAGCTGACACACTTACCAGTATAGAGCTATTTGCAGGTAGCTCTCATACCGACAGACAAACCCTGACTCACATGCTGTTTTCAGGCATCTGCACTCAGTTTAAGTCAAAAGTAGAGGCCAAGTATCCCTCTTTCCCTGTGTGCTCCCTGATTCCTTGTGGTGATAGGCTGTAATTCTCCCCAAGGCCTTCAGTCTTGTCTGCTCCAGCACATCAGGGACAGTTTAATACTCTAACCCCTGAGGAAAAAAACAGGACAGCCTTGCCAGTCCTCTCAGCTCAGCTCAGCTCTTTGTGGCATGGCCAAACCTGACATGTAGTGTTCCATTCAGGTAAATGTGGTAGTCACTGTCCCAGGCTGGTGCTTCTGGGTCTCTGCAGATTCAGGGGAACAATGGGACATTTCTTTCAGAGTATTCCATGTTTGTCTTGCAGACAAAAAGATCTAGAAACATCATTTGTCTTATGCAAAAGGTAGGGAAGAAATTCCCCATGCCATTTACAGCAGCAGGGTGCCTGACACCCATTTTTACAATGGGGAAAAAGGCTTTTAATCCTCAAATTCCCCAGCTGAACATCATGGGCCAGGCACAACTAACAAGTACTTTAGGCCCTCTTGTTGCATTAGATGCAATGGTTAAAGTGATTAAAAGTAGCATCTGTGATGGGGATAGCTCATAACAACCTCTAGGTCAGAGCATGTGAGCAGCTGCATCTTTCCAGCAGAAATCCATGCACCATGAGGTGCTGGGCTGTCCTGAGCCCCTCGACACTGGTGTCAGTGTGTCAGCAACAGCTCCAGCTGAGTGTGCAAACCAGAGGCACGCCTGCCCTCACACAAACAGCGCACAGAGCAGTTGCACAAGCACTGTCTCTCCCTCACTCTGCTGCAAGCTGGCAGGCAGCAGGGAGGCAGCACTGAGGGTGCAGTGTCTGAGCATCACGGAGAGCCATCTTGCCAGAGGGACTGAAATAAAATAAATGTGATGAAGCTTCCCTGTTTTCCAGTGCAAAAGCAGAAAGGGGATAGGTTTCTAAGAAGACCTGTTACCTGCTTTCATTTTAACTCAACTGGATGATTTCCATCAGGGGTACTGGGGAGCCGTTCTCCAACAGCACGGGACAGTTTATGTTATGAATAGAAAATTGTATTTTTTTTAGTTCATAAGACAAGGACTCCACGACTCTCCCATGAGGACAGAGTCCCCAGCTCTGTCTGCAGACCAGTGGACAAAGCTGCATCATCCTCCTTCGTGTCACGCCTGGGAGCAACAGCGGTGTGGGTGCAACCCGTCGATTTCTCCCCACCTGAGCTGATTCTTCTTAATAAAGGCATTAAAAAGGAGAAAGATCTCCTGCCCATTTATTTCAGTTTACAGAATCCAGAATCCTGAATTCAGCAGCTGAGTGCCATAGATATTAATCTAGTCGTATGTAAAAAGGTGGGATGAAACTTTTGTTGTTGTTGTTTTGATCCATCTCCCATTGGAAATCTGCGGCTTGTGCAGCAAATCTGGGCTGAGGTTCATCATCTGACACAAAGACAATTGCCAGGATTCTTTTTTGACTAAGTGCCAGGTACCATTGTAGGAGGGAATGTGAGCCTCAGTTGCTCGTGGGCACTCATTTGCAGTTGTAAATGTGTTTAGAAGCACTTCAGAGTACAGCTGCTGTCAGACACCCTCAATATTGGCTGTTCAGTGCCAGAGGCGCAGAGATTGTGGGAGTGCTTGGAGCAGCAGGGGTGAGAAATGCTGGGAGCTCAGCCTCTGCACAAGTCCTCTACAAGTGCAAACTCACCTGTAGCCTCTGATCACTCTGCTTTCCTGCTATCCATCGATCTTCAATGTCTCACATATTTGACCCCATTTACATAGGCAATATCCCAGGAATAATTCCCTTACAGTGAGTGCAGGATTGTGTGTTCTGCGGTCAAGAGCAGCAAGATAGCAATTACAGAGATAATTGTTTTTAATGTAGTTTTCACCTACAGAGTCCCATTAAAATGTTCTTTGCAGAAGAACAGAAAGGAACAATGTTTTAATATTAGGCTTACAAGAAACACTTTATTTCTCCTTTATTATATCCAAGTTCCTTGACAGCGACCATGAATTAATCTTCACACTGTGCAGTCTGATTTTTTTTTTTTTTTTTTTTTGGTGGTGTAGGCTTTGCTCACTGCCTCTGAATACTGAAACTTGAAAAACAGTGACAGTGTTTATGGTAATTAAAATCAGTTGAAGGACATTGTTCAGTACTCTCCAGATAGGATTAAAATTCCTGTGTCTCTTAACAATCAACTGGAAAGGCCAGAGTGTTAAGACCTGTTAGAGCAGGATGCATTTTTTCCTCCATCATTTTATTGATGGCATTTGACAATCCCCTGAATTAATTCCTGTATGTCCTGCGACAGCTTTTGTCTCAGTGTCACCTACATCCACGTTGAACTGGTTTTAATTCTTTCGTGTCACCAGGAACAACACTGGTCAGGTCACCTGCAACCATGAACCTGCTCATCCCCACACCAGAGAAGCAGCTCCTCCTGTGCCTGCCACAGCTGGGATCAGGGCAGGAGGATCCCCCCTGCAGTACCCATGGATGCACACGCTGGAGCAGGGAAATGGCCCTGGCCCCTTCAAAGTCCCCCCCCACATCAGCTATTGAAGAAATCAAAGAGTTGCCACTATCCCTTGTGGATACCTTGGTACCACCCACTCCGCAGGGCAGGAGAGCTGCCTGGAGCATCCTGCCACAGGCTCATTGCCAGAGAAGCACCTTCCCCACTCCCTAGGGACAGGCTGGCCATGCCTCAGGGTGGGATGTTGGTCTGACCCACCTTCACTGCCCTTTCCCAGGCCATGGCTGCACAGCCCCACAGCCTACTGACCTAGAGCGTAACACCCCCTTCTCCTCTCTCCTGCCTGTTATTCCTAAAGAGCCTGTATCCTTCCAGTCCTACAGTCCAGCCTCAGGAGCCATCCCATGACATCTGCAAGGTGCCAAGATCACAGCCCAAAGCCATCAATTCACACTATTGATGTATGACAAATCTACAGTGGCTCGCATAAGTGATATATTTGAAGCACTTAAAAGTAGGATGTTTTTTGTTTCAATACCTCTTCTGAGATTCAGAAATAAGCCAAATAATGTGCATTTACCAGAGCCTTCTTTTGCCTCTTCTCAGCAAGAGATACAATTTTCTTTTATGGAATTTCTTGGTTCTTCACTTTTTCTCTGATATTTTGCATGCAATTCTTGAAGTATCCTTGGAGAGCATCCAACTTTCAAATTCCATGAGGCTCCAGCAATTTGAAAATATTTTATTTATTGCTGTACTTTCTATCATCTTTCATGTTTCTGTTCTTTTAATCTGAATTTGAACCATTTCCCCTCTGTTAGAGTAGCTGTTCAATCACTACCAAAGCATCTTGTAACAACTGACGCAAAAGAGGCATTCTGTCTCCTTGGTATTTTTTGTCATTAGCTTTCCTTCTGCAGTGAGTAGTGAACCAATGTGTCATCTGATATTTCCCTTTCCAATGCCTCCACACATTGTGGGGTTTGCTATTCTTTATTTCTTTTTCTCTTGAATTTGATTTTCTCCCTTCCAGCACATACTGTTCTTTGATAGCCATCCTTGCTCACTTGACCTCATGCCCATTTTTCTGTGCTTCTTTTTTGTATGAGTTTACTGAAGAGCTGAAGTAGTCCAAACTGGTCTCCTGCTGCAATTTCCAGTGTGACTACATGCTGGTAGCATTGTATCTTAACATCATTTTGTACAAGGAACTGACAGTTCTCCTGAACCATTTACTTTTAGATTGTTTTTCTACAAACTATAATGTATTATCTTTCTTCAGCTACTGAATTATTTTTTTTAATTGACTTAATTCTGTTTGGTTTGGTTCTCCCACATTCTTTGTCTAAGGGCTGTTACCCTTAATAATCTGTCTCTTAGCAGTTAACATCACCCTATCAGCTGCACACTTATGATGCTTACAGAGCTCTAGGAAGGAAGCAACAACATAATCAAAGCAGCCATGAACATGGCATATTAATTTGATTTGTGAGAAGAAAACCTAAAAGATTTTTAAAGAACCTGAACTCTTAACTGACCTCCCATATCTGCCTTGGCTCTTTGTGGTACTTTATGATGCACATTCTGTTCTTGGCATTTGACTGACACAGCAGGAGGTAAATTAAAACTTAACCTACCTGCACTAGAGATATATTCATGTCCTTATTGGTCACAACTGCAGCTTTACTTTCCACTGACAAATAGGGGAGAAAAAAGCAGTTATCTCTACATAACCTCTAGCAGTTGTGCCTCCAAGGGTGCTGCCTGCCAGCAGTGATGCAGAGCAGCTTTAACAGTCAAACCCAACTGTTTGTATTCAAAGCAGAGGACTAAATCCCTCTGTGGAGTAATCCCTGCCTTCACCCTGGCGGTGGCACAAACTGCTGGCTGCTGGGAGAGGACACGCCAAGCCTTGCTGCCTGGCACACCAGCCATGGTAAGGCTGCACTCCCTTCATCAGGACAGTGAGAGAGAGGCTGCCCAGAGGGGCTGTGAAGCCTCAGCTGTGGAGATCCTCAAAATTCAGGTAAGACATAAGAGTTGCTGTTCCTGACTGTGTCTTGTCCCCCTTTTCCTCAGGGATGGGCTGGATGCCTGCACAAGGGCTTTCCAACCACCATGCCTGTGAAGCTTTTAAACCAGTTTCTCATCCCCATGAGCCATCACAAGACTGGGATTAAAGCAGAGAGATGGGCTAGAGTCTGCCCAACTCCAGAAACACCAGCAGCTAGCTGCTAGTGATGGGTTTGCCACCAGGCAAAACCTGTGGGTGGCTGTGGATCTTCTTTCTCCTCCCTGACCAGTCCTGCTCATTTAAAACTTTCTTTGAAATTTATTGTTCACCATTTATGTGTGATTTTTGTGGCTGAGGTTTACATAGGTCAGGTCAGCAGTGTGTTTTTGAGAAGCTGCCTTGGAAACGGGCACAGATCAGGACTTAGCAGAAGGTGGTCCCAGAAGGTGCAGGCTTGAACCCAGCCACTGAGACACATCTTTGGGAGGTCACACACAGCTAAGGTAAAGGCAGGCTCTGGGCTCCTCCCTTGCTGCTGCAGGGCACAGGAGATACATCCCTGCCAGGCTGTGCCCCCCAGTCTCTGAAAGCAAGGCAAAGCCTGGTCCTTCTTTCCTTGTCCTTATAGTCACCATCCAAAGGTATTTCTCAGCTACTGCAGGTGATGGGGCCCAGCCCTTTCCCAGTTAAACCAATTCCCATTTCAAATGGCATTACAAGAACACAGAGGCAGAGCTGCTGCTAGGAAGAGCTCTGCCATTAACTGACCGAATATTAAAAGGCATCAGAGTACTGCAGATAGAGTTATTTCAAAGGCTAATTACCATACCAATCCTTCTGGCTTTAATTCCAGACCTGAAATATTGCTGTGCTAAGAAAATAGGACTCACAGTACATTAGACACACGGGAGAAGATTCAATTTGTAATGATAATTTGAAAAATTTTAATAGGGTTTCACCAACAATATGAAGATTGCCAGTTTAATAATTTGTGTAAATTAAGAAGTAAATCTTAGGCCCTGTATTTAAAACCTTCCTACAAGATCCAGAACACAGTGCAGGATAAGCCAAATATCTGGCAAATTCCTGATTCTCTTTTCAGAGTAAGACCTACTCCAACTGCAGCACTGTGGCTCTCACTGCAAGAGCTGAGTGCCTGAAGCTAACAGAGGAGAGGAATTTTAGGCTTAAACTCTCCAAAACCTTCCTACCAAAGCACTTAATATTCTGCTGTCTTTGCAGTGGACATTTTAGGATGGTGTTTGAAGAAGCTGCTTGCGTGCTGAGCCAGTAACTTTACAGAAGATGGGAAGTAATTCTCTGTAAGGACATCCTCAACAGAAGAGCAGCAGAAGTTATCACATCAACCACCTGAACTTGCAAAAGCAGTGTCTTGAAACTTTAAAAATCACATGTGAGAAATAAGCTGTGCTTGACCAGTAATTCCTGTCCTGTAAAGAGCTCTGTGTGCCACAGAGCCCAGGCTGGTGCTGTGGTCTGCTCGTGGGGTGCCCTTATCCTCAAGTGAGATCCATCTCACCTGCAGATACAGTCAGAGAGGAGATTTCTCCCCCATTTAACCAACCCAGGACACCTGGCTGCTGCTCCACAAGAGGTGAGGGTGCCAGCTTTGCCCTGGAAAGCTGGTCTCTTGGGGTTGGCAGCTGTGGACAATGGCACCCTGCAGATCACCAGGGATATGCATGTCCTTAGGCACTGGCAGTCACTCAATTCTAGTACTTTCTTATCTCAACCTCTCATCTGTTCAGGGACTAATAAGAGGAGTTCAAGCCTGTTTGTGCCATGCTCACCAATAAAGGCACAGAGCAGCTTTATTTTATCTGTACTGCATTAAAAGATGCCAATGAAAAATGCAGTCTGGATCTACCACAGGTGCAGGAAGAGTACATGGAACATCTTTGCTGCTGGAAAAAGATAATATTTTGTGCTGGCTTTGGCTGGGGTAGAGCTAATTTTCTTCACAGTAGCTGGTATGGGGCTGTGTTGTGCATTTGTGCTGGAAACAGTGCTGCCAGTTCAGGGATGTTTTAGTCACTGCTGAGCTTACACAGAGTCAGGGCCTTTTCTGCCCATCACCCCACCCCAGCAGCAACGAGGCTGGGGGTGCACGAGGGGTTGGGAGGGGACACTGGGGGGACCCCCAGGTTGCCAGGACAGGTGACCCTGGGGATTTTCCAGACCATGTGGCATCATCCTCAGCATATAGAGCTGGGGGAAGAAGAAAGAAGAGGCAGAGGCAGTCCAAGTGGTGGTGTTTGCCTTCCTAGGTCATTGTTATCCATGGTGGAGCCCTGCTTTCCTGGGGAAGGCTGAACACCTGCCTGCCCACAGGAAGGGATGAATTAATTCCTTGTTTTGCTTTACTTGTGTGCACAGCTTTTCTTTTATCTATTAAGCAGTCTTTAGCTCAACCAACAAATTTTCTTGCTTTTACCCTTCTGATTTTCTCTTCCATCCCACCATGAAGGAATGAATGAGTGGCTTTGTGGGGCAGAGCTGCTGGCTAGGGTTAAACCATGACACAGAGGAAAACAGGCATAAGAAATTCCCAAACTCCATGTACTTTGTCAACTTATGGGAAAGCAATACTGTCAGAGGGAGGTTATAGTTCACCTGGTGATATGATGCAGGCTTTTAGGAAAGAAAAGGAAATAAAAATATAATTATTAACTTAACACAAAAAGTTTTATAATAAGCAATGCAACATGCTGCTCAACTGTTAGCAATGGGTTTGGTAAGTTTGTTGAGGGGGAGGTTTCATATCTGTATTTTGACATTTTCAAAAAGTGACTGTAACAAAATTACAGCCTTGATGTAATGCATCCACCACCTTTCAGTTCTGGCTTTTCAAACTACACAACATGAGAGACACCTAGCTTAATTTATGCAAAATGCCCTATGTGAAGCTGTATTTTGGTACACAGAAGTTAGAAAATAACTTTACCTAAGAAATCATATTTTCTGATTAGTTTTTCACATTCTGTTGCTGCTAATTAAGACTCTATTCCTTGCAGCTGGAAGACAAGAAATGCCTGAAAACCTGTTCCATTTGTGAGAAGCAGGAGGAAGAAGTGCATCTGGCTGAGCTGGGGCTTGCCAGGGTTGGTTGCTTATGCTCAGAACACATTTCCAGCCCAGCAGCTCTGAGATCAAATTAGAAGCTTTGTGTCTGTGGCCAGGAATAGTTCAGCAGCGGGTGCATGACAGGCCAGCACCTTCTAGAGATGCCCAAACACATCCCTTGTGCTGGGGGATGGACAGAAAGCCCACAGGTACCCCACAGCAGGCTGCTGGGATGTGGCATTCCCACCAAAGCCTCTGCAAAAGATGGGACTCTGATTTCATTTGTAAGCCTAATCAGATAGTAAAATAAAACCAGAGAATCAGCATAATTAATTCAAATCTATGTCTGGCAAACAGGTTCTCTGTATGAGCCATCTTTTAAGTCAGCATAAATTGAAGGTTAAGCTGGCCTGCCCCGTTGTAATCAAAGCAACCCATGGGCGGCTTAATTTTAATTACAGCTCCTGGGGGCCATTTAGGTGCTACTCTGGATGCTGCCTAGGCTTCATAAAGATGATTATTAAAGTTGTCAGTCACAGATCATGGAAGTTCATAAGCATGGAAAGAATTGATTGATACCAGCTTGTCCCTATCCAGAGCATAAGGAGGATTTTAAAAAAAGGCAATTTAAAGAGCCATCTTGGATCTGTAAAGCATTTCAGAGTTCTGCCTAAAAGTTGCTACATAAATGCAAGTGATTATTCGTGATTTGGATGAATGAAAAGGAAGAATGCTTGAAAATGAGGCACTAAAAATATTGCCTTTCAGATGTGGAGGTTAAAAGATGAGGGCTTCATTTCCGAGCCTTGCCCCAATATCTGGGCTGAGGGACAACAAGGGGCCTTCTGTAAAATTGCAGGGTCTACTCTAGGGGTGTGGGGAATGCCCTCCTCCTCACAGCCTGAGCTTCATGCTGGATCACCTATAAACCTAAAAAGAAGTTAAACATCTCTCATGAGCTAATTGGTGAAGTTGTCCCTGCTGTCACTGGGAAAGAGGGGAGAGCAGCTCAGCCATCTGTTATTGCCTGTTTGGCCACCTCTGTGTGGGGCAGCTGGCCCCCAGCAGGATGAAGGAGGGACCCAGGCAGTCAGATTAAGATGCCTAAACTGTAGGTATCTAAACTTGCCAAGATAAGCCTTGCCCTCTAGCCCAAGCAAGCCAACCCAGAAATCCACAGCTGGGCATGGGAATGGGTCTGGCCCCACAGCAGTGGGGCAGAGGAGCCATTCAGTCCTTCCCCATCCCCTTGCCCAGCTCTGTGTAGCTGAAAGGTACTTTTTTTTTCCTCAGCCCCCTCAGATCCTGTTCAGGCAAAATCCCAAGGCTGCTGTACTATTGCTAGAGGGAAACATTTTCATAGGAGCAAGGGCTGTAAAGCACAACAGAAGGCTGCAGGACCTGCCCTTCTGTGCAATCTAAAATCAATTATTAATGGCAAATAGGAATTTGATAATGTACATGTTATGCAATATATATTAAGAGCTGTATACATATGAGATGGAAAGTGGATAATGTTTGTGATTCTTCATAAAGGCAATTGCTGTCACTTTTGTTTCACATTTCTGTGCACAGCCCTCCAAAGGGAGGAGGCTTTTATTTTCTGTGCTTCAAGGAAAGGAGAGGAACATTTTCCTTATACTTTCTGCTCACTGGGTTTCCTCACGAATTTCAGACACTCAATAATTTCAGGTTAATAGGAAGTGATAACTCAGAGCCCAAGTCATTCCTCTTGCAAATGCTAATGTTCATCTATAAATAAAACATGCGTTGCAAAGAAACAACTCCTTTGTGATGGGGGTAGCAGCCAGCCTGCTCTTAAATGTTCAAAGCTGGAATTTGGTGCACTGTGAAACACTTTGGGGTGATGGGCACCAGCAGCATGCCACATCCCAGCTCTCCCCATGCCAGCAGGGGAGAGGGCTCAGCTGCCCCATACCACTGCTCCACCAGGGAGAGATTCCATCTTCCCTCACTGACCTCCTGGCTGTTCACTGCCCCCAAGGTATCTGGAAGCTGGTTAGCCATAGTGGGTGAATAGGGTGGCTGCGGAGCTGTTCTGGCCAGGGTTCAGTCAGGTTTTTGCAGACCACCCAGACTCTGAGCCCAGACCCAGAGGGGCAGCTCTCAGCACTTACCAAAGGTCCCAGTGCCCTGTCCAGGCAGGAGGTGCCACTGCTGCAGTTGTCACCACAGCCCTGCAGCCAGATGCTGGCTGGCTCCAGCCCTCAGGGGCAGGGTTCTGTGCCCCAGCCAGCACTGCCCAGTGCCTGGATGCCAAGGTGGCCAGAGGAGGCAGAGAGAGACACCAAAAGCTGTTTCCCTCCACATCCCTATGGTCTTATTTCAGTGCCTTGTCTGTGTCTGGGTGTCTTGGTGGACTGGAGAGGTGCTGGCAGTGGGATGTCACCATCAGAAGAGTGGGATTGGGGTTTTCAGACACAATTCTTCCTGAACCCTGATTAGCAGAGTAATTCAGGCACCCAGCCACCAACATGCAAAGTGGCTCATGGTTGGTGCTGTAACTTTTCAGGTTGCCTTTAAAAGATTTACCAAAAGGAAGAAAATGTAGGTAGCAAAATGTAAGGCACATGATAAATTGATGAGAACTAGTTCTGAGAAAGAGCAGAGTGATAAATGTTTAAATAATACATGGGTATTACTAGATGAAGCTTTCTTCAGATTATATCACAAAACAGAAATTTGCATTACTGCCTTTTCCCACTGGCCACAGAAATGCTGGGGATGTAATAAGCATTTTCAACTCCAAAGCCAGACCCCAGCTCACACGTACTGGTATTGAGGAGAAAATAGCACCTGAGAGCTTTAGCAGCTTAGGGCTTACTTATTCACCCTTATAAATGTCGTGTAGGTTCTGCTGCTGGTGTGGAGAGGCTGAGAGCTGGCTTCATTACATGCATGTGGGCATTGTCCCATTAATAAAATATCTGGAGTAATTCTGACACATGAATTCACAGAGAGTACAGGAAAGTTATTTCTGTTGAGTATTGAAACAGCCCCTGGGAGAAGTTTCCCTGCAGGAGGTTGCAGAGAATGCACTGCATTGAAGAGGTGTGTTTTGGAGTTTCCCACTCCAGAGATTTTCTTGTCCCAAGGCTTTCCTTCATTGGCTTCAAGAAATTTCTCAGAGAGAAGAATGGCTGCTAGTCAGGGGGATAGAGCAGGACATGGAAAACTTCCCAGTGAAGCCACAGTCAAGCATCCAAAGGGAAATTATTGTCTTCATGGAAGACTGCACTTCTCCCTGCTTGTTTTATTGCTTTATGGAAACATCTGTCAGGCAATAATCTTTGATTTTCATGTTTTCACCATTGCAGAAGGAAATAAGAGCTTTATGACACTGAGACCTAGTCTCTTCTCTCATAATCTTTTTGTTTAATGTTTGTGCTGCTTGGGGCAGGAATTGCCTTTCCATTGCACCTGCAGAGTGCTTTCCCCAGCAGGGACCTTTCTGTGCCTCCACTGCTAGAAGCCAGCATAGTGAAAATAATTAATAACAATAATAAAATATCATTTCTTCCTCTCCATTACTTGCTCTGTAGGTTCACTATTAACCTTCTGAAACTGAGCAAGATACCAACACCCAGAGACAAGGTGAGCCAAACAAGGTGGGCATCTGACTACTGTCATGCTCCCACTGCAAGCAGTGATTGAGGAAGTTTATTTTAGAAGTTCCACCACACCCTAAGGTGCGACACTATTAAGATTTCACTTTGAAAAGAAAATCATCACCTCTTGCCTCAAGGACTACCAAAAGGGACCTCAATACAGAGACCCATTACTTATATTAACAAGATTTAATAATAATACGAGTAAATTCTTAGTCCTTAATGTGCATTAATTGAGGTGGGACACATTCGAAGATCTTGCTTCCACAGTCATTTGGGCAATACCTCTGTGATACAAGCATGACACATGGGCCAAGCTCTGGAGCTTAGAACAGCAATGATGCTTCTAAAGCAATTGATGTTGCTTGCCTGGTCATGTTGTGGAAATGTTTCCCTTCATGGCACAGCTCCTCCTTCCCCTCCGGTGCCCCTGGGGGCTGTCAGTCACCCCCAGAAAGTCACAGGAGACCATCAGAGAGCCAGCAATAAAGCAAATGTGAGTGCAAGGGCTCAGGGATGGAAGTCTGGAGGAACTTCAGCCTGGTACATCTAAATTAAGAAGCACTCTCTGACATGGGAGGCTGACTCAGTCGCGTGGTGCTGAAGCTGCCTCCATCCCAAATCCCCACCTGGGGCACATGTCATGTGGTGAATTCATCACCTGAGGTCTGAGGGACAGGACAGGGGACCAGTGGTGTCAGAAAGCCCCAGGCAGAAGCAGAGAGTTGCAGGCAAGGTTGGAACCAGCAGCTACCCCAGCTCTAGGTGGATGCTTGGCTGAGACACCCACCAGGACAATCCCATACTGAGTTTTACAGCAAGGACTACACAGGCCACACTTTAGATGTGCCATGGGGCACTTTCATTGTCACCTGCACCACTTGCTCTACAATTTGAAGAAGGAGGGCAACACTCAGCCCATATTTCTTCCACAGATTTTGCAGCTTTAGAGCACGGAGAGCTTCTGGTCTCCATCCTGGCAGAGGCATGCTACTGAGACAGGCACAGGGACATCCCCAGCACAGAGAGAGGTGTGCCCATGCAATGCAGCACCTGCTCTGTCACTAATTCTCACTTGGTAATTGAAACATAACCCTGACCGTACAGACCCTCAAAAGCCACCAGCTCCTCTCTGCAGCTTGAAGCACACACAGTTCACAGTTCCCAGGTGAATAATGCCTAGGCTGGTGCCACTCAATATCTATATCAAAAACTTGGAAAGTGGAAAAATATGCACAATATATGTTCCTGGGAAAATGTGTAAAGTTAGCCCCAGTCTGGTGAGCCACAGGGGAGCCATGTAGAGCTCATTACACCTTCTGACAGCCCAAATTCTCTTGGTAGATTACCATCACATATGTTTAGTGAAATCTCAGGTTCAGCATTTTTAAAAGCTACTGGAAAATCACAAATATGTTTCCAAAGATAACACCAAAAAAAACCCCCAACCTAAAACAAAAAAAACCCCAACAAACAATCAACACCCCCCTGCCAAATCCAAAACCAATCAACCAACCAAAAACCCCACCAAAAAATAAAACAAAACAAATGAAAATGAACAAAACTCAAACCTAAAAAAACCCCCAACTCCCCAAACTATATTAATGTTAGCTTAAAGAAGTTCAGTTTTCAAATTTTTGTGCTGTAAGGTTAAGAAGGAACATGCTCTTTGCCTGCGTGGACTTGGAGTCTTCTTTTCCCTGGCTCCTTTATATTTCCCATGAGAAAAATCTATTAGAGCAGCTGCTGAAAGGGATAGGAGAAAAAACCTCATGCCTACAGTTGCAATCTGCAGAGACGGGCAGATTGGTTTGGTCAAATCCCTGGAGGAGACAAGGTACCCTCTGAGGGGATGGCACAGTCACCTGCTCCCAAATAAGACCTTCCAGCAGTGGGACACTAGAGGAATTTTCCCCAGATCAACAAAAAGTATCAGAGTAAAAGGGTGAAGGACCCAGGACATCCTAAGAGCAATGTGACCTCTCTCAGTGCCTGGTGCTTGGCTTCAGCCCCAAAACTTTCCTTTTAAAGCATTGCCATGTCCTCAAGCAAGACACCTTGTGTGAATCCTCAGGGGAAATAATAAGCCATTGGAAGCATGGACCTAGAAATGCAGGAATATCCCTGAGAGCAGAGAGCATTAAATCAAAGGTATCTGTCTGATAGTTTTAGTGCAGTGAAGGACACAGAGCAGGTGCAGGAACTCCTTATAGAAACCCCATGGCTGTGTGTGAAGAGCATTACACATAGTAAAGAAGATCCCTTGTGGCCTTGAAGGATGAGATTTTCCTGAGACCAAGTGCTAAAAATTGAGCAACATGGATAGTGCTTGAGGGAATGGAATGAAGTCCAGTGTCCAGAGAGCTCATTGTGAGTCACTTCTCCTCTGTACTCTGGAGTCAGATTGGCCTTCAGATGAAAGGGGAGCAATGAGGTGCCCTGAACTGCTCAGTCCAAAGCCACAGGCAGAGCAGATGAGATGACTGTGAGCTTTCAAAACTTCTGGGAGGGACAGGAGAGACCCTTTGCAGATTAAAATCCTTGTGTGTGCAATAACTACATTCTCAAAACCATCCAATGAGAAGAACTAATATCAGAGGACAGATTTCAAATGTTATTTAAGCATCTGAAGAGGCAGTGAGGTTCTTCATGTTAATTTTTAACAATCCTGTTTATGTCCCTGCATTCCCACCATTTCCCCAGTACACCTGCTCCTGGGAAGCCAAAGCAAGCCAAGTACTCTGGCTGAGCTTGATACTAAGGGGTGCCCAAAATTTGAGCCATGTTACCATATGGACTAATTAGAAATGAGAGAACTGTGGGCAGTACAAATCAGCAGGGTACTATCAGAAAGGTACTGGTCTTGAGTCATTGCAGAAGGAAAGCTGTGCTCTGATTCCCAAACACGAAGGACAGCAGACAGCAGCAGTGCTGATGTGCACCTAAGGAGAAACAAAGGGTCAAGGGTGACCACACAGCTTGGCCCAGCAGCTGTAAACAAGATAACAACAGTCAGAATAAGATCCAAATATATTCGGCACAAGGGGCAAATTCTTCTATTTGCAACCAAAGCAGTTTACTTTATGAAAGGATGACACTTCTAATATTAAAAAAAATAGCACAAACAGCAGGACAAAGCTCTCAAGAGAAGCATTCTGTCAATACATTTGCAAAGCAATGTTCACCATGAGATTGGTTTGTGACACAGGAAATAAATGAACTAATATTGTGTTTCAAAACAGATACTGGAAATAAGAGCAATGTAATCATAGCAAACACATATAAATACAATTAATGACAGTCTAATTCTAAGGCACAGAATTCAGCTTGCTTTGCAAATTGGGCACACCACAAGCTGATCTAACAGAAAGATATCAGCATGGAGGTATATGAGGTGTTATTTTGTGGGGGTTTTTAAATAGCAGAAGAATTCTTCCATGTTCTGGGGTCAAGAACAGCCTACAAATGGTGATACACAAATGGGTACCTCTTCTGAACAGAGGACAAAAGACAGTCTTACAAAATGAATCTCAGATATATAAGGGATATAGAACATCACATTGATATTAATCCCATGAAAACACACATGGGAAATCCATAGCATTGAGAAATGCTATTGGGGAAAAAAATGAGACATGCATGAGGGAAAAAAATACATAGGTATATGGGAAAGTTAGTTGTTAATAAGCAACTTTTGCTAAATTCTATGCTCACCAAAATAAAACCAAACACATTCCTAAGTGGAAGTTTTAAGTGTGAGCAGTGCCCCAGAAGGACAGCCACAGCTAGCTTAAAAAAATAAAAAGTAATTCTGACCCTAAGGCAAAGGTTGTGCAAAATGGAGCATCTTCAAATCCCTGTTTCCAAGGCAGATGTCTGGAAGTGCCCCAGCAGTCAGCCCGGCTGCTGCAGCTGCTGTCTAAGGAGTCCTAGAGGGAAAGTGTGAGTCAGGAGCTGATCTGCTGATGTACATGCTGGAAAAACATTGGCACCTTTCAGGAAAGCAGTTTCAGCCTAGAAGCATAATTTTGCATATATAACCAAAAGAGAAAATAGACAGATACACATAATTTTTTTTTTTTAGCAATTATTGCAGTGTTTCACATTTTGTAAATCTGGGCTGGCGCCTTCTGCTGTATTACAGAGAATAGAAATAAAGGTGTATTTCATAGGGTCATCTTCATCTGGAGTTTGGTAAGAAGAAATCACAGTTGAAATAAGAAAGAATATTAAGGTTTCAAAAATTTGAAAGTCCATTAATTGCTGGAAATAGATTAGCATGGCATTTTTGAGCATCCTTATTCCCAAAGATGCCCTTTGGTTCAGCTGCAAGTCTGATGGTAATCAGTTAGAGCAAGAGGAGTATTTTTATGCATTGTTTATACTGACTGAAATGGTGTCAATTAAAAATTGTATCAACATCACAGTGGTTCCTCCTATCCCTAAATTCAGTTTTATTGCATCCAGTTCTCAAATTCATTAAATCCCTCTTCCCTTGACGGTGGCTGGAAGAGGTCAGATGTGTTGGCATTTTGGAATTTAAAGCCCAGTGGTCTCACAGGTAACTCAGCAGCACACAATACATCACTGCAGACAGTGTTCCAGGACAAGGAACACAGAGCCCATGTGTGACTTATCTCTTAAGCCCATGTCAAGGCTTCACAAGGCACTGCCAAACAGGTTTGCAGAAATATTAACACAATGCATGGCTTGATTCAGAGAAGTCCACGTGATGGTTCATTGTATTTCATTATTCTGACTCATGTCTTGTGTCAGGATCCAGAGAGAAAAGCCACTCTGGGCTTCATGTCATGTCACAGAAGAAAAGGACCCAGTCTTGTAAAAGGTGTGTTCAGCTGTGTCTGACAAACCTGGGCTCTGCTCTTGGCTCGCAGGGTGAGCTGGAGACAGGCACTCATCATCCTCCACTTTACCTCCCCTGCCTGTAACACTGCTGTCAGCCTCCCTTTGTGAAGTTTTTTTCAACGCCTTTAATGAGGAAACTACATATAATCAAAGTTTGTCTCAGCTGCTTTGTCTGTGATTCTTCTTCAGCAGCTTTTAGGTGCCTTTTTCCCCTATAGTCTTAACATCTTGTTCAGCCTCTGAATCTTTTCTCTCTTTTCATCACAACAGTGTGTTAAGGCATTTCTCCCTTCTGTGTGATGAAATGCTTTGCTAGGCAAACTATATAATAAAGGGATCCTAAGCAGTGCTCTGTAGTAGAAGTATAGTAATTTGAAGTCCCTTATAAAATTAATATTTATATAAATATTCTGGTGTGAGGATGTTTGAATTAAAATGTGTGAGTTACTGCTCAGAAAAAGAAATTAAGCGCTAATATTTTGAAAAAAATTACACAAAGATTTGTCCTAATATTTTTGTATTGTCCTGTCATTTTAACACTTTTTTCCATTCTATTCAAACTATAACTGAGGAATCAATGCATTAAATATTCCTGAACCTAATTTTGTGTTGGCCAGGATAAAAGGTTTTCATTTCATCAGACACTAATCTTTGGTTTTCCCACTGGACATCATATTAGATAAATCATATTTGGGATCTCATACTCTTTTTTCTTCCTTTAGACACCAGCATACCATGGGATTACCTCCCTCATGTCCCATTTAAAGATTTTCCTGATTGCTGGGACACTGCAGTGGAAAGGAAGTTGACCAAAATATTTCAGATTAACCGATTTTGTGTCAATTTTCTGTGAAACACTTTTGTAACCCCTCCTGTGCAGAGCAGGCTGGCAGAGGCTCCCACGTGGCTGCAGTGGCCAGGACAGGGAGAACTCCATGGAGGAGCCCCTCCCCACTGGCAGCAGTGCCAGCCTGCCCCTGCCCTCTCACTGCACAGGAATCTGGCATTTTTCATACTCTTTTTTTTCTACCGCTTGACATTTCAGTCCCTTCCTCAATTGCTTTACCGTCATGTTAATTAACAGTCAAGGCATTAGCACTGCCTACATTTTCATGACAGAGCCTAGGGCTGGAAGCAATTAGTTCAATGCAGAACTACAACAAATACTGCAAAGTAAAGGCAGAAGCAGACCAGCTCCAAAACAGCAAACAATAATAATAATGCCAAACAAGCCCCATCCTTCCTCCTTTCCTATGGTGTTTACCAATTTGTCTTCACGTGCACTTTTTCTCTTCTTCCAAGTAATTATTTTCCTGAGGGAACACTACTGACATAAGTTTCATATTCTGGTTCAATTCATATTCAGTTTGTATTTTTATTTCCTGCTTCATATTCATATTTGCAAGAACAAGAACTTCAAGTCAGCCTGCTCAGCTTTTCCTTCCAAGGCTTGGCAAACAAATGATTTTATTTCCAGAAGTGCTGAAGCACCCAATGGCACCAGCTGAAGTCAGCAGAAGAAATGAGATGCTTTACAGTTCTGAAAACCACATCATTTATTTACTGACATCTTAAAGATTTAAGAGACAATGTTTCTTCCTGTTTTTTCTTGACCTAAAATGACAGTGCTGCAAAAATTTGCAGCCAGTTGTCTCAGTAAGTTTCCTCCACAATCTTAAAAGTTCCCCAAAAGTGTGAGCAGAAAGGGATCTTCACTGAGCTCCCTGCTCAGTGCCCTGTCTTACGAGGCTCCAGCCACCTCTTGCCCTGCTGCGTTTGGCTGGGGCCTGGTGTGATGCTCCAATCTGTTTCCTTGAGCATACTCATACCTTGGAGGCCTGGAGGATTCCTTCAAACCGTGGGCAGACTCCTTAAACTGTGGTTAATAATCCATGAGGAGACACCTCCTCATGATTTTCTGGAGGTTTCAGATTGCCAGATGGTCATTTCCATCTCTCCCCCTTCCACGGTGAGCATCTTGCACCCCTGCTCTCTGAGGTGTGCCTCGCTGAACCCTGTGTTTGCAGTGAGTGCCTGCGTGGAGCTTGGCTGGGGTTAAACCACGACTCGCGGGGGAAAATGTCTTGGTGATTTCTTGGCCCTGGTTCTCATTTAGAACCCTTGGCAAGGTCTGTCTCTTGGCTCCTCATCCTCCCTCTGTGGCTGAAGCTCTTTCCTCCTGCCTCTGCTTTTCCAGCTTTTCACCAGCTTCATCCAGAGCTCCCCTCCTGCCTGCTTTCCGGCAGTGCCTCAGAGACTCACACCAGGCACTCAGGCACCTGCTTTTTCATTGGGATAAGAAAATGTCTTATTTCGGTCTGCCACTGAAGACATTTTATTTCACTGAGAGCAGGAAAGCAGTGGGGAGAGGCAGTGTCCCTGAGAGGAGGAGTGCTGTGCGCTGACTCACGGCAGCAGGGGCTCGCAGGGGACGATGCTGAGAAAGGGAGGCATACTGTGCCTGATCCTAAAATTGGGTAAATTATTATCTTGTCAATGGTGACTAAAAACTGGATTCCAGCAATAGCTCAGTTGTACTGCATAATGCCTATCTTTGGAAATAAAAACAGGGGTGGACCACATGCCCAAATTTAATTTAAAGCATGAATAAAAAGCATGAGATTTTTGTTCTACTGGAAACTCCTTATGCGTGCACTTGAGTATTTCATTCCTCTATTGTTTCTTAAATCTAGGTATAGGTACACCTACAAGGAATAAAATGCAACTAAATCCGTGCTAGTGAATTGTGGTAGCATTTAAGACAGCAAGACTAAAGACAAAACTGGAGTTTTTGTATTCGCTGCTACAATCTCCAACCCTCTCCATTAACACAAATACCTTTTTCCTAGCACTATTATCTCCACCTTGTGCAGAGAACAGAGTGAGAACAGGGAAACTGAGGGGCATGAGTGACAGAAAAGAAAGTAAATGCTTGAGTACCCACAATATCCTGCAATTTCCCTCCAAAGCCCTCCTATCAGTGGCAACAAATTCATTAAACAGAGCAGGTAACCAGACACAAACCTGAATGCTCCAGCTTGGTGGAAGTGAGAAAATGGAAGAAGAGCATCCACAGCAGCTCTTCAAGTCTCCACAGAGCTCATATAAACCATGATCAATTTGGGCTCCATGCCCAAATTCTGCAACTGAGATGCAGCATCACACTGTCACCATTGTACAGACTAATGAACAATGTCACTTCTACGTCTCCTGTGATAGCAGCCACCAGTAACAAAGAGATCTAAACAGCCTCTAAGCCATCACTGTGTTTAAAGTCAGATCATAAATCAGATGTGCCTAACTGCTGGTAAAGCACAAAATGGGATACAGGAGCTTCCTAGGAAATGATTTGCTGTTTGAATCTTTCCATCCTTATTGCTGGAGCTATGCCTGTCAATATTTCTTGTCTCCCACTGAGACCATTGGCTGCATTTACTCTTTACAGAAGATCTTTTTCAAAAAAAGTTTGCTATTTTAATCAAAAATGACACTTCCTGATCCTTCCTTAGACCCAGAGTGTGCTGGTTTAAGGGAAGCACCAAACCACCTTAGATGTGAAAGTTGACATTCAGGTGACAATACTGCCTTCCCCACCTCACAGCAGCCAGCTGCTCCCTGGGCAACACTCCCAGGGCTGCCAAAATGTTTCTTTGTCCTGCAAATCCCATGGTCATCTGCTGATTTTTAACCCACTTAAATGAGAGTCTGTGATGGCCATGAAATCTCTCCTACCACAGGAGATGGATGAGTGAGGTATTGATGGCTAGCAGGGCTGTATGCACATCTGTAGACAAACAGACAAATACACAAATGAGGAGCAGGTGGAGGTCAGGCTCCTGGTCACAGTCACAGGTCACGGGTCACAGTCACACAGCTGGGTTGGGAAGGGAAATGTGAGAACAGAAGAAATACAGTAACGTGGAAGCAGCCAAGGTCACCCTGAGAGCCATGTGGGGCAACACCTACCCTGCTCACCTGGCACACAAAAACAGTTTGGATCTGATTTTCCAGTCCTTTTGCCCTCTTGCACTCAGTTCCTCCTGTTCCTAGCTTACAAAAACAGCAGCATCAGCTTATTTTTCCTTATGGCTAACTTTCTTGCAAGCCTGATTGGCATAATGAGCATGAGAAAATATTTATCTGATGCTGGAATCACAACTTATGTGCTGGTGGCTGTTCTCATACATTGCAAATTGCTTTACCTGGTACAACTGTTTGGGGTCTGGTGTTATTGCAGACACACAGAAGATTTATATGCAGACTTTTGAAGGCCTAGAATGCTTACAGATTTTTTTAATATTGAAAACACTGGTGCATAACCTAAAGGGAAAGGTATCTGACAGCTAAGACATGACTGTTTTTTTCTGGCTCAGGTCCTGAATTTGTCTCCAATTACTCTCTAGCACGTTATTATTATACTGATGGTTGTTACCCTCACCATTACTATTAGTGATCAAGATCCCTCAGCACCATGTGGAATATAACCACTGTAGGAGCTGCAGTGGTGGGAAGAAGGAGAATAAGGTTTCTTATGCCAAAAGAAGGCAGAGGGAAGGCCGGTGTTATGTCCTCCCTACTTCTACTCAGTTTGGCTTCAGCATTTCACAGGCACCACAAGCCCTCTGGATCCCACGGGATACCTTTTGAGTGGGCACTGCCCATGTAGAGGCATCTCTGCCTCACAACTGTGGGTCCCAGATCCTGAGGGGAGTGGAGAGGAGAGAGAGCCAAGGGAGGATCCCAAGGTGTTGTACTGCAGGTCAGTGAGAAAAGGAGTAGTGACAGTGTAGGAAAATATGTACAAACTCACTGGTTTGCATTGACCTGTCCTTAATTGCTGGCAAGAGCTCAGTTGCAAGAAAGTATAGGTAAGTGCAAGCAGTAGTGACTGCCTGTTCCTACCCTGCCTTCTCAGAGGGATTGTGCTGCTGCCAACCTCAGGAGGTACCTGAAGGAACAGAATAATTTCCCCCTGCAAAATATTGGGTTTATGTTCCAGGTTACCTGGCCAGAGCACTAGATTGGAATCTGCTAGGTGACTGAAGAAGAATTAAATCAAACAGTGCAGCCCACTGTTACTAATGTTTAATAATAAAAATGCTTCCTCAATGCAGTAAACCTATTTTTAATTAAAGTGTTCACTATTTTCCATTAGGCCATTTGTACATTTTTATGTGGTTGTCATTTTACCAGCAATTTTATTATCTGTAAAGACATATAGGATTTGTTCAGCAAGCTAATTACTCTCTATTTGTTGCTGATTAATATTTTGCTCACAATAAATCCAGAGTCTTCCTTAGCAATATTTTCCAAGAGAATTTGTCACTGGAAGAACAATAAACTCTTGAGGGTTTGATTCTGCCTTGAATGAAAAATAGAATATAAAGCTAATCTCAAAAAATTATAGCTATTTCTCTACATACCTTATATGGGTGTTTCCCAGAGATGGCACCAGGCAGCACAGTATGATCCAGGCCACTGTGCTGACAAGGCACAACGTGCCAAGTGCAGGTGACTGGGGACAGAAATGAAAGCAGATCTTTCATTTTCACCAATTATTTAATGTCTTCCATTGGTGTTAAAACCTTTTTTCCTGGAAGGGGAAGTGAGGAGCCAGCTGAATGCAGTTTGGTGTGATTAAATGTTGGTGGGTTTCTGTGCTCCACCCCCTGGTGTCCCATATCTTTGCCATCACTAGGAGGCATGGACCGTTGTGTGTGGTGTTGCTCTTAGGAACTCTGTGCTTAAAAACTTCAAAAGTCTCTGTGACAACATCCTCCAATATTCCAGAGAGCAAAGCAAACTCCTTGGGAGTGGAAACCTAAAAAATCCAACACTGAGGGGGTCTTCAAAGTATTCCACACCTGTATGGCCAATGAACTGATGTTTAACTGCTGATTATGGCAGCAAGCATGTCCCGCTGAGAAACCTCCAACTCAGCCCCAGTATCCGAGGCAAATATCACACATTTTGCATCCTGAGATGCTGTTTGCTGACCCTGAGGGAGACGTTTTTGTTTTGCCATGTTATTAAAAACCTTTTCACAACAGGACTCTTGTAGACTGTGATGCATCCCATACTTCAGACCGATGAGTCTGCCACAAAACTCCTGTAGGGCTTACTGATAGCAGGTGTCGTGCCATGAGGAGGTGCAGCACCAAGCCATGGTGGCAGGAGAGGTAAATAAAACATGTTGCACCCTGTTGCTTTCACTCCTTGGTGTCTGCCTCAGACTTGGGCCTTTCTCCTTTGCCCTCAAAGTGGCATACACAAAAGGCACTAGATTCTATCAAGATCTCCTTTGTGTGAGTTTGGATGAATGGCCTCTGCAAGTACCTGTGAACATTCTTATGGAAATTGGAACGAGAAAACAACAGTCTAAAGACTGGACAAAGTCTGTGGAGTGTTCCCAAAGACTGCTGGGCTCTGGAGACTGACAAACCTGGTGAGTCCACACACCCAGTGAATTCAGGACACTCAGCATCCACACAAGTCACCAGCACGTGCTGGCCTCACCAGTGGTCTGTGCTCCTCAGTCTGCAGGAGGCTGGCAGGAGCTTACTGTGGACATAACCTACAGCACATACACTGCTGAGGAAAAGGACTCCCTCAGGGGATCCACCAAAAGCAGCCCAGAAGCTGGCAGTGCCTCTCGTGACCCTC
The DNA here is from genome assembly GCF_014805655.1 of Passer montanus. Taxonomy (NCBI): domain Eukaryota; kingdom Metazoa; phylum Chordata; class Aves; order Passeriformes; family Passeridae; genus Passer; species Passer montanus. The sequence continues at coordinate 117,343 of NW_024371037.1, forward strand.
TGCTCCTGAGGACATGGCTGGGATGGTGTCCCAGCTGCTTCTCCCAGCACTGCCCATGAGGATGTGCACATGCTGGGTGGAAGCCATCAGCAGCTGATGGCAGAACCTCATGAGAGAAACATGGACTCTAAGTTCACAGTTTACATCCCCCATCACATTAGAGGAAAGCTGTTGTACAGAAAGGGGACAGGCAATAATGATTTTCTTGTTAAATGTAAAGTTCTGAAAATATTTAATTGTTAGTAGTGTGACCTACTTGCCCACGTAAAGGTAATCACATTGTGCAAAAGGCATGTGCTGCCCTAGCAAACACATTGGCTGCAGGAAACATAAATGGATCCACTTCAATGGGGAAGAAGAAAAGCATATGTTAGTCTTCAAATTAAGAAAACCTTGTATTATTTATTAAGGTCAAGCTCAGAAATCCTGAGACAGCTGCAGAATAGCTGCTTGATGTCTGTCAGTGCAAAAATGAATGTTTTAAAATTAATTACAGGGAAAGCAAGCCATTTGTTTAAAAAGTCAACATGTTTCTAGTTTGCAAAATATCCTGAAGTGATTTCAAATCTGTTGGCATTTTCATTTTTGTAATTACATTTTAAAATGACTGGAAGAAAAAAAATTTTTTTTCAAGAGCTCAGATGGTGACAGAGGCAAATTTCTGACAGAACTGGAATTCCCCATGCAGAAACACTCATACACAATGGTCTCTCCTGACTCAGTAAAAGCTGATAGCAAACTGTACATTCCTCTGTTAACATATCTTAAGTGTTTAACACAGCGTTTAGTTGTGGGTCAGATACTGCAGACCATTCTTAGTTTTTCGATATCAGATTTTTATTTTAAATGCACCTTGTCAAGTTTCCTTCAGATAGTGGGATAGATTTAGCCCACAGATTTATTTTTGGGAACAGCAGGAATAGGCATTGGTCCCTTGGTATCAAATTCCAGCCTTGTGGATTTGGGATGAAAAAGATGGGGAAATTACAAATATTTATATAACTCTGAGATTTTAGATAGCCATTTGCTAGCATTTTTGCACAAAGGAAAATCTGAATTTTTACAGGATGATGTACAGGAGGCCCTTGATGTCTGCAGCCCTGGCAGTGCGCACTACTGGCAGTGTTTTCAGTGAGGATGGCTGTCACTAACAGCCACCCCCTAACACAGACTAGGCACAGGCAGGGATTTTTAACTGAGTGCTCAAAATTACCTTTACCTTTTGTCGGTAGAAGGAAGAAGGGAATAAATCTTATTTTAGACAGAAATAGTGATGAACGATTGGAGAATATCTTCTGGACATGGGGCGTGTCCACCCTTAGAGACATGTCCAGAAGACATGTCCAGAGCTGGGCACTGTGTACGTGCTGATGGTGCAGCTCATTCCTGGCACTCCAGGTGCTGGGCTCTCTGGGCTCACAGCAAAGCAGAGATGAGCTGGTCTTCTCCTCATTCATGTCCCCAGAAAGGATCTGGCTGTGCTGGCACTGCTGTGCTTTGTGACCAGGGGACACTGTGAGATGCCACCTCAGGGAGCACCACTGCTAATGGGGGACAACAAAAGTGCCATTACTACTCCCAGGCTTTAACCATGACTTCTCGGCACTGTGTACGTGCTGATGGTGCAGCTCATTCCTGGCACTCCAGGTGCTGGGCTCTCTGGGCTCACAGCAAAGCAGAGATGAGCTGGTCTTCTCCTCATTCATGTCCCCAGAAAGGATCTGGCTGTGCTGGCACTGCTGTGCTTTGTGACCAGGGGACACTGTGAGATGCCACCTCAGGGAGCACCACTGCTAATGGGGGACAACAAAAGTGCCATTACTACTCCCAGGCTTTAACCATGACTTACCCTTCAAAAAGCAAGGTGAGGTGCCCCACATGCTGTCAGGCACTTGTTCTTTTATCTTTTCCCAGGAAGAGAGGCATGCTTCAGTTTAAGCTGCTAGTTTAGTTGCTTGAGGTACTTATTTTCCACTTGCCTGTTGATGGCATTTATTACAGTTATTTGCATATGCACTATGCTTATCTTGAGAGGAGGACAGGTCAAAGAAATGTGCTCTGAATCTATAATGGCAAGCAGCATGGACTTTTCCTGTTCCTAACAGGCTCTGAAAAATTGTGTTTGGTTCTGTGATAAGCTTTATCCTTTCTGCACAGAGCATGGTTGTCTAAATGACTGATTTTTTAGGTCAATAGTAGAAAATTAACATTAAAAAAATTACTTCAAGACAACTCAAGATTGAAATCTTTCAAAGTTTGAATCACATTTAGAAAGTTTGTTTTAGGGCAGGTTGCAAATTTTTGACTGGTTTCATTTTTCTAAGGGCTTTGTGAGAGCAGGAAGCAACCTGGCAGGTGGAGCAGAGACCAGTTTTCCTCCCTCTAGATCTTGACAGCAGCAAGGCTTACCAGGTCTGGGAGTACACCCTCCCTTCATGAGCCTGGCACTTGTTTGTCCACACACAAAGCTGCCTCTCAGCAGAGGAGACAGCACTAAATGTCCCTGTAAAACACAGAGATCACGTGCAACTCCAAGCCCAAGCGAAAATCATTATTAAAGCAATTTAAATTTTCATGTTAAGATGATTTTTAGGCTTTGATTCCCAATGTTGAGGCTGTCCCCACGACAGCAGGCTGGCTGGGGAGCACTTGTGGGGCAAATAGCCCCTTCTGGGTCTGCCTGGATGAACCCCATCCACAGGACCTCCTGTGCAGCAAAGTGAGCTTTGAGCAGTAGACCATGAAGATCATGTTTGGTCTTGGCTATGCTCATCCCTTGTTCCAAGCTGGCTGTGTTGTAGGAGGTGAAAGTCTCCATGTCCCCAGGTCAGCCAGGCTGGCAGTGTAGGTACAGGAGTGGGGAAGACAAAGTGCTGAGACCACCTTGTCTGTGAGCCCTGGGCTGAGGCCACAAGGGGTTTGGCAGGACCCAGCAAGGACACCTTTGCCTTCAGTGCAGTTTGGTGCTTGGGCCACCCCAGCCAGCAGCAAAGCATTACAGAAAACACATCTGACTTTGGCAGGATCAGTCAGAAGCATTCTCACACCTCACCCCATCCCTTAGTAGATTCACAACCCTTACCAGCATTGTGCTATTTAAAAACTGAATTAACGTACCTCTTAGTTTATCACAAAGCCATTGGCAAAAATGTTTGTTTACGAGGGGCCCAGGAGAGGTGCCCATGGAAGTCATGTCTGCTGTGTCCATGTTGGCATGGAGCGCGCATCACGGTCCTGCAGCCAGCTCATCAAAGTGCAGAAACAGGAGCTCTGTGTCACAGCCTTTCTGAAATGTGGTGCTGACCTCATTCCTGCAGCCCACGAGGCCTCTCATGCTGCTGTAAATGGAAATGACCTTTGTTAAAGATCTTATGTTCCTGACAAATCCCTCATAGCTGTTACTTATTCTTCATTATCTTCTGGGTATTTACGGATGGTTGGATTATTTCTTCCAATTTTAGGCGAAGAAGATAAACTGGCAAGACTGTAATTCCTCAGTTCACTCTATCCCTCATCATAAAGATATGATGTACCCCAACTGTACCCATCCTCTGGTTTCCAGTGATTAGCCTCTAATTGCTGTCAGATGTGTTTCATCTGGTTTTCAAAATTACCTGTGAAATTTCATTAGCTACAGAGAAATTTTTGGGGAAAAAATCAATTTAACGATTTCTCCTCTCTGCAGGTTTTCTATTTCTACCTGAATTCATAGCCTTTTTCACTCTTCTTCCAGGGAATGCTGAGGCAAAAAAGAAACAGAACAGTCTTCTCAGTATCATTTACAAATAGCTTTGTCTCCCTCTGAGTAGAAGACCTACTCTTCCTTTCATAATCTTCTCACTATTAATCTAAACATAGTGTATTTTCTTGTTACCTCTCATGTCTCTTGCTAGATGTATGACATTTTATGCCTGCACTATTCTTATATGTGACCTGGTGTCTAGCCCCATATACTTTCAATATACCATCTATATGAGATCACTGAAAAACTCACGATTTAATCTCATTGTCTTTATGATGCTTTCTATTTCTCACCCTTTTCTTTTAATGTGCAGATTTCTCTGGTATACTGATTAGTAGGCACATACATTAAGACTTTGTTAACATATTGGCCAAAATAGACTTCACAGTCTGAGCAGAGTACAAACTGTTTACTCAGTGGTAAATATGCCAACAAGGTCAACAGTGTGGTAAACATGAACATCTGCTGAAGGAGTGAGTAATGGAGAAAAGCTCTCCAAGGCTTGCACAGTGCTCATATGATAAGGGTGGAATGTGAACATGGTGGTATGAGGGCAAATCAGGCACAAAGCCCAGGACAATCTGAGAGAGAAACTAACGTATTACTCGCTTTAGTCAAAATGTAAGAAGGAAGTGAAAAACTTCATAAATTTGTATTAATCATGAAATGACATTTTTTGACATGATGATATCCAGTTGGATGATGCCACATGGTATAATGATCACATAGAAGACTCCCTGGCATTGCAGTAAGGTTTGGAGATACAGAAACAGCTTCACAACCATTCATATTGAATTATCTCCCTTCAGATTTGCAATACTGTTCATCCTGGCTGCAAATTAAGCCGCTTTCCATACCTCCTGTCCATTCCTCACAGTCCTGCCTCAGTGGTTCAAAAGCTCTAGTGCCAGCAACAAGCTTCCTCCTGCTCTCTCCTTTCATGAACTCAGCACAACCAAGCCCATGTGTCCCAGTTTGTGAATCCTTCCCTGGCCACGCTCGCTCACACCCACAGCAGAGCACCTCTCTGTCCAGCTGAAGGCACAGAGGAAAATATGAAGGAGGAATAATCAACATATGTAAGGGAATTGGAAAGGAAGGTGCCAAGAGGATGACACCAGGCTCCTCTTGATGGTGTCAAGTAACAAGAGGCAGCAGGCCCAAACTGATGCACAGGAAGGTGCAAGTGAATATGAGGAGGAATTCACTGTGCAGTGACCAGGCACTGGAACAGAGTGCCCAGAGAGGCTGTGGAGTCTCCCTCACTGGAGGTATTCAAGACCTTTATGGATGCAATCCTGTGCCATGTGCTCTAGGATGACCCTGCCTGAGCTGCAGTGTTGGACCAGATGACCCACTGTGGTCCCTTCCCCATTCTGTGATTCTGTGAACACAGCAATCTTCTGTAGCCTTTCCCCTGTAGATCTAACTGCTAGTTATGGTCATTAGTTATTGCTGTTACATGCATGCATAACATAACATTTATGAGTACACATATGAAAAAACAGATAAGCACCCCTATTTTCTAGGTGTACATTTCCACTGCAGGTCTCCTTGGGCAGTGTTCTTGCTGACTTGTACTCATACTCTGCAAAATAATTCAAAATCATCAAACTCTTCAAAATCATCAAACAGGTACTGTACAGGGGAACAAGGTGCTCAGCCCAGGGCAGAGTTCCACAGCAGGGTTTAGATATATGGAAATATCCATTGATTACATTCAGTAAAAGGCCATGATTACCCAGTTAATGGAAAAATAACTGCATCATTTGACTTGTCTTCATTCATCAGTGGGATAAACTCATTAAGGAAAAAGCAGTTGTCTATGTTTCTGATTTGAGCTATTCACTGCACCACCTAAAACTAGCAAAGTGATTATTTCATTGTCATTTGCCCAAGGGACTGAAATGCATTATTCTCTTATTTTGCTGTAAGCAAAGTAAAGCTTTAAAATATCTCATCTCCTTATCCATTATTATTCTTTGTCACCATTAAATTGTAGTCATTAAAAGAGTCTAAAAAGGACCATCTTGGTTCTTTCTACTATACTGAAGTTATTTGACCTTCAGCTCAGCTCAAGAGAAAGAAATTGAGACTCCTTGAGACTGTATTAACTGTATTCATTATTCAGCTTGCTTCCATTACTCCCTAAGTGAAGACTTAAAGTAACAAAAAGAAATGCAGAATAAGAGTATTGAGAAGTTTTCTGCCTGCATTTTAATGGTATTCTGTCATTATGAATCGACTCATTTGATTAGATGGTGGCTCAATGGGTTTTGTGTGTTATGTTTCATTTTATTTCTAAGGATTTTCCATGGCACCTAGCAGTAGACAGAGATAATAAAAGCTCTGCTTTTTTGAAGAACATTTAAAATTATCTTCAAATCTTCTTAGAACCTCTCAGAAGTGTAGGAACAAGAATGAAGGTTAAAATTTAAATTTATTTTCATGTAATATTTATTCAAGGATCATGATCGAAGTACTACAATTCAGAGACAATATAGCAAGAGAAAAGACTTGTAAAGAAGTTTGCTTCAAAGCTTACAGAATACATAGTAGAAACCAAACAGCATCTTTGCAAACACCTTTGGAACTCTCTAAAACTGTTGAAAAAAATTAAGGGAATTATATAATCTACTACATCATATACAGCTTTTCTGTCAAGCCAACAGATTAAACTGATTCCTCTGGCCCCATTGCCAGCTGGGGCCAGAGGTCAAGTTTGATGCTCAAGTTTCTCTTCATTCACTTGTTAAATTGGCATGTATCCCCTTCTTCCTTGCACTAGATTTTAGGGTTTTGCCTCCTACTAAGGCAAAGTCATTTATCTCACAGATCCAAAATTCAGTCTGGCTTTGTCCCACATGTCTGGAATACAAGACTGCCATCTCCACAGTCTCCTCCTCAAGGAGATCAACTTCTTTAGTCTGGGACATTAATGTCTTAGGCAGAACTGTGTTTATCCCTGAAATTTATAGTGCTCCACTTACCTTAGAATAAAGGAGCTGAAGGAAGCAGTTCTACACTTCATATTAGTCCAATAGTGATTGAAAAATTAATAGAACTTTCAAGAAGACAAGAAGGCAGATTTCAGAGAAAATGGATACCCTGTAATTAAATAAAAAAATCAATTAAATTCAGTGGAAACAGCAGAGCTGTAAAATGTCCTTTGGAAAATCACTCCTATCCCAGCAGCTCACAGACTATTTAATCTATTTTGTTGTATCCTTTCCTGTCCCTCCACTAATCTGTTTGGCAAGAGTCAAGCAGATCATGTTGTAAAGATATAGAGAGACAACGTTGTGTGGTACAGAGCACAAAAATACTCACACTGGTTGGCCTAAACAGAATCAGGCAATTCAAATAATGCACACAGTACAAGCTGGACACAGGACCACTGTTCCAGTCTTTCCAAGGTTGGCTCAACCAAAAATATTTGAGTATTTTGAGGCTCCTTTCCTCCCAAAATCCAAACTTGTCACTTTCATTACATGTCTTGCTCCTAGTACAAAAATGTCTCCTCTCTAGAGTCACAAGCACACTTTGCTTCTATATCCTTGAGCACTGACCAAAAGCAGATCTATTTTACACTTTTTGATAGAAAAGATGTGCATTTTTCTGCCCTTTCATTTAAAAATATTCCAGCTGAAATTAAAGCTGATTTCCCTTTGTTTGTTTGTGGGGGTTTTTTTGGGTTTTTTTTGGGTTTTTTTGGGGTTTTTTTTGGTTTTTTTTTTTGTTTTGTTTTGTTTTGTACTTGTCTTAGGAGTCAGTATTATGGCTTCTCTATTTGAATCCAGGAGATATATTAATTCAGAGCTTGATTTGCAGCATTCACAACTGGTGTAAGAGAAACTGGATTTGCAAGGTGGGGTGAAATTAAAAAATGGAGAATAACAAAGTGTGCAAACAAAAGAACGAACAAATTCCAAAACTATAAACAAAGACTTTATTGCATGCAGGGAGACTCGAAAACAAATTTTGAATTTGTTGAATTTTGAATCAGAGAGCAGCATGAGTCAGTGGTGCTGACCCATTGTGGAGAAGGGCACACGTCCTGAGGGTGAACAGACAGCTTGTCTTGAGAGACATAAGGATTAACCCTTCCATGGCTCCCAGCACTGCTGGTGGCCCTGCTGCAGCCCTGTGCTCAGCTGTGAGTAATGTGCCCCCAGGAAGACATGGTGCAGGCAAGCAGGAGTTAAGAGGATGAAGATGAGAGGTCTGAGGTTCTATCCTTTGCAGGAAAATTGAAAAAATTTGAATTGTATAGCCAGGAGGAGAGGAGAATCAGTAACACTCCTCGAGGACAAAAAAGGCTGTTGTGAAAAAGAACGCAATAAACTGGATTTTGGGTCCTAAAAATATCTGTACTGCATCAGACTAAAATTTTGCCTGCCAGGATCATATCTCTGACAGAACCAAAGTGAATGTCTGGGGAAGTAAGAAAACAGGGCAAGTACATGAAAAATACTTTCCCCAAGCACTCCAGCTCCCAGTTGTTTTCACCTTGGAGAATTCCCAACTGAGACTCTCGTGTTTGCTGTGAGTGGGACAAAGGGCCACGGACCTGCCAGAGGAAGTGGCATTTGAGGCTGGTATCAGGAAATCTTTCCAACACAGGACAGCAATCCATGAACTGGCTGGGGAACCAATATTCCTTTCATCAACACAGAGCAGAGATGCATCATAGGTGGTGGTCCTGCCAAAAAAAAACCAACAAGCCTCCATTTAGAAATAAATGCCAGCAAATTCAAAATAACAGACAGCAGAATTACATGTTATATTCTTCTCTCCTAATACTCTGTCCTTCTTCCAGAATGTGATCTGGCCTCTGAATTTACAGAGCTGGCACCCCTCATCTAGAAGGAAGGAGCACAGTCACAAATGTAGAGCAGTCTTTTGGGTTTACACACTGCCAGCTGTGCCACAATTTGGGAGAGAAACAGAATTAAACTTGCTGCTATTTTGGCAAGGGACAGAAGGAATGAGGTTTCAACAAACTGTTATTGGAAGAAGGTACTCTGAAAATAACCACTGAAAAAATATGTGTAATGTGGGTCTGAGTGGTATGTATAAAATTGAAAAATTGAACACATACTCTTATATAATATGTATATTATTATACCATGTTTATGTTTTGAATTAAATATTATAACCTTCCAGCTGGATATTAACATAAAAAAACTATTCAATATTTATACTTTTTAAAATTCAATAAATGATGGTGAGATGATGTTTCTTGTGCAACTTTGGAAAGCTGTTGCACGGACAAAACACAATGGTAAAAATTTGTCTATATAGTACATATATGGTGTGTATATATATATATATAAAAAATATATATATATGTATACACCGTATATATATAGCATATATGTGTATATAAATGCCTATATGTTATATATACAGAGAGTTAAATATTAAAGATTGCTGCCTGTCCCTTTGATAAATCAGAAGTCACAGAGAAACTGAAAAGAAAACATTAAATCAAGGCTTGAATCCTCAGCTCACCTCTCCCTATTATTTCCAGCAGCAAAGTGTGAGCTGGGCTATCACTTTCTATACAGTCCCAAAGTTACATAGTCATTACTGGAGCTGACATTTGCTCTCACTCCATCCATTTCCTAAAGATTATTAACATCAAACAAAAAGTTGGTTTTACACAGTTGATCCTTGACCTTCGCTCATGTTCCCAAGGAGCAGGCTCTTTTTTCAGCAGCTCCAGCCCCTGCTTCCTTCCATGAGTCATCCAGCAAAGAAACACTTGCATTACTAAAGTTATCCTTCGGATCACACTGTGATTGTAGTTTCTCTGGCATATTGTTTGCTCCACTGTGCTTCTAATTTTCTCCTGGAATAGCTGTGTCTGAGGTACAGCATTTGACTGCTTGACACTCAAATAATTAAAATATTTTTGGTTTAGTGGAAAACTGGTGAGAAGTGACTAAGTTCAATGTATTCTCATGGATCTGTAAAATTCACATAACAGCTTGCCGTGTCAGGGGTCAAATCTGCTCCTGCAGGAGCACACAGGGAGGTGGTTTAGTCCCTGTGTTCCTGATATTTCTTTGACAGGACCAGACATCCCAAATGCACCTGGGAATGAATTATGTACATGCTTTTTGTTCCAATGTTTCATAGAGATACCTGAGTGAATAAACACATCTTGGTAAAGAGCCTTGTCTCAGTGGTTCTTTGGGCTGTGGTTCAGCAGCCCTGGGAGCTCAGAGGCAGTTTTAGGGAGTCTGACAGTCCATCTGAGACCCTAAAAGCATCAACATTTCCCAACCCCATTTTGGAACTTTCTTGATTTTTTTTTTTTTTTTTGGTGCTCAGTCACACAGTCTGAACAGCACTGAAAATGGACAAGAGCAGCCTCATCTTCAGCGTACTCAGACTGGGTATTGCTTTGCCACCTAAATACAAGTTTATTGTGGAAAACATCTTAAAACATCTGAAGGTATTTCAAATAATGCACACAGTACAAAGACTGTTTCACTGCATACCACATTAAAGAATCAGATTTTAAAGCTGGCAGTGGAATTAGCAGCTAACAGAGTCTCTCAACTGCAGTGCCTAAATTTCCGCTCTATGATCTGGTGGCACAACACGATGGAAGCATCACGTACACAGTTCTTATTTGCTGAGATCACTTTGGGTCTTGCTTTTTTCTACATCTCATAACAAAAACAAAGCATTCAAACAATAAATACATAAATTCTTCTTTAGGGAAGCAGCAGAAGGGCACAAAATGTAACCCTCTCAAAGGAAAACTGACCTCATGATGAACCTAGCCACTCTCTTCAAATATTGGACTATTAAATACGGGAGACGTGTGATCTGCAAAAATGCACTTGAGAAGTTTTTATATAACTTGTTTATATGTCACACCAACATTGAGGTCAAGAGGGCTTATATATGAGCCAGAAGAAAAGGAAAGGCATGTGGCAGCAAATGCCAGACACTCTGCTAATGGACTCGAGTGGCCTGGTGGGGAGCAGAAGGACTATTGAGTGATGGAGAACTCCTGTGACAGCACCAAGGTACAGCAATATGCAATACAACACCTTTCTTTCCCAGCCAGCATCCTGGCATTCCTCAGGAGATGTCTGTGAGACCACATGCTGACCATTCAGAGCATTCCTCATGGATACCCACAGAGCCCCCAGGCACTGTGTGCTCCTGACTTTCCCTCCCAGGATTTTTTCTTTTCCTTCTGCTTTTATAGACTGCCAGGGCAGGATGCTGGACTTGTACTCTATCTCCAGTAGCCAGTGTGGATGTAGGAACAGTACTTTTCCAATTCCTTTCAGCTCATGGTGAGATCCTGGGAGGTGTATTTTAACTTCTACATTCTCTATAGGCACCAAAGAGTTTTCTCCTTGTCATCACGTCTTCCAAGGACCAACTGCTGCCTGCAGGGACTTAGGGTCCCTCTTAGGAAGAGACAGAAAATTAAAAAATATCCTGAAAAGCAGATTTGTGGGCAGCCAAGCCAGTAGGACATATTGTCCTACTAATACAGTTCCTTTCTCCCCTGAACATCCTCCTTCCTTAAGTAACCTCCATTTCTCTCTTGTCATCTGTGGCATTCCCACTTGGCAGGACAGAACGTGGGCTGTGGTTAGACCAAACTAAATCTGGGGCCTTGCACTTACTGCTTGATTATCTAGGGGTTGATAAGCAATGGGAAATATCAAAGTTTTCTGACCTCTTTCCTTGGTGGCAGCACTAAAAACTGTCTTTTTAAAAGGCTCTGTAAACACCTTCCCACCAGTTTGCAGAGAATCCACAGGGAAAACTGATCTTTGAGGATTCCAGCCCTCTGTCTCATGGAGGCCAAACCAGTCAATGGGTCAGGAGTTGAGAGGAAAGAGGAGAGGGAAAGCTAGAGGTCATGCTCAGATGGGGCTTTTTTTTTTCCTTAACAAACTGGGAAAAAGTCCCAGTGGAACTAGAGAAGTGCTTCAGGCAAGAATACTGTGCTGTGTTTGTCTAGAAGAGCTAGGATGCCATGGACCAGGGGACCTTGGTGCTGTCCACGTTTGGAAATCACGCTGCTGGTTGCTGGTAGCAAACCATGGTCCTCAGTAACTTGGTATTATAAGCAAACATTTTTAAGGTCTGCTTTTTTCAGGGTTTTACATGAATGTATAGTATCATGGCACAAAAAATTCATTATTAAATATAAAACAAACAAAACTCCCCCCAAACTTAAGTTAATACATAACAATTAAGTAAAAAGACATTTAGCCATACTACTATAAAGAGCTCTTCTCCATTTTGGCTACACATCAGTGCAGAGCCTTTTAAGCCATTTGTAAAACAGATCAGTTTGTTTCACCACCAAAATCCCTCTTTAAGTATGAAGTAAAGGGCAAAGTGGCTCATGTTGCACCACAGGAGAGAAATCAGATGCTAGACTCATGGGCCTTTTGTCAAAAGCTGGCACATTTCAGGCAAACATAATTTTAAATATAGTAGCTCCTCTTCATTTGCTGCTTTTTGAGAGAAAACATTCAATTTTCCTCATCATTTGCTAGACCAACTCCACTCCAAGCAATGCTTGTTCTTGTTTTTTCACATGGGGGCAGTGGGGCATGACAGGTAATGGTTTACAGGTGGTTCTATTTACCTCTGCTGCTCAAGCTCAGAATCATAAATAAATCTTTCTGCAGTGAACATAAGCAACTATTTCACAGTTATTTTCTGCTGTATGCCTCAAAGTGTTACAGGCAGGTCATTTTTCAATTTGTTTGGATTCAGTTGGCGTAGCCAAATGAAATGTGGCTGATGATTTCAGCCTCCCTTTTGGGTGGTGTTCCAAGAACCTGCAGTGGGATGCAACAAGTACTCCTTGTGCAGAGACACTGCAGTGATTATGGCAGCATACACACTGAATTTCCTATTGCCCTTTAGGCAGGTAAAATTGATCATGTACATGGCACACTGTATAGAAAAGCTCAGACTTTGGCACTTACACTGTGTTTGTCTGGCTGTCTGCTGCAACAGCCTCTTGGCTTTTGTGAAAACAAATATTTTCTCAATTTGTCATTTTCTCCTGTGAGTTGTGAACACATGCAAAATTAAGATAAACATCAGAAGGCAAAGCAAATTCTCTTTGCATGTTGCAGCACAAAGTAAAAAATGTACTGCCAGACTCAGAGGGACTCAGTGCCACCCAGTTCCTGCAGCACTGCCCATCTCAATGTTCTCTTCACCACAAAACACTGCAAGCTCAAGCTCAGCCTCAGCTGCCATGTGGCATTAGCTCTCATGTGCTGCAAATTCAACTCTGGCACGAAGGTTTCTAGGGGAATCTGCATTACTTTTCACTCCCCTGTACAAAATGTGTAAGAAGTCAGTGAATCTAAAAAAACCTCCCTTCAACCAAAAAGAAAAACCTTCCCCTGACATTTCCATGTTTGCTTTGGGACACCACAACACATACCATAGAGTGGGCAGGAGCTTGACTGGCTGCTGGGTAAGGATGGGTCCACAGCTCCTCTCCCCAGCTTCTCCCAGTGATATACTATCTGGATCACAGCTATCTTTCAAACATCCTTGCTTCTCCCACTTTACTTTTTTAAAAAAAAAATTTCCTGGGATCCTCAGTTGAGCAGTCTCCTTGGAACAACTTACTCTGATCCATTTTCCAGCCAATAGTCCAGCATTCCTTTGTCTGCACATTTTTAGACATTTTTTCTCCTAAAGCTTCCCATGCTAGGAGAACAACTCATTGCTGATCTTGCATTTTCAGTACAGAAACACCCCATGCTTTCCAGGCTGACAAAAGGGAAGGTGTGTGGCCTGTTCTCATCCCAGATCTCTCCCTATGGTTCTACCTTGACCCATCTCCCAAGAAGACAGAGGACTTAAATATTTAGTTCAAGTTCTTACTTTGTTGTTCTCATGGCATTTTCTAATCTGCTTCCAGAACTACATGAAGCAAAGGGACTGGCACCTGTCACATCTCTGTGCTTTCCTCCTCTGCCCTGGGGGAAGTGTGTGCAAAGGAGTATCTTGGCTTTGAGCCTGTCTATTTTAAGCTTGATTTTTCTAATACAGGGTTTACATATGTCATTTCCCCACCCCAGACACTACCAGAGCATCTGCTCACTTTTGATCTAAATTTACAAAGGGACAATAGCCCTGAAGACAAGCTGCCCTGACAGGGGCCAGGCAGAAGAGAAAGCTTGCCACACCATGAATTCTTTCACAGGTGCCATGGACTGCCTCAGTTGAGCTGCCACTGTCTGCTCTTTGTCCTGGTCCTCTAGCTCACATGAGGGCACATGAAGCAGTTTGAGGCACAGTGACTGGGAAGCTGAAGAGCAGTTCCATGGGATGACATTACAGTGACAATGGTGGCAAGCCATGCCTTAGCCTTCTGTGCCAGCTGGTGTGCAGGGATTGCCTTAGGCTTCATTCCAGGGATGTTGTGATGCCCTAGGCAAGCCAAGAGGTCCAAGTTATGGAGACCAAATCAATGCTGTGTAAAGCTACTTGCTGAAGAAAAAGGAGAGTGTTGCTCCTGGGCACTGCTGCAGAGCTGGACGTGGTCAGCAAACACAGGAGCAGAGCTGCAGCTGAGGCTCAGGGGTGAGATGCACCTTCAGACAACGGTGCCGTGTGTGGATAGATTCCTACCAAAATTCTGCCCTACACCTGACACCTCCATCGTGCTTGGATGTTAGGGAAGATTAATCCAACTGCATAGGCCACATGTGTCTCAAGACCTAATCTCGATTAATAGAAAGATATAGTTTTAGGGTAAAGATGCAGCTGATCACAGGGCTCTGAGTGCTCCTGCAGAAAGGCACCCAGTGCTGGAGGGCTCAGCTGAAGTATGGGGACTTGCCACCACCATGAGCTTTGCTTCTGGGCAACCCTTAGAGCAAGTGCCTCAGTGGTAAGTGGGTGTGTAAGTGTAGGACACAGTATGGGGACAACCCTGTCACGACACACTTTTGGCACCTGGATCACAGCTGGTGCACAGCACTCAGACCAGGAGCATCTCTAAGGCAGCTATTGATCACAGCAACCCACACAACTGATAGCTCCTCCAGCTGCTCTGCTATCAGCCCCACATATTTTGGCAGCAGGCAGGAGCTGTGAGTGCTGCCTCCATTATACTCCTCCTTTCCTGGGAACAGCTGTGGTGCCTGCCTGGGCTGCCAGGGACTCATGGATGTGACTTTGAAAAATATTTTCTCTTGGATCTGTTCTCCATTCCAAGCATCACTTCCATCAGGGAGGATTAATGAAGCCTTTTATTTATTAAATGGGAGCATTTGGCTTCAGCAAACTCATGTGGCTCTTTACTATTTGCTTCTGTGAACATTGTTTTTCACAAATGTTTCTGTTTTAATCTGTATATTTGCTTAATCTCTTCCTTTACCTTGACATTTCTCCAGGTTAACAGCATTAATAAACATTTATATGCCACATGCTGAACAAAACTACCTGCCCACAAATGCTATTTACTTAATTTGCTTAAGCCAGTTGGTTGTTTATTTACCTGGCATTTAGCTAAAAGGGATAGCAGGCAGCTTTCTGTCTTAACAGTGCTAACAAAACATATTGACTTAAAATTTATACATATGCATTTGATAGGAGTGAAAGCAGCTCTCTGAAATAATTCTGAGCTCCTGAATAAACTTAATACCTTAGCTCACTTTTTGATAATTTATTTTCTGGGCTTTATTGTGACTTTTTTTTGGATGGGAAGAATATAGAAAAAGAGAATGGGGAGGAAGTGTTTCTAAATCTCTATCTGCTTTGAAAGGACAATAAAAAGTGGGGTTTTTTTGTTTTGATGCTCCTAAAAGCTACTGAGACTATGGGAAAGTGAATTTGTTGGATACACCAGACAGTGAATATTTGCCCATGTTTTATCTAAACAAGTATAGATTGGCTGACTGACGTGAACAGACTAAGAGGAGGGCTGAGATGATAACAGGTGAGCTGCCTTTGGACTCACTATTTAATACTTGCTTTGGTTTTGGCTTTTCTTTTTCTTTCACTTTCTTTCAAAATAGATAAATTTTATGAAGCCCATGAACTGCAGATGTTTGGGACATCTGCCTGTTGTCCAGGTCAAAAAATAATGGTAACTGACCATAACTTCTCAAAGAAGCAAAGTGTGGTCAGCATATGAATGCTCTGATTCTGAATCTAAACATTTGAAAAAAATATATAAAAATATGTGAGAGATATTGAAAAAATGAAAAGTGGGTGTAGTACAGCCAAGATGCTGAGTTGCTGGAAGAGGAGGTCATAAAGGTGAGCTGCAGTAAAAAGTTACCTGTGTTATTCAGTAAGTGGCAACACCCTGCTTGTCTGCAAAATACCGTTTATCTCTAAATTTCTGACTGTTTCTGGCTCCAGTCAAAGACTGTTAATGTATTTTATATTTCATGTTTAAAAAATGTCAGGAACTAATCAAGGATTCAAGAACAAAGCTCAGATCTGCTCTTGTTCAGTGAGACTCCTGTCAATGAGGTTAAAATTCTACCATTAATCTTTTCCAGTTGCATGTTCTATTGATGCAAGTAGAGATAGGTTAAGCTCTTCTGACTCCTCCTGGTTGCTACAATTTTTCTTTTGGAGCTGTGTCTTTCCATAAGAAAGGCATCAGAATGGTAATGTCAGCTCTCTGAGTTACCCTTCTGTACATTGTTTCTTTGTGGAGAACATAAAATATTGCAATTTATCTGCAGTGAAAAAGGTTTCTGCATCAAAATGTTTCTTAACTGTGTCTTGTGTGGTTTGCCTCTCAGCAAAATGACAGAAAACAGTTATTTTTTTCTTTTCTGTAGGATGAGGGTGCTGAAGGTCTGCCATGAAAGTCAAACGTGTCAGAAACAGTCAAGACAGCTCTTGCTCTAAGAGATGGGCAGCTGAAGGATGAAGCATGGGAGATGAGGGGAAATGGCAGAAAGAAATGAAGAAGCAATGAGGCAAGGCAGAGTTTCTTACTTTTTGTGTGAGAACAGAGGGAGGACTTCAGAGGCAAACTTTGTACACATAGTAAGCCATAATATTAGAGCTGTACAGAGGTGACAGCCCAGCAAACTCTGGGCAGGCTGGAAACAGAGCTTCTCCCACACCTTTCACATTGTCACCCCACACTGTCACAAGCACCTTCTTCTCCCTTTTTTGGAAGAAAAGACCTTATCTCTGTTATCTTCCCCATTTCTCTGTTGGAGAGACACCAGGCTGTGGGAAAGGCTGTAGGAGATGCTGCAGGAGTAGGGTGTCAGCCCAGCAGAACAGGAGATGCTCCCCTTGGGGAGCCCAGTGCAGGCGGTGCAGACCGCCTCAGTCTCCTGACAGAGGTGTGGAGAGCCTCGGAGTGTGATGCTGAGGTCTGGTCATCCTTCCTGGGTCTTGGGGCAACAAAGATTTAGGCACCCATATTGCTTCAAACTGGCCTCAGATTAGTAAAAGAAAAAAAGCAAAACCCCAAGGATTGAGTTGAACAATGTTGGAGTGAATCAGAGAAACCACCTATATCCACCTTTTGAGTTTGTTACCTACTTCCACTGCACCCAAAGATCCAGCAACATTTTTTTTACTTCAAACAGTGAATTCATCAGAATTCCTTTCTTCAGACAGCAACTGGCCTAATCAGATTATAATCTCAAAAAATTCATTTTTTCTTCTTTATTTTCCAGCATATTCAGGATCTCATTACAGAATAGCATTTCCATTCCAAGGGTGACCTGAAGTTTAATAAAACCTTTAAAGGATTCCATACTCCAAAATAAAATGTTTGTTTTCCCTTTCAGATTGTTATTCACACAATTCTGTATCTCAGTTGTGCTGATGAGTCTTGAACACAGATTGTACTGTCACCTTCCAGAGGAAAGCTTTCCATAGCAATCTAAATTCCTCACAAACAACAGTTATGTTTTAAATTCCATCATTGAGAAAGTTTTTTATTAGTTTATGTTTTCCCACCTTCTATTACCTTACACCAGAACTGCCTCTATCTAACTTGTGAAATATTTGTTCTCTGAACCCTTTTTATGTAAATGTACTTCAATTTTAAATTAAAATGTGTTTCAAGTGGAGATTAGAAATACTCTTAGAAATGCGTTGGTTTGTTTTAACAAACTGTGCCATCTGGTGAGGTAATATGTCCCTGTCACTCTGCTTGTAGCTTTTTTATATCAGAAACTTTCCCAGTACCTGAGGCTGAGTCTAGGCTGCATATTAATCCATGCATATTAATTAGCTAAAAAGCTTTAAACATGTAGCTTAATATAATGGTAATAATTTCTGAAGATCCTAAATGTGAATTTGGGTGAATGTGTTGATAGTGAGTTACTTTATGCTGACATCAAGTGGTGTCTCTTCAGTCAAAACACACCAGCACAGCTGCTGGATGCTGCAACTGATTTGGCACAGGCACAACAGGAAAATATTTGTGTTCTGAGCACAACTGAGGCAGTGCTGGAAACTCACAGCATGCAAAAGGGCCCCCCCTCATCTGCTCAGCAAACTTGTGACTCCAGAGCTGATGCAATGCTTTCTCCCCTTCCCTTCCCAGCACCACTGGTGTGTTGTGCCCTTTCCCAGTGGTCAGCTCTGGGCAGGACATGTCCCATCCTCTCCTGCACAGCCCTGGGGGAACAATCCAGCTTTGTGCCCCGTGGCTGACTAATCCTGGGCAAGGCAGACTGCAGGGGGCCAGCTTCATCCTGCCCTCAGCAAGGCTGATGCCTCCTTGCATCTCCTGGGTAACATTTCTGCTGCCAAAAAAGCACTTCACCTGCCGAAAAGGATCAGAAGAAAGAGAAGTGTGAGGCTCTGCTGTCTGTGCTCACACTGCCAGGCAGCTGGGCAGCACAGGCAGTCCTGGGGCTCAGGTTTGGGGCACAGGCTTTTGTTGAGAACCAGCCACTCACTACAGATCCTGATTAAATTGCCATTGTTTGTTGGATGGAGAAATATGGCATGCTTGAATTTTCTATGTAGTCTTCACCTGGTCCCAAGAAAAGGGATCCATGGTACTGTCTTTTGGCTTGTAATGTACATCACCCCACACCACTCTGTCTCTCCTGCAATTTTACGTGAAAACTTTCTTCTATTTTCCGGAGCTTTTAGATCAGGCTGGAAGAGCAGATCTTTTGCAGCACAATGATGAAAGCGCAGGAGCGGTGGGGGGTGTCAGCAGCAGCTGTGCTGTTGCTGCACCTTGGACTGTCCCTGCAAACTCCCACCATCACAGCTCCCTCACAGCTGAGCCAGCCCAGCGGGGCGTGAGGACAACCCGGCACCACAAAAAGTACAGCCAGCACCTCACAGAAACACACTTCTGCTTCCTTTTATTTCCCCCTCAATGTGATTAGTCTGGGCCTGGAGAGACGGGGCCAGGAGCGGGGTAGAGGTGATTAATGAGGATTTAACCAGAGGCTGTGCTGCTGGTTGTGAAGTTCTCTCATAATTGCCAGGTTTCCTGCGCTTGGGTTCAGCTGTGGAGGCAGCACGAGGCTCAGGCCCCGTTAAGGCCGACGCCATGGGCCCAGCTGGAGGGCAGCAGTGAAGCTTCCCCCGTGACTCAGGCGGCCCTCGGCACACACACACACTCGTTAAGCCACCCTGCATTCATCCAGCCTTGTTAAAGCCCAGCATAAATATAAAACCATTCCTCATCTGTGATTAAATTAGTGCCACTATGAAACTTTGATATGCCTTCTGAAAATTAGTCGCATTCAGAAAGCACTGTCCTAAATGTTTCATCACAAGCTTTCCACAGCAGCGGCCACACTGCAAATCTTTTTATTTACAAGAACAATGTTTTAGGTTAATTGCAGTGTTAAAGACAATGCGAGCTCTCTGCTGAATTGCCTCTTGCACAGAGGCTCACTCCCACTTCCCAACCAACCTTTGTGCAGAATGTGTCTCATTGTGTTTTGAAACACACATCATTTCTTATGCAAAGATTCATAATTTGGGTAGGTTATTTTAAGTAGTCTAAACAAGACACTGTGGAAGCAGCGCTGGGATGATTAAAGGCATTTGTGTGTTGCACAATGCCATTACCAAGGCACCTGGGGCAGTCACCCTGTTTGCAGCATAGGCTATGTAGGAGGGTACAATTCCTCTCTGTGTGCTTTAATAATCAGGGTTCATGGTTTAAAACCAGGGTAAGGTCTACAGTGCAACACAATGCCAAGAGAAGCATAAAGCTAGCAGTACAACTGTTATTGTTAGTGCTATTTGTTCAGTGGTAATTACATTCTAGACTTATTGCAAGCCATGAAACAGCAGCTCCTGCTCTGAACTGTTTGCAGACTTGGCTCATATGTGGTCTCCACCAGGCTGGCCAGTGTCTCCAGCCCTGGTGCATCCTTCCCCTGCCTGTGGAGGGGTTTGTTCCTCTGGCACCAGCAGCCAAATGCTGAGCAAGCCGAATGTGTGCTCTGGCTCTCACAGAGAGAACATGCTTCACCTGCAAGTGTTTGCTAAGAGGGAGCAGGAGTTTGGAGCTGGGGCTTTCAGTATTGGTGAATACCACCAAAAACATGCAATGGGGCAACTGTAAAACATGGATGTCAGTTTTCTTATAAAATTGTAAACAATCTTAAATTCACCCTCGCGTAGAAATGAAACTTTTGTATAATTAATTTATATCAATTAGTGAGGACTCAATTGCAAAGCAAAACTTGATGTGCTATTACATAAGGCACAGGAACAATGTTTTAGGGCTCTTTGTTGCACTGGTAACAGCAACCAGCAAGAGTTTTCCTAAAACCAGGATATATCCCAGGGTGATGCCTTGTGTTCCAGCCCTCTGAAGAGCTAATTATTCCTTCAGGAGTAACTCTGAAGTCTCAAACACCTTTTTCATGTTTTTTCTTGACTAAATTTGGTAAATATATATGTCCTTTCCTGGGGAAAAAAAAAAAAACCCAAACAAACAAACAAAAAAAACCCTGTCTCTTGAAATCCTTACTGGTTTTTTTATGTTCAGGAAAACACAAGAAACACAAGTGCTCTCTGATTCATCTATTCTCTGGAGAACTCAATTACAGAGTTTTCATAATGACTGAAACTTTTTAATCTTTTAAAATAAATAGATGGGTTGTTTGTCTTGATAGGCTCAAGACACCAACCAATCCTTCAACAGATATCCTTACTGCCAGCTTTGCAAGGAAAGAAGGGCTCTCAGTTAAAAAGAAAAACCACATTAGCATACATGACACATTCAGTACTGGCATTTTTAAATAAGGTTAATGTGTGCTCAGCAATAGAATGAAGGAGCCGTTTAGTGGCATCACATTTCCTTATTGTTCAAACATTGTTTCCAGGCTGCCACTATTTCACTTTCTCACCTTCAGAAGAGGCTTCAGGCAAGATGTGCCCTAGGTAAGAAGAGAGAAAGCAAATGCTGCTTTTTATCAAGCCTTGGCTGCCCCATTAGATGTGGGTTTTCCATGGGGACTTGGGTTGTCCCACCACCAGCCATGTGCATGTGCAAAGAGCCCAGAGACCCATCTGGTGTGGGCACAAGATGCCAGGTGCCACAGAGCTTTCAAACAGCGATGTCATGCTGGTGGATATGAGTGGAACCATGGAGGAGTGTTGGGACACAGCTTCAGAGGAACTATAAACATGACTGTGTGCTCGTGCAGAACAAAACCTGCTTTTGAATGGTGTTATGTAAAAGAGCATGGCAGCAATAACTCTGAGAAGGAAGAAAGCTTGAGGGAGTTACTGAGACAGGCTCTGTAGAGATTCATAACCCAGGAAACAGAGAGACCTTTCATCAGAAGGAAAAACAAAGTGCAAAGGATTTGTGAAGCACTAGTAACACTGCTTAGAGGTTATATACCATAGAAAGCTCTTACCATTTTTGTACCAGAAATGGACAAATTAATAGTCTAAAATACTGCAAAGTAGGGTGTCCACTTTCTGAACGGTTAAAATAGAAAATGTCAGATGAGGAATGTTTCCAAGTCCTCAGAAAGCTTACTGGCCCAGAGGTAGAAGGAATGACTGCTATCATAGCAAGAACAATTGCATCTTTGAAGTCACACGAACACAGTGAGATTCAGCCACAGAGGGTATCCATCACAGGAGAGATGGCCAGTTCAGAGGCCAGCTCCCCATCATGCTTGGATGATGCAAGGAAAAATATTTCAGGTAGCCCAACCACTCACTGCTTCCCTGGCTATCCCACCAGCCTGCTGCAGATCAACAGGTGCTGACAGCTGAGCTGAGAGCAGCACAGAGCCCACCCTTTGGGCAGCCCCTGCAGTGGGTGAGGAAACTCTCCTGGTGAGAGATCCAAGTGATTAAGCTTCTCAGTGCTCAGAGCTGAAGCAAAATTTCATCAATATGCCTCCTTCAGGCAGGCACTTTTGTATAATTTCAGCAGTACAGAAAGAAGACTAAGCTCATTAGCTGGGCTGGAACTGATAAACTCCTCTCCCAGGATGTACTCTTTTCAGTTACACACAGAAGAAAAATCATCTGTCAAAGTACGTTTAAGTGCTGTGTGCTTTGAAGCCATCAGCATTAGCATGGATCTTATTCAAATCCTAGGTAAGCTGGGAGTCCACATGCTTTATTCAATTGCTGAGGGATCTGATAAGGCAAATTTCCTCCAGAAGTTAAAAAAAGCCTCCAACCAAGATATCTTCCTGCCAGTAAGAACCAACCCCTACACACACAAGTCTTATTTGGGGAAACATTAATGAGGGGAAAAAATTAAAATTAAAATTAAAATTAAATTTTTTGTGTCATGTGAGTGTAATTGTCTATCCGTCTGCTTTCCCTGGATCACAGGAAGATGGTTGGGGCATTTACCATGTGTGACATGAAGAACAGTCTAGTGTGGACCTGCCATTTTTAAATACCAAAATGAACTCACCAAAAATGGGGTTCAATCAAGTTACAGCTGTGTCTTGGAGAGCCTGCAGTCTTGCCCATGATCAAGTCCTCTTAAAAAAAGGTCTTCACCCAAGGAGCTGGTCCAAACAAGCCATTGCAGATCATGCAATTACAATACTTGCCAAAGCATTTTTGGGGTTGACCCAGCTCTTCAGCAGGAAGGACACAGAAAATTACCATGTTTTTCAAAGCCTTGGTTTCAGGGCATTGGCCATCTTAAACCAACTCATTCCTTACTGCTGTCCAGGATGTCCTCCTCTGCCCCACTCAGGTTTGTGTGGCTAAAATTTAACCCTATCAAGCTGCTTCAGATGAGAGAGCAGATGAGCCCTGTGCACCAGCACCATGGGTGAGAAGGGAGGGCTGCACACAGAGCCCAGGGGATGGAGAACAGCTCAGGCCACACTGGATTCTGCCTCCTTCTGCTTGCAACTTCTTATTTTTCCAGGGCTGAGGTGTGGGATCACCATGGGTAGGATGGTGTAGCCTTGAGCAAGGGCTATCCAACAGATGAGGAAGGAGCACCCTCATAACTGTGCAGTAGAACTCCAAGAGGCTGTTTATGAAACCTTTCTTGCATTAGCATGAAAAGCTTTACTTCTCTGGGTATGGTATAATTTTGCTGCCAAGCATCCTTTCGTCACTTGCTGGAAGAAGTGTTTAAGTATTTCAGCAATGTTTGTGACAACATCTGCCAGGCACAATTCAACTCAATGCCTTTTAATGATTCATTTTCATGAATTGTACATCTATTTTAAGTGCACTGCAGTTACTTCAGAGGCAGTAGTAATGAAAACTTAGCACTTTGGATTTCTTACACTGTCAGGATAAGCACGAGATGTGGACCATTGCAGGCACCCAGGGCAAGTGCCTTTACAAGAGCTCTAATATAATTTCTTGGGAAATGATCCAGATTATTTATGGTATAATTAAAGATAGGGTATAATTAATTTGTAATTAGTCACTTGCATTGCAAATCTCCTTTTGATTAGTAAATATGCAATGCTTAAGTGCTATTATGAAAAAATATATTTATCATGAGACAGAGGGGGTGTCATCATTAAGTACATAATTACAGATCTATAATTATAAGAAAGGCTATGTAGGCAATGTCTAGAGACACAGACTTCTTTAAAAAACACCATTATAATTTGTGCTCTCAGGGGGCACAAGCCACTGAAATGTGTGTGTACCTTTGAGGGCCTAGCAAGCACTGTGTGCACATCAGGAAGTCGGGACAGCCCACAGCACACAACTGTGGTTCAGCTCCCTGAGACATCCACCTCCTCCAGCAGTCCTGCCCTTGATTTAATTCACAGCTTTGGCTGTGAAAGGGGCTTTAAACAGAATGGCAGAAGGAGAGGACAAGTCTGCCTGGAGAACTCACCTTGCAGGCAGTGCAGTGATTTACATTCTACACTGGGGAAACAAAACAGGGGTAAAGTTCTTCTTCTCAAGGGAGGCCACATTTCAGAGCAGCTTTGCCCTTCTTCTAGAGAGCCATAGATCATCACAAGATGTACAAAATGGTAGAAGATCAAGCTTTGACTGTTTTGTTTAAATCCTCAGGGTCACACTTTTTCCCTCTGTCAGGTGGCTATTGAAGGTGAGCTGCAGAGCGTGGGAGAGATAGTTGAGATAAAATGTCAGGTGCCAGACACTCTTCCAGCATATGACACTGAAATGCCTCCCTGCTCACTTTGGCTGCATACACTTTGGGACTTGCTTAGTTCATGCTGCTGGTGCAGCTGTAGTATAACTCCAGCCATTACCCCCTTCAGACACTTAAAAAAAACCCCATTACAATGTGGAAACATAGGCATAAGAGGATTTCCAGAAAAAGGCTCTAGCTGCTCTCCTAAGACTTCCAGAGATTTCTGATACTTCTTTTTAACATTTTGTCCATTTAGCCCTGCTGTTTGTAGGGAAGCAGGGATAAAGGCCATAAATAAAATCTGTGGTGTGTGATCTGCATTTAGAGCTGGAAGATATTGCTCTGGCACAAAGAATCATAGATAATACTGCAGAGTGTCGTGTGGTGACTAATGGTAACAAATGTGCTTACTCCCCTGATTTTGCAGAACACAGAATTCGTGAGAGTGTTTATGTAAAATTGGAAATGATTGATTTCTATGCAAACTTTCTAACTTCTCCAATTCATCCTGAAGGAGACATCAAGTATTTGTTCTTGTATCACAAGTGTTCCATTGAGATAGAAAATTTCCAAATGTTTATCAAAAATAAATTCTCATTTACTGTCTACTTTTCACAGCAAATTAGTTGAGCTGCCTCGCAAGTTCCAAAGGATACACCTCTCTTAAAGTACAGTGCCACAGAAATATCACTCCAAGGGGAATGCTATAAATGTGTGTTCCCAGCAATGAACAGCTGGAGATTGCTTTTTTTAGGCCAGCCCCTTGCAAAAAAAAGTTGACTTTTGCTTTTACACCCATCACATGAGGCATTTCCCAAGCAGTGGGCATTAGACTAGATGTCCAATAAATATTTAAAATTAAGTTAAGCAGCTCATCCAAAGTGTGGGCAGGGGAAGCAACCACTGCAGGAGCAGAGTATCTCTACTCCAGTGGACCTGCAAGAGCAGAGAATGGCCAGGAAAGCCAAGGGCTTGATCTGCAGCAGATTTCCCCCAGCGGAGGATGCAAAGGCACTGCAATAAATTCCCACTGCCTGCTTGTGTCTCTGCTCAAGGAAAACCTGTAGTGCTCAACTCTCTGATGTTGATGCCAGGAAAGCTTTCACCCTGGCTCTCTGCCAGCCAAAGCAGGCGTTGCCCACCACGCTGCAGGGCTGACTGTGACCCCCACAGCTCCAGGAGGGGCTGTGCAGTCCAGGCTCCCCAGCCATCCTCTGCACCTCCCTGCTGTCTGCTGGACTGGGGAAGATCATTACCTCACCATCTGAAAAGCCAAGCAAATATGCTTTTATTGGATTCAGTGTTGATCACAATATTGATTTAAGTTGGAAGATAGCCTGTGTGTCTCTGTGCATTGAGGCAAAACATATCTGGATAAAGAGGAGTCATCTACAGCTTCCCAGGGGAGAATAATTCTACTTATAAGTGATGCTTGCCAAAATGCATTACCTGGCATTATAGATGAAGGAGATAAATTAATATAATGATTACCTTTTTTAAAACTTAATGCATTTATCTAAGGCTTGCAGTGAGTCTAGTGCAAATGAGCTCAGAGACACACAGTCCTCAGTCAAATCCTTATAGCCAGGGAATGTCCCTAGTTGTAGGCTCTGCCTGAATAGTTGTGGGGGTTTAAAATTATTTTTCTTTCTAGGACTATATTTAGGAGTATTTAAAAAGCAGAGTCAAATCCTACTGTTCTGATTTTAAGTAAGAAGAAATTTGGTGCAGTTACTACTGATACATGTTAATACAATGCTCTGGAAATGATGGGTCAGTAAGAAGGGACCAGTTTCTCCCACATAATGTTAATAAGCAAAAGAAGTACATTCTCAATACTTATGGAAATACAAATTAACTCTGCCATTGCAGCTATAGATTCAATATGGTCTTTTTACAGGTCTACCTGGGGTACATTTTCTAATCATGTTATTAATTAGTCTCATATGTTCTTCTGGAAATCAAGGTATGCAGTCATTTGACCTCTGATGTCAGACAAAGCCTGAAAAAAACGTCAGATATTTCCTTAGTTCCACCTCTTCATTTAAATTAAGTGCAATTTAAATAGCATCTGAACTAAAGGTATGCCATTGGCTGGGTGTAGAACATGATTCATAAGCCTTTCACAAACAGCAGGGAAATAACAGCTATTCTGACTGCTATTGCATATATTTTTGGCTTTAAAAGCCCATCTACCGTGTCAGTTAATAGTATCAATTTGAGCCAAAAATAACTGTCACTTTTTCATTTTTAATTACTACATCTGTTGCCCCATTTAATCTTGCCATAATAAGACAATTGGACATTTCCAAAAATAATCCCACAAATTATTTCCAGGCTCATGACTGAACTGCTGCTGCATAGCCAGAACGCAGACCCCCAGAAGGGTTTGCAGCAGTAAACAATGCTTTTTCTTGCACACAAATGGTTATAGTGAATTGCCAGATGTTTTTCTGACTAAAGATGCCTTTCTGGCACCCTTAATTTGACTCAGTCACCAGCGCTGCTCTGGTCCCCAAGGGGAGGTGGGATAGGAGCTGGTGATGTGCCTGGGCAGCTCCTGGTGGCACAGCGTGGCATCCTCTGCTGAGCAGGCATTAATGGCACCAGCGGGGCTGCTCAGCCCTTGCCCTGCTCCCCAGCAGGAAATGGTTTTTGGAAGGAGTTGTGTCCTGAAGTGCAGAAGGCCCCTTCAGATGAATGGCACTGAGTGCACGTGGAGCTGGGCTGGAAAGGCTGGTGGGAAAACAGGCACCAAGTCCAACCTGCCCTGAAGTCACATCTGGCCATGGAGGGGTGCAGAAAACTGCCTCATTCTCCTGTCTGCTGTGGGAGAGCCCAGGAGAGCTGGCAGAGGCAGAAAAGGCAAGGCAAGCCCTTGAGCTGGCATCAGAGCCACATCTAGCAGCCTGTGGCAAGGCAGCATCGAAATGCTACATGTGAAAGCAGCACAGATATTCCTCACCCCAGACAGACAGTGTTTGTGGCATCCTGGCTGTGCTTGGGTTGCACAAAAACAAATAGCATAATTTCTGCACAGGACTAGGCTGGAGAGAGAAGAATTCATAACAAAAAGCATCAGTTCAGAGGGCTCTTCTGATTCCTCTACAGTGCTGCTCTTGAAGTCCTTTCTTTTCAAGGAAAACTTTAAAAACCTTTTCCTTTGGTTTTCAGCACATGAAAGCATGGTAGAGTAGGTGGGAAGGGCAATGGTTGTCCTTCCTGGTAACTTGAAATCTATTTTGACAGAGCAGCTAGAAAGAGTATTATAACATTTTCTAAGTATAATTTAGTTTATCTCCAGCTGCTGGGGCCTCGTTAGGTTTTTGAATAATTTTAAATGAAAAAAGTTCTAGAATAATTCATGGCACTTACTTTTTGTTTTCATCTGCCTTGGAGTTTTTTGGAAGTTAATAAAATCAACCTGCATATCTCAGTAATTGTGTTTACAGAAAGCCAGGCTGTAAATTCAGATTTCTAGCTTAATATTCTAAGGTTACTGTCTTCAATTGTCATTATCCATCCAAGGCATTTTATTTTTGCTGGAAACTTCAAATAAATTCATAGATTTATCTGCACCTATCAAATCTTTTAGATTAAATGCTTATTTTCCCTTCTTTTAGTATAATAAAGTCTGTGGGGAATGCTGGAAGCTGTTTTTTGAGATATATCAGAGTAGAAGCAATGGCAGGGGAGAGGAAGCAAAAGATTGAGAGCATGGGGAAGGAGAGACTGAGATTTGTTCAAATACCTGGCTCCCAGTGGCAAAAAAAATAAATAAAAACACAAAAGAAAACTCTCTTGCTGACAAATTAGTGGTAAAAGCTTTGAGAGTTTTGTGCCTTTCTGCAATCTTGATGGAGGTCCCTGTGTGCTGAAGCCAGCTGAATTAAATGCCGTATTCTTCACGCGAGCATCACAGCTGTATCTTTTGCTGGGTAGTGAACTGTAATAAGTTGATTTTGGATTTGAATGGGCTGCTATAAGGTGTCAACATCAAAAGAAAATAAAACATCCACTAGGAATCAAGGCTAGATTATCTGACCCCAATATTGCTTTTATAAATATTCTCCAAAAATTTTTGTCTCGATTTGTAGGGATTTGAAAGCTGCGTTTTTGATTCATCAAATGAAATTATCAGAAGGAAACTACTTCAGATAAATACATCACTTGAAATGTTGATGAGTGCATTTCTGGCATTCAGGGAGCATTTCAATCAGCAGTGAAAAACATACCCCTTTTAGGTATATGGAAGAAAGATTATAAAACTCCCCTATCATGGCATATCAAAAAGACAACTAATATATATTGGAATATCTTTGACATTATCAGCAATCACATACTGGAGATTAGCTGAAAAAACATATTTGCTACATGCGACAGGCTGTGTCTATTTCAAAAGAACATCTTTTACAAAACAAGAATTCATTATGGAAAAAAGATGCTCAAAAAACTCATTGGTTTTGAGCTCAATTGATCACCTGCTACAGCATACAGTAGATGACTGAACTATGCCATGGACCATGTCAAAGCCCAGGGGAGTTCTACAATTCACTCAGTAAACCAGAAAGAACCCCTAATTTTCTTGTTCAGGCAAGGCTGTGTTAGGGCTGGAGACCAGGCCCTGACAGCATCACTGGGGCAGGGACTGGTGGCCCTGGACTGGGCTGAAATGGGATCCCAGGCCATGGGCAGGCTGGGCAGGGACATGAGTGCCATCGGGACTGTGACACATTCTCAAAGACCCTGCAAGTCACCACAAGATATAAATATGGGATTAAGAAAACATAATCTTCTTCTTTTACCATATAGGACGCAGAATGCATCCTTACTTGCAGGACATGAAGAAGCACAGAGGATTACAGAGGACTTTGAAGTGATGCTACCTGGTTATCTCTCTTTTCCTTCACCAGGCAATCCCTTTTTAAATTACTACATTTCATTGATGCATCATCACTATTCTGTTCTTGCCTAAATCTCATCTTGTGCTGTGCTTTTTCTTCTTTCTGACTGTGCTGTTTGATCCATTTCTCTGATAGTTCAAACTAGAGAGTCCTTTGTAACATCTGAGCTGGAAGTGTGTCTGCTCACAGAAAGAGGTTCCCAGGCTTTATCCATCCCTGTAAGCTGTTTGTCTTTTTTCTTTTCTTGTTAGTCCCCTTTTAGGAAGGTTTTTTTGCCTGTTGCCTCTCAGAGGTGCATAATGGTGCATTATTAATCCTCACCTATTTCCTGCCTGTAAAAACAATAAGACTTGAAAGCCCCACATTGCTTCTGTGGCCTCTGAGAGGAGACCAGAGAGCCTAGGCAGGCTAGTTCTTCTGTCACAAAATACTTTCTCAAGTCATTGACAATGACTCTGGGAGAAACCAAGGCCTGAAAATGAAAAATTAATAACCTTAATAAACGGCAGAGAAAGCAGGAGATTCTTGATGCAATGAAATCGCTGATTTAATTAAGATATTTTTCTCGGTGACATTTCCCTCATTGTGTCCAATGGGAAATGAATTAATCTAAAAGATATATTTTTCTTTTAAAAAACCCAGCTAATGGTCTGAGGCATAAGAAAACAATTATTTTTATTTTAAACTGTTTAAAGAAATTATGAAAAGTTCAAATATTCTTTAAAGCATTAAACTTCTTTATCCATCCTTACTGAGGACCTACAGTATAAATATTCTGATTACTCAAAGATAGCATTTGTTTTGCTGGGAGCAGGGCTATGGAGGACATAAATAATACAGCCCATTACAGTGTCTGTTGTAGTGGAACAACACTGAATGGTGCAAACATTGACACATACAGTACATATTTTCTGGCCCTTTCACCTCCTCGGCTTCTACATGGATTCTGTCACAAATGAGTAATACTTGCTAGACTGGGTGACCTCAGAAATTCCTTTTTGCATTATGCTTCATTCCATCTGCAGTTTTTCGTTGCTCTTTTTTTTTTTTTTTCCTGAGTTGTTTGACTGAATTCCATTGAATTCCATTCTGTCTTGTGCCTGTGAAAGCACTCGTGCATTTTCCCTCCAAGCCAAGGTCACTGCTCACCCAGTCAGCCAGACTGGTGATCCAGTGCCATCATACAACAAATGTTGCACAAATCACTGTACTCACAAATTGTTAATATCAACAGAAACAGGAGCTTTGAAGTCGCTTGTCATGATCTGGGCTGATGGACAAAATTTCTGACAAAATATTTCATTTTCTCAGAGAATGATGATTCTTGAGATTTTAAACTTGTTTTTCATTAGATTGCAGAGAAGTTTCACATATTCAAAGGTGTGATAGCTCTGGTAAAGGAGCTGTATAATACTAATACTGTTAACATAAAATAATTAAAATGGAGGAGTTATGAGATACCAGTGTGATTAAACTCTATTATTACTAATTAACTCTATTATTACTAATATCAAGAGATCTAAGTCAGGTTTTAGAGGCAGTTGGACTAGTGTGCCCTTGGACTAGACATCTCCATCTGAGTGCTAAGACTCATATTCCTGGTCACCTGGTCACTACCTATTTCAACAAAAGATTCCTTCAGAGTTCAGGTAGAAGAGAAGGAAATTGAGGGCAATAAAAAGGAAAGGAGGGAAACTAATAAAAGTGAAGGACCTATATCAAAATGCTGATTGTCAGTCCATGCAAGTGGCACTTTAAGGCTAGTGGGTCAAATCCAGTTAAATTATTCCACATTGTTGCATGTTTCAGAAGTAAATCCAAACATAATTTTAAGAATTTGTGGTCAGATAGCATAGACAGTTTTTGAATATGTTTCAGCACAAGGCACAGAGTGTAAAGTCCATGAAATCTTTGTATTGTCTACAGACATGCTAAAAGGAGTCCTTTACTTACACAGAAATGTGCTTGTAGTGTTAGACACCCACGGCTAATCTAAAAAGTACTTGTGAAAAAAAACTTCAGAAAATCTTGGAACTAGTGGAGTGTGGGATGGGAAGCCAGTAGCTACTCCCATTGTCACTGAGAGCCCCAAGTGGCACAAACACCTGTGGCTCTTTGGGAGAAAATTCACCATAGGGATCAGAACACAGAAATTGTTGTGACTCTCGTCCTGTTTTGTACACCCAGAGGCAGCCCAATATTTGTACAAATATGCACCAAGTGCAGCTAGGCAGGGAAACATGCAAAATGCAGCACACACAGGTTTTGAAAGTGCTAAATGAGCAGGGTGAAACACGGGCACTGTAGTCATGTGCTTTGCAAGACCTTCTGCAGTGCCAGAATACCGGAGTCAGCTCAGAAACCATGTCTTAAAAGGATCTGGTAAACCCGACAGCTGCCAGTGACAAATGATATCCTTTTAAGAGCAAATATCCTGCTTTGAGTCCCCAAGTAAAAGGCTAAGTGATCTGCTTTAGAGCATTTTCAGTAGAACAGGCTCTGGTAGAACAGGAGATTCTGAGCAAGTAGGGAGGGAATGTGAGGGAGTGAAAGGAGCACATATTTCTGTCAGACACAGAGATGTAAATAGTTTGTTACTGCATTCTTGAGATGCGTGATTAAGCCCATGTTAAAAACTGTGATTTGTAAACAGATGGCTTTACAACCCTGCTGCTGCTGCTGCTTGCAAATAAACATCACCAAGTACCAACATCAGCAGAAATAAGTTCTTCTGGTCTTTGTAATAAAAGACCTTCACTAGAATAACAGCAAATGGCCTGTTGGTATATTCAGTCTTCCTTACCCATACTGCTTGGAAATCTGATGCCACCCTTCAATTTGTTCATATTTTACAAGTTGACATGCAGCCTTTGACTCTAACTGGAAGAGATGTGCTTCACTACAGATCAAAGAAAAGCTGGTTTCAGAATGCTTATTTTAGATTTGCAACCACAGGCTCAACTAGAGCAAACAAGAGCAGGAGGAGTGGCTTTTAGCCAGACTTGTAGTAGGGATCTTCTCCAGAGCATTTGCATGAGCATTGAAATGAGGGGACATGTAGTACCACTACAATAAAGACAGCCAAATATTCACAGTGACCCAGAAGGTGGTCTTCGGAAAAAAACCCATGTATATTTGAGCACACTTCAGAAATTCAGAATTTGTTGGAGTTCATTTAAACATGGGTAACTAAGTCCCTGTCCAAAGCTGATCTGGCTTCTTAGGCTTGCAGAGAGATACTGTCATTCCCAAATTCAGGCTGACCTCTGGGATATCCCTCTTCCCTTTTTCATCAAACACAGTAAAATGCCACATTCGGATTTTATAATAATCCAGAAATGCACTCACTGACCTGAGTGCCCCAAATGCCCCTGAAGAGGGCTCACCTGTCACCAGTGGCCACGTCAGACCACACCAAGACCAGCTTTCCATCTCCTTCCCTGGGACACTAAAGACAGAGAACATGAAACCTCTCTAATGGTGCTGTACACTGAGACAAGGTCTTGACTCATTTTCCCAGGGAGATGTTCCTCCCACCCCACTTTACTCTCTACCACCACAGTTTCAGGCCACAGCCTGGGGTCACGGCGTTGCTCCAATCTCAGTGAACAGCCTTTAGAAACAAAGTGGCTCCAGTGCCAACACCAACACAGACTTATTTCATCAGTCTGTATAAACTGTCTGACGCTACTTAAAGCTCGTTTTGGCAGACATATGGAAAACAGACAAGCTGGCATGGGGAAGTAATTTAAAAACACTCCTTCTCTGCTCTGCTTCTTTCACCCAGAAATCCTGCCCCAGGGAAGCCCTGCATCGCTCCCCTGACCCCATGCAGCAAAGCCAAGGGGTCCTCAGGACACTGGGATGAAGGCCAGGAGGGGCTTTGAGCTCATGTGGCCCGAGGCGAGGACAGTGCCTCCCCCATGCCAGCCAGGAGCCCCCTGTGAGGAGCTGTGGGCTGCACATCCCGCACCGAGGGGGAATCGGGCTGCTCAGCAGGTAACGCTCACTAGCAAGAGCACCAAAATGAAAAGCAAACTCTTCTCTTCATCCTTATTGCAAAGGTGAGAAAACAGAGATAAAAAAATCAGCTCTCCCAGATAAACTCCCAGCCTTAATCACGGATTTTCATCAAACATGGTATTTCCCTTCACTTCATGCTTTTAAAAGGAGCTCTGGGAATGTGGTTTTTAAGTCTTGTAGATATGGTGACACAATACAACACTGCAAATGGAAAGGGCACTTCTTCCATTGTTCTATGGATGATTAAAATAGAAGATCCAAGGTACTACTTAATGTAATACTAATCTCCCACACAAAGACTGTCTCTCTTCCCCCAGAGAGAATTACAGGCTTTGTTACTAAAATAGTGAATCAATTTGCAGACACCAGAGTCATTGATAACTTTGCAATCTTCTAACTCTGTTAGGTTATTTAATATGTATATATAGACTCCCAGTTACTAGGCAGCATTTATATGTGAATCCATATTTCTTGCAAGTATTTGCTATTTTATATTAGGAATATAATTTTTAAGTCATCCTCTGGGATTCTGATGCCATTGAAAAATTCCTTATTATTTTGGGTAAGCTGTGCTCTGAAGAAAAAGGATATTTTGCAATGTTTTGGCATACATTACAAGCAAGAGAAATTAAGAGTTTTGAAAGACAAATAAAAATGAAAATACAATTATTTTTCAATTACAGCACATTGTGTTTTTACTATGATTGGTACTAGATTTAAGGGTCAACACAAGAACTTGCAATAAAATACATAAATTAGAATTAGATATGGTTTGAGCCTGATACAGCAACTTCCTTTGAGTCCTTACAGGTGAGTCTTCAGCAAAGTGATTCCAATGGATGGGCATCATACTAACAGTGAAGCTGTAGGACTTTGTTGATCACTATGTCACCATCAGCTTCAATTACAATATTTTGTCCTGGTCAGGTGGATCAAAATCTGAATGATGCTAGTAACCAAAGTTTGTGTAAGAGTATACTTTTTTTTTTTTTTAAATCCAACAGGATCAGAAAGCTCTTTTTCCCTGAGCTGCATAGTCATTTATTTGTGAGAGACGGATATACTTGGAACAGCTCCTGATACAGTGGTATGTCTAATATCCTGTGACATCCCATCCTTAAGGAGAAGGGAGCTCCTGAGATTCATAGATGCTCATGTGAAAAAAAAAAAAAACCACAAAAAAGTCAGAGGATCTGCAAAAACGTACAGAGTTTTATTATTAAATCACACACTTGCCATGGAAACTATTATAAGTTAGTTCTTTATCTTCTAGTATAAGCACACAACCAGCTACGGGCATTTGAGACATGCACACCAGCCCATTATCTTCTGGGCTTCTGCAGTATCAAAGGAGGAACTAAACACAAGGAGAAAGTTAAAATACCCTTTCAGTTTCATTTCAATGAACCCGGTGTCTATTGAACAATTTCTTTAAAAACAAAAACAAACCAAAGCTTTTGGAAACCATTGAAGTCATCATCTGTTACATCTCTCTGGATTCTGACCACAAGAACATGACAGATTTATTTTCTTTGCATCTTGTTTAATTAACATGCCTTTGGAGGAGCAGTGGCAGTGGCAGCAGGGACCACCCCTGACACTCACTGAATTCCAGTAAGCATCTTCTGTCCTCCTGTAGACAGGCTTTATATGACAAGTGATTCTTTATGGCTGACTAATATGCCTTGGGTCATGTTTATGGTTAGCACAGATACTCATAGTGTAGATATGACTAACTACAACATGTGCCACTTGTAATTTTCTAATGAAAATCTCATACTTTCAAAGAAAGGGAAAAAAAAGAAACAAGCAACAGCTTCATAAAGGAACAACTTTCAGAATGTTCTACTTAGGCAATACCTAATTTCAAGCATACCAGCATTTTATTTTCATTTGGACAGAGGATTATTACTTTTTGAGACAGGAATGTTTTGTGTTATAGAAATGCTATAAATCAAATTCAGTAAGTTTCCAATAGTAAGACACTCAAGAAATCCTGGCTATTTAAGTGCAACACAACCCTATTTGCAACACAACCCTATTTGCAATGAACTGAAAAATTGAAATGACAGAGTCAGTGCCAAGGTCTCAGCTTTTTCCTTGTTATCCATATTGTACAGTAATAGGTGAGGTGGACAACAGAAAACGTCACTGTTTGAATCAGGAGCTCTCAGCACTGTGGCTTTCATCCGTAGGTCACCTACCTGCTCTCAGGTTTAAAACTGTCAGTAATTATTTTAAGTTTCCATGAAGGAAAAGGAGCAAATTGGGCACATTGCCAGAAAAGCAAAGGCTGGTGGGAGCTCAGCTCTTCAAGAAATACAGAAAGCATTGCGATGGTTGTCTGAATTCTCTCTCCCATCCTGGCACCACCGCTCACTCCTGGGAAGGAGCTCTTCAGACAGAAGGAAGAAGCCATCTTACTAGAAATCTGGAAACTGAGAGATTGCCGTTGATAAATACACAGTACTCAGGCTTTTCTTCATCCACTCACTTTGTGTTCTTCTTTTTCCGGAATGTTGATAAATACACTCATTGTTGAGTTGATAAATAAGTTGATAAATAAGTACTCAGGCTTTTCTTCATCCACTCACTTTGTGTTGTTCTTTTTCCGGAAAATATTTTTTTATTTATGCTTTATTTGCAAATGATTTATTTAATTTGAACTATAAAGGAAAGGTTTAATAGGAGCAGTAGGAATTTGAGAATATTGACTCTCGTTCAAGAGGGGAATGAATCCAATCTGTGCTTTATGACTGAAGACAAAATGTAAAGGTTAATTTTTACATCTTTATTTTAAAGTAAAATCTCTTTTTAATTAATGATAAAAAATTAACCTTGAGTCTAATGCTTTTCTTTCCATGAGGACTTGTATTTTCTCAAATAGCTACAAAGAAAGGACACTATCCAATACATTTCCTTCAATAAACACTGATTGTAATTTTTCATTGGGTTACGTGCATTGAAAATACCTTTATCCACAGCAATTTTTAAGTATTAAAAAATAAATAAAGTATAGAACAAGAGGACAAGACTGGTTCTATGTAAATAACTCATTGTCTGCTTATAAAAAAGCTTTCTAAAAAGCCATGAGATGCAGGGAGAAAATAAAGGCAACACAAAAAATCAGAAAAATGTCCTTATCCACTAAGAGGAAAGCCAATGACACTAGTTTGTCACATATCAAAGACAAAATGCAAAAAGAAGAAAGTGACTGGAAATTAAAGAAAAAGCCATTCACAAGTGCCACTTGACCACTATCAGCAGCTGTACTCAAGCTTTTTGAAGGACATAAGCTCTAATGGGCCACCAGCAGAAACCAATGTAAGGACTTTCAGTCTGTAAGAGAGACTCATGTACATGGAAAACAGTAAAAAGTGTATTCTATTCTGTAGTAACATGTCTGGTAAAAAAATATTCTTTCATGCATTATCTCATCCACTCACCACTACCTTCTGTGGGAACCACATGACAAAAAGTACAGAAAAAAGCAAGAATGTTATAAGGTGAACAGATTTCCATATTCATTTCAGTTCTAAAAAAACTACATTTAATGTACTCTTAGTACAAGAAATTAAGAAAATATGACAGAAATTGTTTCTTCCCTTGTTTCTAAATCTTAGGACTTGTGAAGCCTGAATCAGAAGACTGAAGTGCAGGTCTGCATTTGTGCCTTTCAAAACATTTTCCACGGGTGAATTAGGGACACAATTTATATTAGAGCAAATAAGAGCCAAAACATAAAAGAACAACCTTGGCCTGTGGGTTGCTGAAGAGCCATCCATTCCCAGGCTGAGCAAATGCTGATGCTGCAACATCTCAGAGGAGGAGGCCAGGCTGGGCTAACAACTGACGTGCAATTTTATGGCTGTCTTTAGCGCTCCTTGAAGGTGGCACAACACAGTCTGCTGAGCTCAGAGCTTTGTTACATTATCTCAGGACAAGGCAAAGGGGCTGCCAGCTCACCCCAGCTGAAAAAGATCAATCATCTGAAGAGGCCCTACTAGGAAAACCAAGACAAGCAGAACTCCCACACTGCAAATTTTGCTTCTGACAGCCAGGGTAGGATGATCACACACCCCTTTTGCCAGGCCAGTCTTTTTGATGCCATCCCAATGAAACGGATGATAAGTACAGCCTACATTTACATCAATTGAAATCCTTGCCCAAATGAACACTGAGTTTTGTATTTCACCAGCAGGAATGAGATAAAGAAACAGTCTCAGCATGCCAGGATGGCTGGGACAAAGCCAGCTACAACTGTGGACAGTCTATAACACATGCTTACATGGAGAAGAGAGGTTGGCACAAAAGGAAGAACAGCCAAGCAAAAAGAGATAGTCTATGGTGGAAGGAACGGGATCACTCACCCTAGGAAGGGATTAAAGTGGAGGCTTAGGGTCTTTACTGTGGAATTTATTCCCAGCCTAAGCTTCCTGCAAGTGCACACAGCATTACTTCACAGAATTCACAGAATCTCTGGGTTGGAAGAGACCGTAAAGATCATTGAGTCCAACCCATACCCCAACACCTCAACTAAACCATGGCATTGAATTCCATATCCAGTCTTTTTTTTTTCAGTTTTATCTTTTTTCTCCATGCAACTTACCAGGAATACCCTACAGTTTTTCCTTTTATTTGTTATCAAAATACAGAAGTCCTAGTGAAGGTTCAAAGGAAAATATCAGATTAAAAAAGGTATTTAGAATGATAAAAATGCAGATGAGCACATGAACAAGTAGATCCACCTTTTCAGATTTGGTGCACAGCTGTTTTCTACCTTATATGAGCCAACAACAGAAAATCTGTGAAAAGAAATCTTTCCAGCTTTGCATTTCCTTGTATTGTTCCATTGTTGTAAATATCAAACAGTAGTCTTAAAAAAAAAAAAAGAAAAAAAGAAAAAAAAATAAAAAGAAAATAAAGTAGTCACTTTGCCCTGAGTTTTATTTTATTTTTACCATTATACATTCTAGTGAATATACAAATCCAAAATTCTGTAAGGTCTTTATGCATGTTCTTTCAGGCTGTAGATTGAGCACACGCAGCTGAAGAGTTCCAGAAGGCATTATTATTTCTTTAGTGTGTAGTTCCTGTTGATTTATATCCTCTAGTGTTCTCAGAGAAAGCAGTATTGAAATGAAAATAGATCCATCTCATGAAGTTGTACTTACTACAATTTCAATTAAATTAGTGTGTAGGTAATGGAAAAGAGAGTTGGATTGTAATTACCTTCTTGAACTCTGCCTTGGAAGTGTATGTTCAAAGGACCAAACAAATTGTCAATATCTATACACTTGCAGAGTAACATGAAAGATTAAATCTGATACCAAATTATCCCATCTACTTTATGCTAGATTTAATGAAAAAAAAAAGTATTGAATATATTCTGTCAATACACACTGTTGTTTGCATTTTGACTGCAGGGTATAGATCCATTTGGTCGAAGTATTGCTCGTGCTAATGCATAAACACTCTAATGTAATAAAACAGACCTCCAAACCAATTTCTCATCCAAGAGGCAATAAAGCCACTTCGAGGGAAGAGGATCTTGCATTGCGAAAGAAAACACAAAAAGGGCTGAAGAACATTCATCATGAGATCCATCACAGCAAAACCCCTGGAGGAGACTAGAATCGGATTTTGACAGGCTAGTTTTTGCCAAGTAACTGCAGACTCTCAGTTAGTTAGACATTAGGATTGACTTGAAAGGCTTTTTTTACTTGCTTATTCTCTGACAAACTGATGGGCAAGAAAGTTCCAGAGCATCATGTACTCTATTGTGTGTGACTTAAATAACAAGGTAGAATCTTTGCAGGTGATATCTTTGATTCAGATTCAGTCACAAATGTCTTACTTTAACTGATCTTTGCTGTAATTGCATGTTAAGGTTTATAGAAGACTTAATTGCTAGTAGGATGGACAATTGTTTTCCAGAATGACACTTTATTCACAAAGTTTTAATTATAATGCCAGGATTTGAAAGCGCAAGAGGAATGAGCCCACCAATTGATGGTAGTGGTGAGCTTTTAATTCAAAATCAAAGGCTTCCTGCAAAATTAGCTGATCTGATAGCTGTTTAAAACAATGCCTAAAGTCCTCTAACCCTCAGGCAGAGTGATTCCATGTATTAGAGAGTACATAGAGTCCCACCAGGCCAAATGAAATTTGGTTTATTCAGTATAAGAAAAGCAGGCTTCCTTACAGAATTCTCATAATCTGAATACATTTATTTGTAATTCTACAGAAAAGAAAATTCCTGTGTTTGAACCCCACAAAGAAACTGTGTCTCAAGACAAACACAGCCAACCTCTCAATACAACAGCAAGCTACTTGAATTAGCCCTGGCTTTAGAGGTCAAGACAGTAACCAATCAATTCAATTTGCCTCCACAAGCATTTAACTTCAAGGAGCTCTACAGGAAACAGCCAAATCATAAACTGCTCAGCCAAACTGAAACTTCACATGCCCTCACTACTATTAACATAGTAATAATCAAGGAGAAGCAAGCAAAATGTTGTGTATATCTCCAGCCACTTCACTAATAAAGATGAAAGCAGTTGTTGTGGGAATTGCTAATATGTTTATTTTGGACTGATTTTTCCATTAGCTTGACTTTAGAAGTCAAAAAATCGATGCTTCACATACAAGGTAGCCAGCATGCTCCTCACAGTAAGAGTATTCATGCATTCAAGGTGCCACAGACTTTGTTTCAGATAAATAGAGCAGGGGGCACAGGTCTAGGTAGATGATACTTCTTCCTTATAGAAAAAGTTTTGTGAAATCTTCAATTATATTCATCATTACCTCTTTATGTGCTGAAAATAAAGCTAGGGAAAACCAATCTGGGATGCCACATCCTCGTATCTCTGTAGGTCAGTAGGTTAAGAAGCTGTTGTGCTGTGAGCTGCACACAACACATTAATTGTATGTATCTGCACAAGTGGAGGAGGAAAATGGGGAGAATTGTCTTTGCACAGATGTAGCAAGAGGACCACAACTAGAGAGAAAAGGTTCCTAAGAGTAGAAGTAATTAATCTCTGCAAAAGCTTGTCTAATGAAACAGCAAATTCATCACTAATTGACTGCTTTAAATAGAGTGTGTTTTCAAAAGATGAGCTCCGTTTCAGCTTCAAAATATTAAACTTCACAGGATTCACTTACATAATGTGGAAAGTAACTTCCTCCTTGGTAGGAGTTCTTAGATAAAGTTTTGTGGCCCCCTGTCAGGCAAACAGCCAGCCAAGGCCATTGTAATGCTACACCCCTCTTCCACCCTCACAGAATTTAAGCAATATATATTTTATAAGCAGTATAGTAGGGAGAAGTGAAATTACTAGTATTTATCTTGAAGGCAAACTTAAAGCTTCTCTCAGACAACAGCTGTTTCCAGAATCTCAAATATATTTTCTTAATTCTTAAGAAAACTGCCAGATACCCAATTTATTTTTTGTTTTAAGCAAACTATTCTTCCTTGTTTCAGAAAAGAGGGCCTAAAATTCCATTCTAGTAATAATAAAGAGAACAAAACTCATTGTTATTGAAGCAAAGGTGCACTGATATAGTTTTAGCAAGGATACATGCAACTCTTTACTATAAACAGCAAATAAATTAATTTTTCTTTGACGTGTTTCTGTTTCTTTCTCCAGGGGCTGGACCTGAAGAGAGAAGGTAATTCCACAAGGCTTCTTGAGATTTTAAAGCAAGTTAGCAACACATTGGATTGGGCCGAAATTTTTCAAATTTAGCTAGCAGAGTGGCTGCCAGGAAAATCAGCTCAAACACTGGTCATTCTGGCCTGAAGCCTTGGATACAAGGCTTCCCCACTCAGGAGTGCCCTACCTAGCACTAGCAAGCAGCTCACACCAGAAGGTGGCTTCAATGAGATGCGTGGCAGATGAATTCTCACCTTCACAACTGCCTCTAAGATAAAATAATGCTATTGGCAATGAGTATGTAGTGCTGTAGCAGCTCGGGAATGCACAGAGCAGCTAGTAAGGAAGGAATCCCACATGCAGCCTCTCTGCCCTTCACCAGGACTAGGGTTATACTGTGCTTCCTCCCACACACCAACAATGTGCTGGCATTTGATCAGCACCGACCCCGAGGGTGAAGTGCTACTCTGGAAGTGGTGATGTTCCCAACTGTGTTTCCTTTGTTCTTTTGAAACTTGTCATTTAAATTTCAGTTCAGCCAGGCAATGCTCTGAGATTTGATGGGAACACAGGAAAATGCAGCATGATTTACATGTACTAAACTTGCAGGTCTGAAGTATTGCCCTAAAATTAGACTCCTGCCAGTGATAATCACCATTCCTTTTTCACTATATTTTTGCAAGATTATTTCTATGACAATACTTTTAGGAGGGTTGATATGAAAACATCAAAATGTAATTTCGTTACAGAAGATGACAATGTAGCTAAGGACATGAACTCTTGCAATTAGATTTTTGAAAAGGCATACACTGCTGTTATTAATAGGAGCTCAAGCCAATTTGAATTAAATGCATGGGATATTAATTTACATGTGCTCTATATCCTAAAATCAGGATATAGAGCACATGGGAAACATTGCTTTAAAAACATTTACTTTTTAGAGACACATCAGTTTTGTATTATAAACCTATCAGCAATGGAGAGAGAGATGGGAACACTGAGTGGGTGGTGGTCAGAATCCCATTTTACTGTGGACTACATATACTTATATACTAGTCTAGGAAGGCTAGCAATTTTTTACTACAATGATTGGCTTAGTCATCACATAAACAAACTTATACATTTTGCAACATCTCTTGCTTGTAGAAGTTGATTCAATCTTCTTGCCTGACACCAGTCTGATCCAATCCTTCCATAATCTTCAAAGTTCTGTTTGTTCTTGCCAAGGCATCCAGATTATCAAATCTCTTACGTTAATCACGTACAAAGTACATCATAAACCCACTAAAATATCTGGGCAA
Source organism: Passer montanus (assembly GCF_014805655.1). NCBI lineage: Eukaryota > Metazoa > Chordata > Aves > Passeriformes > Passeridae > Passer > Passer montanus. The sequence continues at coordinate 159,531 of NW_024371037.1, forward strand.
ATGACAACGTGAAAATCAGCCAGCCAATGCTTTCTTGAGATTCAATGGTAATCAAATGGGAATCACAGGAAAATGCATGAAAATGTGATTTATGTATATTAAACTTATAGTCTGAAGTGGGTGTCTGAAAGTGGTCTCTGAACCAAGGTAATAGTGAGGTCAGGGTTGGTTTCTTCTCCTATGTAACAAGTGAGAGAACCAGATGAAGTTAAGTTTAGATTGGATATTAGAAAAAAATTATTAATGGAAAAGGCAATCAGGCTTTGAAACAGGCTGTCCAGGGAAGTGGTGGAATCACCATCCCTCCAAGAGTTCAAAAGGTCATGAATGTGGCAGGTGGGGATATGGTTTAGTGGTGAAAAAGAGGTAGTGGGTTGACAGCTGGACTCAATGGTCTTATGAGTCTTGTCCAACCTTAATGATTCTATGATTCCATAAAAATGAAAGCAACTTGAACCACAGCTGTGGTTCAAGTAAGCTCCCATTTCCTGAACACAGCAAGAACAGTTTTTTATTTACAGATGCACACTGAAATGCTACATCTTCCAACAAACCAGTTCCCTGCCAGATTTCAGCAGGATCAATCTCCCAGAGATCCAGCCAGCTCTAGCAACAATCAGATTCTCCTTGCAGCTGGAGAAGACATTCCCACTCATGTATGGCATACATATCACCACATACTTCAGCCAGCCCCAGCGCTCTGTTAAATTCAGTGGTGCCCTCTAAGCCCCAGAAGCATCCACTCACTCCTGCTCTGGCAGCCCTGCACACTCCCAGCTACGGCAGCACTCCCAAGAAAATGATCTGCAGAAATTTTTCCTCTTGCTTCCTGCTCCTCATATCCCAGCTACCCGTGAAGCTGAAGGAACAGCGTGAGGTCCTGAGCATATTCTGAGATCAAGCAGAAAAACTGGCAAATTAAGGGCATTTTAGCTACACATGGCTAGGTAGATTAGCATTTCTGTCTCATACAGATCCTTTTTGTTTGCAAAAGGATGTTTGTTAGCAAAACCAATTATGTGCATCTATCTAAAGCATACTTTTGAGAAGGATGTTTTTCTATAAAACATGCCTCAGGTGACAGAAAAATGTCACTGAATTGAAGATAAAATGCATGTCTTATCTAACAAGGGACAAGCAAGGAGTGCAAAGTTTTTCAGGGCAAAAAAATTAGGATGCTGAATATAGATGAAGTTTAAGATAATTAGAAGCATTTTCATGGACTGGACTTTACAATTTTTCATTATAGGAAAACTAGATAATGTATTTAAAAGATGGTATATCAACTACTATAGGGCCAACAGACACTTGAGCATTTATAGTTTGTAGGTGCATCACTCAAAAAAGAGTGTATATTTCAGAAAATCACCACAGGTCAGCAAAAGCATAATTATTCTGCTTTTCTCAATTTGTCCTTCAGGGCTTTTTTCTCCTTAGACAGAAACAAATAGAAGGAATATGCAAAGAAAGTAAGAATACTGTGAAATTTAATAATAAAACACCCAAAGGAAATCTGCTAATCTGCTAGAAACAACATCTTTACAACAGCAGGTTTTCAAGTTTCATTTTGTTCTCACAGAGCAGACATGAAAATTTCACAAACAGAAAAAAAATGCAGGAAAGACACTTTAAAGACGAACAAAACTTGTTCGAGTAAAACTTAACATACTGTATGTATTTAAAATTAACAAGGGCATTATGGCTAAATCAGTTAGCCATGAGAGAACTTGAAGTTTTCTAACTATCAGTGTTGCTGGAACATAATGATTTCAAGCAGCACTGCACGCAGCACTTGGTCACCTCAACAAGACAGCACAGGACTGCCACCTTGTGAACAACAAAAAACACCAGAACTGCATTAGCAGGACAAAATTCAGCTGCCCCCAGACACTATACAATACTTTTTCCTTACTTTCTAATAGAAGTCATCCATCTTATTTATCAACCCTCTAGAAAATTAACAGAAGAAAATATTTCAGCATTGCTTATGGTACAAAATTCTTGCTAATTTTGAACATAAATATGTGTGGTTAAGGAAGTTATAAGGAATGAAATATAGAATGCTCACAAACTGCAGGAAATGCAATTCACAGCATAAAGCATTATCAAACTTCCTATCTTGCTGAATAAGAACATATTTTTAACTAAAAGGGGGGGAAAAAAGGTTCAATTGTTTGTGACTGTTCAGCTATCTTTATTATTCCAAGTTACTGAAAAATCATCTTATTTCTAAGAAAAATTAAAACTGAGCCTTTTTTCAAAGCAGCCATTATAGAAATGTCAGCTATGCTATTTTTTGTTTTACCTTGAATACTTCAAGGAATTAGTATGATTTTATTCTAAATTGATAACTAATAAAATTTACAAGAAATTAACATTTTAAAGCTGTTCTAAGAAATTTCACTGACACATGCTGAGAATTAACTTAAAGTAAGCAATTATAGTTCTATTGACTGTAGAAGACCTTGGCAACATTAAGCAGAATAAATACAGCCCTTTTTGCATGTCTTTAAGGAAAACAACTAACAAATTTAAAACAACTACAATGGAAATATTTCAGGGGCAAAATACTATGTATTTCAATGGATTTCAACAGTGTTACTGCTATTTGTTAAAACAGGAAATAATAATGGAATTTGGAGACCATTCTTTATGACCAGTTCTGATACAATATAATGCCTCTGTGATTTCTGGGCTGACTTGGCTAACACTGAATATTACCTGCAAACACCCTCAGCCTCATAGGCAAAAGTGAAATTGTAGCTTTATTCTACAAATACATTCTCCTTTCATACTTTAGTAATTCATCAACTTCCCTCTTTATTTAAACTTTTATCAACTCAACCTGCTTTCAAATGAGCAAAATATATTAAACATTGTTTTCAACTGAAACCTGTAAATATAGTGACAAATTCCATTATAAAATATTATGCCATTTCATAGTACTGATTAAACAGCCCCAACAGGTCACAAACATCTATGTGTAACATTTCTAGTGTCTCCTGGGTGGAGCTCATTAGAAAGGTATTGTGCTCTAAATTTTGGTGGACATTTTGCATTCACTTTTCACAACAACGAAAAAAAGCTGTAAAATTGTTTTTAAAATTGTACATATTTAAGTTGGTTCTTTTCACTTGAAACACAGCTGCTACTTCTGTTAAAAATAGGAAGCATGAACAGTCTCTCAACAAAGTTGATCATGAATTTGAACCAGTAAAAAGACATGTTGGATAAAACACCTGTTGACTACACAATGATCTTTGCAAAGGAATTTTTTTTCTCAAGGGAATTAACACCTGCTCCCCTACATAAAACCAGAAAAAAAGCTTGGATCTAAGATACAGCTTGGAACACTAGACAGAGCACCATGCCTTTCTATGTTACCATTCCAACTCAGTATTTCAGGGCACAAATGAAATTGTACTTAAGCAGGTAAATGCTCTTTATCTTTTTATTGGCATGGCATACAAAAACAAAACTGGAAGCAGAAGGCACACAAGACTTCCCCTCCCATATCTGTGATACTGCAATCACAACACATCATCCTGGACTCTGCCAGAAGCACACTGGATTCTTCAAAAGCAATCCATTTCAGGTTTCTTTTGTCCCTTCAATGTGAAGCAGCAAATAGGGACTGATTGAAAATGGCTTTCCCTGTGGTACACACTGACAACAAATTACCAGGCTGGCAAAAGGCCAAGAAGCAAAAAGCAACCTGGCAAATATCCTCAATTCAATACAAACACACCCACGCACTGAGAGTGGCTGGAGGTTTCCTTAGGAGAAACAGGGCTGCAGAGGCATTGATCAGAATCTGAGCTCACCACACCCATCACAAGGCTAGAGCAGGGAAGGAATTGGAGCCAGGACAGGGATCTTCATGGTGTAAAAGAAAACAGTAACAGTACTGACCTGAGTGTGTAACGCTCCAGAACTGACCTCTTGATAAACTGTTCCAATTCCAAGTGACTTGAGTGGCAATAATATTATGCTTGCACAGATTTGGCTGAAGTATCATTATCATTACAATAATGAATTTAAAGAAGCTACACAGTGCCTGAAGTTTTGGAGATCACTCTCCCCTGCCACATACTGTAGCAATCAAATATTTTTGAGACTTAATATAAGTTATTTACTTACAGGAACTATTAAAGCCTTCATTTACTCTGATGATAGTGCACACCAGATGCTTTTAAATACATATACATACATACATGTGTACATACATTGCATTTCACCCTTGTCAAACAATATACACTCAAGTTCCATTAAACATGAAAAATACTTAAAAGAAGAGTTCAATAATGCCATTAGTACTTCTTGAAGATTACACATCAAAGATCTTTAAAACACTCAGTGCAACTCAGAAGTGCACTCAGAGTCGATTTCAGCACAAACCTGAGAGCACAGAACCACAGGACATAAAAGCTCAATTATTTAAGAGTGCTGCAATCCACTGCACGTTGCAGTCTGACATCTGTAAACTGCTCCCTTCCTAAGGGGTCACATTACCAACTGCCATTTATGCTTTATTGTACAGTAACACTTACTCCTCCAAAGAAGGTGCACACACATAGCATCCACTGTGTTTTCTGAATATCAGTTTGAAATAAAATGTTCAAAATTCTCTAGGGGTTTAAGAGCCCATTCTGCTTACAAAACTAATGTAAGCCTTTACTGACAAAAAAGTAATGAAAATTCAGTGAGACGTAGGAGGCTTTGAAAACACTGTACTTTAATAGTGGTTAGATACTTTGACCACTAGTAAATCTAGAAGGAAATGGCCTGATTTAAGGAACAAATATGCAGACAGATAAATAAACAAAAAGCTTGAACAGACTGAAATCCTTCTTTTGTAAAAGAGAAACCTCTGAAAAATACTTATAAACTATTTTAAGTTTATAAAGGCATGTTATATTTTAGTATCATGAAAAATGAAAGTAAACATCTCCCTGATTTTACATTAATTACAGAAAGTTATTCTCACATTTCCCCTCATACTGAATTTTAAAATTTTCATAAATTCAATATATGGAGTATCTTCACATTATAACAGATCTTGCATTTGGTTGCAACAATATAAGCAAAGAGCTTACTTCCCAGTTCCAGCTAGGGAAAATAGTGTTTACATGATGCAAAACATACTGTTTCCTTCCAGAGTCCAGTCCTGAAACAGAACTGTGTTTTCCTACAGGTATAAAAGTATCAAAAAAAGGTCACCACATAAACCTCTGTACTTCATCACTATTTTCCCATTGGAATGTTCTATTTAGAAAAAGATAAAGAGTTACAGCATTTACTAAGATATAAAAAGCCAGCTCCAGAAGTTGTCTATATAGAGATAGAAATGGAATATTGAGCCTATATATTAAGAATGGCAAAATAAAGTAACGAAATTCTAGCAATTTTTGAGGAACTGTGACTGCTAATAAACATACAAAATACATTAAGATCCAGAATATCGATTTTGATTTTAGTGTATCAGCAAAACTCCAGCCAGCAAATATATAGAATGGAACTAACAGGTATTTTACAAGCTCATGTCTTTGGAACACTTTTCTCCAGACATAAAATGTATAATGTCTGTTGTCTGCTAGTAAATACTTATGGACATAGGTAAATCTCCAGATCAGGAATAAGGAGATGACAGTCACTAAGCTATACTGCACAGGGTGCTTTCGCAAAGACAAAAGGAATTTCCTGATTTTAGTAGGGGTCAGTAAATGAGGAAATGAAAAAAAAACAGTAAAGGACAGGAAATAGAACAGCTGAGGAAAGTGCAAACAGGCTTCATGGCTACTTCTATCACCAACAACTATTCCACCATTGATGAAGACAAAAACAAAGAAGAGAGATACTAATATGATGTATGGCCAAGTTAAAGCAATAAGTGTAACTAAATTTTTGGGTGACAAGAGATATTCAACAAGGAACTGCAGTATTCTGGTCAAATCTGAAAATGATCCTTTCCTGGAAGAAATCTTTTCATCTTTCTTTTTCTGCAACTCAATCTTCCAGGCTTCATTTAGCTTCTCTGCAACAACATTTCCAGCACAAAAAACTGTCCACACAATATTTGTCTGACGAAACATGAAGCCACAAAATCCAAGGAGAGCAGAAGTTTTATGGTTACCATAAAGGCACATTAAATAGGAAAAAAGAGTAAAAAATACTGATCCTGGATCCGTATAATAAAGAAATGTAAAAAAATAAAGGGTGGGAAACACTGCAAGAGTTAATGCAGACAAGATTCTCTGGAAACCAGACACAGCCTAAAGAAGAAGCAGAAAAATGTGGTTAGACAATGTCCAATAAAATTAAATAGTATATTAAAAGAAAACTAGTATAAGTCTTGAGAATTCCATTAACACAATATAACAGCTCCTATGTTCTTTGCTTCCATTATTCCACAAATGCTGTGTTTTTCTTAAGATCCTGCTATGTTAATACAGTTACACAATGTTAAAATCCAAGTGAAAAGCACAGAATGTTACTGCAGGTGATTTTAAAAGATGGAAATGAAAATATACCAACTTCTTTCACATGAAAGGTGTGCACATATCTGTGGTATTAAAATCATGGTGGGCATAACTTTGCCCATACTTTGGATAAAAAGGCTGCATTAATGGGCAGAAGAAGATAAAATCAATGGTCTACTCCTTTGCAACCTCATAATGAGATTCTGTTTATCTGTGTGACAGCACCATTCAGTGCCACTATTATCAACTCTTTTGAACCCAGTCCACAGAGAGGCCAACTCCAAGTTTCCCATCTTTGATATAGCTGTTATTATTTATCCTCATATAATTAATGAGTTGGAAAATAAATTTTAAAAAAGACAGGAGACCATGCAGTTAAAAAATCTTCCCAATTATTCCACTCACTACATGACACCACCACAAATCACAACATTAAAAAATGCTGCATGGTATTTCTAAATGATGTAGTGTGGAGTGAAACAGCCACTCATGACCTCACAAGGAAGAGGAACAGAGAAAACACTGAAGTCAAAGAAATGTCAAAGGATAACAAAATGCTTAGACTACCATCATGAAATGTGTTCTTACATTTACATTTCCACTTTAAAGTATAAAATTAAAAGTGGAAACCATTTATTTAATCTGATCTAATTCTGCACAGTGTTATCATTTGCTTAAAAATGAAGAGATTACCTCTAAGAAAATACACCAATTTTCTTTGTAGTAAAAGAATCCTTCAGTTATCAGGGAACAGAAAAAAAAAATGTTTTAAGGTTAAAAGTCAAAAAAGTTACTTTACTAATGGGCAGGATTTTAAATAGGCCACTAACCACTAAAACAATTTATTTACTGAATCTGAATACCACCCAGTGGTGGTGCTTCAGATTTTTAAATACACAGCATTCTTGTATGCAAGCTGAACTGTTATAGTCTGGATGAGGGGACAGCTAGACAGGTAAAAACCGGCTGGATGATGAACTGGTTACACTCTACCCAAAGGACAGTAACAACCCAAGTTCCACAGGGAGCAGTACTGGGACTGTCCTCTTTAATGGTTGTATCAAAGACAAGAAAGCAGCAAGAGTACACTATCACCAGTTTGCAGTTGACACTGTATGAGCAGGACCAGGCCCTTTGCTCAAGAGCACAGGTGACATCCAGAGTGACCCACAGAGACTGGAGGAATGGGGTAATGAAAATATGATGAAATTCAACAAGGCCAAATGCAAGTGCCTGCAGCTGAAAAATGAGAAATCCCCTTAAATGACACGGGCTGCTCACAGAGCAGCTGAGGAGCTGCTGTTCCAGTTCTGTGAGGACCCTTAAGCAATTCCAACGACATGAGCATCCAGACCTTTGGATATTAAGTCTGCATATCTACTAACTTTTATTTCAACAGGACTCCTTCTATTTATGTGCAAGAATGAATTTTTAGAGGACTGCACCTTGTGTGAGAAAAAAAAGTATTTAAAATAAATTAGAGAATAGGAATGTGCCCTCTTGGCCAAACTGGTGGTGGTACTCGCAGTTACATAAAACTGAGAACACCTCACATATGCAGTGAAGGGAGCATACACTAAGCCATCAAAGTTGCTTCTACGAGTGCATTACATTGCTTTACTCTGACCGTACCTTATTCTTCTGATGGATCTTGAAGAGAAGTGAATAGAGCAAATAGAAGTTCCCAGCACTGAAGAGGAGATTGATGAACCTGAGCATTCCCACGGAGCACACCACGCTGCCCGTCCAGCCGAGCAGCCACGCCGCGGGCTTCGCGGCTCCCACCGAGAGCAGGTACAGGCCGGGCAGCGTGGTGATCATGGGGTCCCACTGCAAAGCGACACACAGCGTCACGGAGCCGCGCCACGGCCGCTCGGCTGGGCCCGCGGCCTCCCACAGCCCCTGGCACCGCTGCCCCGAGGGTCCTGACCCCTGCCCTGCCCGGCTGCTGCTCCACCCGCCACAGAACCCGCGTTCCGACAGCCGCCACAAAACCCGCGTTCCCACAGCCGCACAAAACCCGCGGTGCTGCTGCCAGGGCGAGCCCCTGCCTGACCTGCAGGAAGCGGCCGTGGCAATAGGCCTGCGCCTGCGGGATGTGGAACACCTCGTCCATGTAGGGCCCGCGCTGCCGGCGGCTGACGGCCGCGAAGAGCAGGCACGACAGCAGGAAGGCGCCGCTCATGGCGCCCGAGAAGCCGTAGGCCTCGGCCCGCTCCATGCCGGCTCCGCGCCGGCCGCGCCGGGGCCGCCCTTCCGGGGAGGGGCGGCAGGGCCGGGCGGGAAGGGACGCGGCGCCGGGAAACGGGGGATGCCTGTGGGAAGCGCTGAGCGCCTGGTGTGGGTGGCCGCGTGTTGTTAGCGCTGTTTTCCAGGGGCCCGGCAGCCGATACAGCCGATACCCGGGCGGATGGAGCGCACGCACCGGCTGGAGCTGTTCCCGGAGCGCAGCGTCACGCTGCTCCTCTTCCAGCACGTGAAGAACGCCGCTGCTCTGCGGAAAAAGGCCATGGAAGGGTCCATTGACGGGGCGCTGATAAACCCTGCCATGGTGAGTGCGTGCTCCCGGGAGCCCGGCAGGCCGGCCCGTGTGGCAGCCGCGGCCACGGGAGCCGCGCCGCGCGTCCTGCGGGCCGGGCGCGAGTGCCCTGCTGTGATTTCACTGCCGTGCCCGCGGCGCAAGGGGTCGACTCTGTGAAACAGAGGCCAAAACCACTGTTTTGATTAATTTCACATCCTGCTTCGTGGAGTTTAAATCTGCCTCATGTGTAAACTCTAGTGCTAATTAATTCATGCTGTCTAAAATCTACTATTCGGTGCCTTTTTTCCCATTTAACCCATACATAGTTTCAGGATCTAGTCTTTTTTTTTTGTTAGAATTAGGCTATCAAAATGAAGTGGTCAGGATTTTTTTCAGACTTCAAAACAGTAAGTTAATTCTGTATAACTCTTTCTGTTGTTTTACAGATTGTAGATCCTTTTCAGATTCTTGTGGCGGCCAACAAAGCAGTGCATCTACAGAAGATAGGTAAAATGAAGACCAGAACACTCTATGCAGAAATTATTTTCAGCCTTTCACCAAGCAACAATGTAAGATTTATTGAAAAAATTTCTTTTTTGCCAGAAAAGCTTGCTAAGATCCACACAGCCAAACTAAGTAAATGTATTCCTTTAACACTCTACGTAGCTACTAGTAGAAGTTTTTAATTGTTATTTTTAATAACACTAACATGCTGTTATGGTTTGTAGCTTGTCAGAATTCCATTAATGTAAAATGTCTGTCAGTTTATACTCTTGGTGTATCTGACACAGTAACTTTAAAAGTTCCTTATATGTAGTGAGAAAGTGACTCATATTTTTTTTCTCTTTTTTCAGATTTCAGATGCATTTAAAAAGTTTGGCATTTCAGACAGTGACACAGCAGTACTCATTGTGCTGGTGGTGGATGGAGACAAGAATGTAAACCTGGCAGATATAGCATCTCAGGTGGAAGGCCAGCAGGTTTCCCTAGATGAACTCCCCCAGCTAACAGACACTGCCAAAGTTAAAAAGGTGTGTAGCCAAAAGACAGGACTGACATGGAGAAAAGGGACAGTTTATTTAGTTGTCTGATTAAATATCAACAGACATAAATATCTTAGGATCTGTATTTCTTTAGCACAACTGAAAACTTGTTTTAAGCAGCCCTTAATTATTTCTTAGATTTTTTTAGTTGAAACAAATTTTAGTTCTCACATCCTAACATCACAAAATTTAAGTCTTCAAATTATTAATATTGTCAGGGAATTAGAGCATAAAAGTAAATTTCTGATTGCTGCTTATCATCCAAGAACGTTTGATTCCTGTTTTTCAGGCAAAAATTAATTTAATTAAAAAATTCAGTCCAGAGCATTTTCATAAACTTAAGTACATTGTAGTCCCAGTAGGAGTGGTTAAAAACAGGATAATTAGCTCTTAGGAGCTTTCTTGGGGCATATATGCTCTTAACAGATTACCATATGCTAAATAGATATATTAAATAGATACGTCTCCCATGTGATAAAATTCAAGTAACTTAAATCATCTTATCATGTCTGTCACAGTATTGATAGGAGACATATGAAGAAAATTGGAAAATCATAGCATTTAACATATGGAGCTAAAAGTGCTGCTCTCATTAAGTTTTGTAGTTTTCCTTATTCTTGCAGTTTCAGAATTTGCTTCAGTCCAAATTTTGTCTTGCAGTCACAAGGAATTTCCAATATAAAAGTGGGGGAGAGGGGAATAATCTTTTCTTGTGTATGTAGTTTTAGAAGGTATGTCATCGTTTTTTTTCTTCCTTATTAGGATTTTTTTTTTTCTGCAGATGTACAAAGTTACTCCACAGGAAGAAAAGATCGGCACCTTATTGGATAGTGTTGTTTGCAGAATGTCAACAAAAGATGTTTTGTGAAAAGGTGGAAATAAATTTCACAGGAAGTGAAGCAGTACTGAGTAGTGTGATGACATCTGAGCTTTAACCAGGCTTGGACACAAGGGTAACCTGAGCTGTGTTCTAAGCACAGAGGGCAGGCCAGTGTAATATTTTTTTCTTCCTTATTGGGATTTTCTTTTTTTCTGCAGATGTACAAAGTTACTCCACAGGAAGAAAAGATCGGCACCTTATTGGATAGTGTTGTTTGCAGAATGTCAACAAAAGATGTTTTGTGAAAAGGTGGAAATAAATTTCACAGGAAGTGAAGCAGTACTGAGTAGTGTGATGACATCTGAGCTTTAACCAGGCTTGGACACAAGGGTAACCTGAGCTGTGTTCTAAGCACAGAGGGCAGGCCAAGCACAATTTGCCATTGACATTTTGGTCTTTTTTCTTGACAAGGGAGAGTTGGCAGTACTTTAAGCTGAACTTAAACAAAAGGCTTGGAAATGTGTACTTACTTTTGTCTTTTTGTCAAATGTTTTGGTAGTCCCACAGAGAGTTCAAACATTGTAAATCATTTTTACTAACTGTGCCCTGATTTGTTTTAGTTTGTTTGGCAACCTAATGGATGATATCCTTTTAACAAGATTACTGCCAGAAAAGGCATCTTTACAGCCCAAGTATTTCTGATGGTCTAGAAAGAGGAAATTTTCCATAAACAATCAGCAACATCTCTCTCTTTGTGCTCCTGGGATAGAGTTGCTGCCCAGTGTTTGAGGACAGGAAGGGGCAGAGGGGTGCCATGCCAGCCAGAGGCAGTGTGGAGCAGGGGCATCAGAGATGTGTACAGTGAAGAATAAGGTCAGTGTGGATCATGCTGTGGTGGTGTATGCACCTCATAGTCTGATGTCATCCATTGCTGGCTTTAAAGGATAAGGAACTTTTACTTCATGACACTGGTTAATGCATGGTGATGCTGAACTCATAGGGCCTTGTTACAGGTGCAGAATTCGCAGACAAATTTGCATCATAGGTTGTATTCACTTAAATTGTCAATAGAGCTTACATAGTATTCTTACAGGACATAAAACTTGGTTTTTTGAACCACTGCTAGGAAAGGCCATCAAAGGGATCTAGGAGGACTATTGATTTCCAGTAGTCACCAGGTGCAACAGCTGTGAATGTGCATCATTTAATCACATGCATGCATTCTGTTTAACTACTGTCCTAATTAAGTAGAAATCCATACTGTTGGGTTTTTTTATGCTGTACTGTTTTTCTGAGATGTGCATAAAACTATAGCTGTCTGCATTTTTTTCCTGATGTTTTCTGATGTATTATGATTTGTATACTTAAAAGATCTTTGGAAGAGAATGCCTTACATTCTTACACACACATTTTGAAGGAGAGGTGGGTCTTAGAGTTGAAATGTTGTCCTGTCCAGTAAACAGACCAGCGAACTGACACATAGACCTGGTTTTGTTTGTGTTCAATACAGAAATGTACAGCTTCAGTTTTGCATTATGATTTCAGTTAAGTCTTCCCTTAATTAAAACAAAGAAGTACAAATACCATCTTACTAACCAAACCAATGGCAAATTTTAGTTACGAAGTACTAAGGGAATTACAAGGTTTATCAAAGGATTAGAGACAAACGGCTGTGCTGACGTCTTGCTTTAAGGATGGCTTTACAGAATGCATCATCCTCTCTAAAGGGAAATGTGAGGCAGTAGTGAAAAATGGAGCTTGGAAGGATTTGAGTCATTAAAAACAAAAGCGTGTCACATCAGCATGTGAGAATGACCATGGAAAATAAGAGACTTGTTTTCCTTTTCTGAAGGTACATGGAATATATCCAGTTGGTACATAGAATATATCATAAGGTTCACTGGCTGAACTACAATGTTTTTGTTAGTTTAAAATAACAGCAGAAAGGCTTACTTAAGCCACTGCCTTTTTTGAACACGTGTAAAACATCTGTCCAGTCTGTTTAGTACAGGAGAAATAGTAATAAAATGATTGCTGCATAAAAGTTTTGACACACAAGTTCCAAACTTGGGTTCCCAGTTTCTACTTCTCCACCTATTTCATTGGTGTAGAGACATTAAATAGCTTGTTACTGTTGACATAAGTTAAATTGTAATCTACCGTGAGACCCAAATTAGGTGTTTTCCTAGGTGGATTTACAGGAAATTATTTTGGTAGCTGAAGTCTCCAGTGTCATTCAGTCAGGCAGATGATTTGAGTCTCTTTGCATTGAAGACTATCCCCTGCAAGACCACAGGTTTTCACGAGATGAAGTTGCATTATCCAAGTTGAATGAGTTATTTACAAAAACTGGTAATAAAAGTAGATTTTGTTCACCCTGCAAAGATACAGTTGTTTTTCTGAACACATTAAAAATTAATTTAGATCTCTAATGTTACTGTTAAATCAACTAAGTCTGTTTTCCAGGAAAGCAAAATTTTAAGAAAAATGCTTTTCAACACATTTAATGTTCTGCAGCAGTCTTTTCTAAACTTTTATACCTCATCTCCTCTATCACAAGGTGAAAGAGGGAACTGAAGTATTTTCAATATATTATTTGGACCTCCAGTGCTTCAGAGGCATTATACCTGCAGAATTTATAAAAATAAAAATTAAATACTACATCATGATGTGTGGCCAATTGTTCTAGGGTTTTTTTTTCCCTTGCTGGGGTGCATTTGAGATTTTGTGTTTGACATCCAGCACACTGAGGTTGTTGCCTGTCCCACAACCCTGATCACCAGGGGTTTTGTGGTGCTGTCAGAATGTGTAGGTCCCTCTCCCATCTGGTGTACTTCAAACATATATTGACAAGGGAGGGCCCATCCTTTTGTGTTCACTTGTAATGTTCATCCTACACGTTTTATGGCTGGGTCCCTATGTTCTGTGACCATGTATTTAATGTGCTAATCATCTGTTTCCTTAAGTATTGCTTTGTGTGCTGTTCTCTAGGGAGCATCATGAAAGCACTGCTCCCACTTAAAGCAGGCTGAGGTGGTGTCTTCACAAGGGTGTCTGCACAGGTGGGGTAATGCTGGCAGAGTGCAGCATCCATGGAGGAACACCAACTCCACCCCCTCACTGCCTGCTGAGAGCTGACTCTGCTGTCTCTGGTGCTACACTCACCTTTGTTAACACTCCTGGAGCTCTTCTCAGAGACATTTCAGTTTATATACCCCTCCTGATTATGGATGGATTCCAAAATAGGGTACACAATACTTTAAGAATTGTGTTGTCTGCAGGTACTACCTAATTACAAATGTGTATCTGAGTCTGTAAAATGTCTAAATATCTTGCAGAGTTTTTTGAGGTTTTTTTGTTTGGTTGGTTTGTTGTTTGTTTGTTTTTTTTTTAATTGGGATACTGTATATTAGTTTAGGCAATGCTAAAATTTGGGGTTTAAGCTGAGTTTAATTTCCCAAGGCTTGGATTATTGTCTCCAACACTCACTGTCCCTCAGAGCTGCCACTCCACTGATGTGTGCTCATCAGGTGTAGACAACCAACAGAGCCTGAAAGAAACTACCAAATGGCTCTGTGTTGAGAAAACTTGCAGGTTGTCTGAGTGGGGTTACTTCCTTGAAAATCTGGGAGTATGGAACACCCCCCATCAGTGATGGGCTGGTGTATGTAGGAGCTGGTGCTGCCATGAGATGTTAATGAATTATGGAAAAGCAAGTGGTGGTTGCAGATAAATACATACAAGATGGAGACTGAGCCAGCTGGTTCTGTGACAAAGGATTCACAAAAGCAGCTTATTTCATCATTTTATTCCTGAGTTTACAAAGTCATTAACATAAATTAAAGAGAATGGATGCAAGTCCCATATAAACTTTCTTCAGCAATGCAGATGAGAATTTCACTTTCTCAGTGATCTTCCTTTGCCAACAGAATAGCTGGACTTGCTGATTATTTTTTCCTATCTTGTTGTGACACAGTAGATTATTTCCCTTCTTGCAGTGCATGTTTTACCATGGATTGGGACAGGCAAACTTAGCAGAGGTAGAGACTTAGCAAGTTCACAAATGGAAAGCTGGGATGGACATAAAAAATATTGACCAATAAAACAGAAGTTGAACTCTTCTTTCTAGAATATCATGCTTAAAGTTTCATATACATGAAGGCTGAGGGTAATATAAATGTGTACAGGTCAAACAGGTCTCTGTTATTCACAAAATTATGTTCTGTACATGGTTTGCTTCATAGATTTGCTTCCACAAGTAGCAAGCATTTAAGCAGTTTCAAGTAAACTGAAATACGCTGGGACCATTTTTTGTACCTCTTGAGTATGAATAATTGACACAAATACCTCTTTAAATATTTGACAATGAAAGTTCCAATATTGCTGCTATAAGGATGAGTCCTTTCTTGACCAGGCTCCCCAGAGTGCCACTAGAAGGATCATGATGATCACTGTGTAAAGGGTGTGGACTGTAACAAGATCATCTCCATGCTGGTGGTTGAACCCAGAGGTGCTGTGCCAGTTCTCACTTCTGTTTCCATTAGTTTTCTGTCTGTGAGCACGGAGAGAATGGATCCTGACATAACAAAAAGCAAGATCAAGGTTAAAAATTATTCTTCTTTATTAAGAGTTCCCTAGTGTTTGTGTAGTGTTTGTAATGAAATCCAGAGTGTGCATTGAATCATTGACTAGATTTGGGAAAGAGCTCTTCAGATTGTCTGGAGCTAATAAAATAGTTTCTATAATTGGAAATGCAAAACATTTACCAGCCATTTGGTATTTCTCTCCCACTGACAGGCACAGTGACTGGATATGGGCTTGTCAGAGGAAAAACAGTGTTCTTACTCCTCACTATTGATAACAGATCAGAGAAAAAATACACCCTTTCATTTTGCAATATTATGAAAGTGGCAGGGTTCAAATAAAAAATTACAGTTTTCAAAGCTTTAATGTATGGGGATAAGCACAGCATGTGATCTTCCCATCCTGTTCTGGCATGTTTTCTCTGCTTTGCAGAGGGGACTTGTGTCAAGGTTTTCATCAGGCAAAGATACCAGTCAGGAGTAACTACATAAAGCATATCTGCAGGATTCTCTGCAGTAACATTTGACATTGCTTTGTCACCTTTCCCAAAGGGTTTGAAACTAGAAGTATTCACCTATGGCAACAGACCTCCAGATCTTCACCAAAAATTGCCTGCTAAGCCCCAGTGCTAAGTCCTTGTTCCTGCTGCTTTTGCCTTTTTTAATTTAATTTTTTAAAGAGAAAAGAAGTGTTTAATGTGCACAATTACATCTGAACTGGAATGCCAGAAGGAGATTAACTAGCTTGTGATTTTCACATTCGTTAGGAAGGGTCTGAGATGGATTAGATGTATTGCAGGTCTGGTTCATACGTGTTCCTGCTGTTACTGTGACAGAAGAGTAGAGATTACCACAAATGTCAGCACAGACAGAGTTTATGAGTAAAAACAAACTTTAAACCACAAATTACATACTTAGGCACACTTGGAAGAGAGCTGTCAAAACTGATTTGTTAAAACTGAAAGACTAGGAAATTTAATCTCCAAAAGGGAATTAATCAATAAACCAGAAGTTCTGCCCTTGAGCTTTTACAGAAGGTAATTACAGAATTAGACATTTAACATTTTTATCAGGGCAATCTGTCATGTGTAGCTGCAAATCAAATAACACAGTTCATGATCATTTGGGAGCATCATGTGAAGACCACGAGAGGAATATTCTGGCAATAGTTTGCTTTTCTATTCCTACCTGAGGGGAATGCAGTATATGCAGCTTACCTTCTGCAAGCATTCATGGTGGCTGGGTGATTGAGTTCCCACTGCGTCAGATTTCTTCTTGCAGAGAGGAAAAAAGCTTATTCTCGTTTCGTTGCACAAAATGAGAAAATTTTCTCTCAGTACCAACAAAAAGAATCTTCTTTCCAAGCCCACCAACTTGACCAACAGTAATCTCAGAACATTTCTTATGTGTCAATGAAACCTCTCAAATTAATGGTTTCTAAAGCTGATTTTGACACAGTTCTTCAAGAAATTCCCTTGAGCAGTTCACAAGGCAAGTTATGAGTAATCCCAGTGACTGGCTTCTTTTAGCTGCTGGGATCTCTAGTTATAAACAGTAGCTCGCTGCTGAAGTGTTGCCAAATTTATAACAACACAAGTAATGCACAGATGGAGGGTGGTAGTGATGAAAAATGCAGGATGAGCTGTAACAGAATTACTTTCTATTAGATCACAAGCTATTTTGGGGTAAAACTTAGTTCCTTTCTACAACTGCAATTTGGTTTAAACTGCCTTGACTGAAATTTCAAGCCATGATCACTTACATATGCTGTAATACTCAAATATTTTTTATTAAAAAAGCAGAAGCTTTTCAAAAAAACTGACTTTTATAATATGATCACATTCAATAAGCAGTCAATAAGCAATATGTCACCACAAAAAATCCACATTTTGATATCCAGGGTTAGTAACAGTCATACATCCCATTATTCCGTGCCCACCTGGAGCCATTAATTACCAAGAGGCTGTGCCAATGCAGTTTCTCCCAAGCTGGGTCTTGCATGATCAGCTGGGTTAATGGTGGGTTTAATATAACCAATTCAATGCCCCTGTAATGATCTGTAGGGCTTGTAAACAAATAAATTTAAATTTGCAACTTATAAAGACAGACCAAAACCCTTCTTTCCCAAAACACTTTATTGCATCATCTTTAAAATAACTGTATTTCTCATTTTACTGTTACTTTCAGCTTATTATCACATATAATTGCTATTAAGACAAATCTGAACTTGTAGTTCTGCTGCATTTCTAAAGGCCTTTGCCTCTCCTTCACATATGTCCTGGTTACAGCATTTATGTTTTTATATAAATAAAACTGGTTCCTTTAGTTTTACTAAAACAACTAGTAATTTCCAAATATGTCCTGGAAGAATCACTTACACCCCAGAAAATTAAGACTGAGTTTGCGACTAAAACTGTGTCACTGGAACCAGTGAAGCTACCAAGGACAAAGATTCATTCTTCATTATTAGTAATATATTAAATATAGGAAAATAGAAATATTACAATGACTTGGAAGAAGGAATTCTGACATCAGTAAAGAATTACTGACTTGTATCAGTTGTAGTTTTTTCAGACCTGATCCTGAGAATACAGGCAGTTACGACCCTTGGATTTGGTTTTCTTAAATAACATAAACATGGATAGATGCAGCAATAAAAGCTGTATTCTGCTCCAGGAACACTCCCACTACAAAAGGCCTGCCAAGGGGGGCACTGCCCCAGCACTGCTCCCTGCACAGGTTTCTGCTCAGCACCTCAGCCTCAGTGGCAGCCTGCTTTTACTGTTCCACCTAGGGTTAGGGTCAGGCTCAGGGCTGAGAAAAGCACAAAGTTCAGGACTTCAGGGACATTGCAACTACAAAAGGCATGCAAACAGGAGCAATTCATGTCACCTCCCCACACTTGATGTCAATAGCTTTATTTCAGAATTTTCTTTATTTTTGACCATTGAATTTCTTGCCATTATAACCCTGCCCCAGTCTGTTTGTTTCACTTTTTTCGCTGACTTTGAGGTTTCATTTTCATTCATTTCAAAATCTCGCCATTTCAAACTGTGCCAATTCAAGTACCAAACAAGTACCAACAGTACCAAACAAGCAAGGTTTGGTCCCTTTCCCTGTGCTTCATATCGTCCCATTCCATTTTCATTTTTTTAGTTTGGTTCAGAAATTTCAACAATGAAATCTTGAAAACAGAGAAGAAAGTGTAACAAACACTCTAGAAGGGAAATGCAATATAAAATAAAATGCAATTAAAAAAAAAAAAAAGACAATTTGGGAATGCAGTGACTCCAACCAAATTGATTGGGATGAAGTGAGGTGCAGCAAAAAGGACTCAAAATTTCCAAAATTAAATTTACTAAAGTCCCAAAATCAGGGAATGAAGTCAAACAAAAAGACAAGAGAAGAAATTGATGAAATGAAACACTTAAAGAAAAAAAAAAATCTGCAACAAAGGGAAAACAATCAAATGGCATGGGATGACATGAAGTGCAGGGAAATGGATTACACCTTTCCAAAATTGAAACTGCAAGATTTCCTTTGAGGAAATGAAGAATTTACTTTTATAAAAGGAAATGAAGTCTTGAAAACAGAGAAAAAAGTGAAACAGACTAGGTAGGAATTATAATGACATGAAACTGAATAGAAAGAAGTCAAAGAAACCAATAAATTGAAATTGTTACATCCATAAGAGTAATTCAAGGAGCAATGAGGAAAACATCAAAGAGAACAGGTAGAAAATTCTGATGTAAAGTGCTGGAAGACAGAAACTTTAACAATGAGGACTGGCCTGTTTTACAAGCAACTAAGCTGGACAGTTCCCCATGCAAGTGACCACGGCCAGCCAGGAGGGACTGGGTCATTTCAAGGGAGGGAGAAGTGTGAGGTGAGCAGGTTAATACTCAGCAGAAACCCGTCCGTCCCAGCCATTTATTGTGCATATTTGCCAATATATAGGACACTTGCTATATACATACATACTGTCACATACATACTGCTTGTGGGGCTCCACGAAAGGTAAAAAAAATGACAAATGGTCAGCTGGAGAGAGGATTAGAGAGTATTTTATCTACATGAAAATCTGCAGGTTATGATTAACTATTCTTATTCAGCTGATAAATTCCAGCTGGTTGATTTAGTAATCTAAAAATACTTAGAACAGATTACATCACTGGAACTCGATTTCTCATACCATGCATGCATGAAGAGAAAACCCTAAGCACTGCACAGCATTAAATGTTGGAAGAAATGTGAAGAGTGGTGTTTTCCTAGTATTTTTATGAACATGGTTCTACTTTTAAAACTATTCTAACAGTCAGGCTGCTTTAATGGGACTGATAATAACAGTCTGTGGCTGGAACTGGCATCCATGGATCTCATTATTCCTTATGCCACTTTAGGATTAGATATATATCTCCTTCACAGAAGGGGACACCACAGAATCTGTTAGGCTGGAAAAGACCTCTGAGTGCAACCTCTGAACGCCACCCTGACAAATACACCTGGCACTGAGTGCCACATCCAGCCTTTCCTGGGACACCTCCGGGACAATGACTCCACCACCGCCCCGGGCACCCCATTCCGATGTCTAGCCATGCTTTCTGTGATTAAATTCCTCTTATGTCCAAGCTTCATTTCTAAAGTTAAGCCACCAGGACAACCACATCCAGCAAAGGTGTCACAGAAACCAAAGGAACGGGTGCGCAGGCCGCGCCGCAGCTGGCACGGCCTCATGCGAGACCTTCGGCAATGCCACACCCTGCTGAGGCACCACCGCGGCTATCGAGGCAGGCCAGGCAAGCCGGGCCGAGCAAGAACGGCCCGCGGGGGTGACACACCACGGCCAGAGCCGCGCCAGGGCCGAGGACGGCCGGAGCGGCCTGCGCAGCCCAGCCGTTGGGGGCCCTGCTAACTACAAATCCCAGAATGCACCGGAAACGCCCGTGTAGCCTTTCGAACCTGCCAATGAGGGCGCGCGGGGCGCGTCACGTGGGCGGGGCGCGCTTTCCAAGCCCGGGCGGGCGCGCGGCGCGGCTCGTGCGCGGTGGCCGTGAGGGGCGAGCGGTGAGCGCGGGGCGGCGGCGGCCGAGGAGGAACCGGCCGGGCCCCGGGGGCCTTTCCCCGTTTCCCGTCGGGGAAGGGGGGGGCGGACCTGTGCGAGCTCGGCTGAGGTGGGGCGGTCGGCGGGATGGTGAACTGTGTGGCACCCCATAAACCACCTTCTCGGTGGTGCCCAGCGACAGGATGAGTAGCAATACTAGATTGAGCTAATCCACAGGAAGCTTCATTTCAGCGTGAATAGGAGGGTGGCAGAACACCGGAATAGGCTGTCCGGGGAGGTCATGAAATCTCCCTCTCTGGAGATATTCCTCACCCCCTTGGAGGCATTCCTCCAGTCTGCTCCAGACTACACAGGCCCTATATATATGGGATTGATACATATATATATAGATATACATATCATGACCCTCTCTGGATATGGGGTTGGACTAGATGATCGTCAGAGGTCTCATCCAGCACTCACTGTTCTGTCATTCTGTGTGGCAGTCCCTAAATATGAGAGTCTTCAAAATGAATATTTACCTCCTCACTAATTCAGCAGTATCATCAACATATGTGACCCTGTTGTTCGGTTTTTTTGGGTTTTTTTAAACCTCTTGCATGTCTACTTCTATATTTTTCCAGGTACTATGGAAGAAAAAAAAGATATGTCAGTACATAGCCTGAGTCATTTGATGGAAGAAAAACTGGATATTTGCACAACCAGTGGTAGGTGGAGAACATGTGAAGTTATTCTCTGTGTGGTGTATCCCCTGTTGTAGGTTAGGCCAGCTCAGATCAGTAGCCATCGTCTGTCTGCTGTATATCTAATGTGTCTAATCTGAGCTCCTCCCTTGTCCATCAGCTGCTGATTTATTTAGGGTATATATAACTAATGAGGAAAGTGATCTTTTTCACTGGCTCCTGCTACTATTCTGTGGTAACCTGAAAAAGAAAAGCACTGATGGATGGAACAAATGCACTGTCACATAGCTCTAGATTACGTGTTCTCATTTATTTTGATTGGAGGCTGCTGATAAGCTGCATTCCATGTTGCTGTTACAGCTGCTTAGAAATTGCTATTAAGCTGTTTCACAATATTTGGGCATCTCACAATCATGATCATGTTCACAATTGTACCTTAAATTTCTTTGACCTAAAATACGTTTTCCTAAGTTTAATATTTTAAACTTGGTAGCTAAAGCTTTTTGCCAGCTGACATCACTCACTAAATTGTCAAAGCATAATGCAATGATTTTCATTGCAAATCCATGCTGTGACAGAATCGTTTTTATCGTTTCAGACTTTCCTCTTCTGACTGATGAAAAGTTTGATTTTGACCTTTCACTCTCTTCAACAAGGTAAGTTATGTAAGTCCTGTAAACCCTTCAGAATGGGTGCATGTAAGGTGCTGGGCTAAATTATTTTTCTTTGTAGTGGAAATGAAGATGAAGTTTTTGTTGGACCTGTGGGACACAAAGAAAGATGTATTGCTGCCAGTATTGAAGCAAAAAAGTCTGTGTCTGCTTTTGATGATAAACTCATGTGGAGCCCACTTCAAGGAGAGAAATTTGTGGAAATTTTCAAAGAAGCTCATTTGTTGGCACTGCAAATAGAGACTGGAAGCAAGGACCAGGAGACCAAAATAAGCCAATCAGAAGAACAGGAAAACAAGATTGTAGAAACATTTGTGGAGGACTCAAAGTCAAAGCTGAAGATACTGAGAAACAAAAACATAGAAGTAACTCCCAGGCCTGTTAAAAGGGACACATACTGTGTGCAGGATAGCCCGGCATGTCAGCTGCCACCTTGTTTCCAGAAGGCCTCTCATAAACTCCTGTCAGATGGCAAAGCACAAGCTCTTCCTGCTCCTCCTAACAGAAGCCCTGTTAAAATTTGTGTGTCTCCTACAAGAAATGCCAGTTTGCCCCTGTCAGAGGAGCAGGAAACTAAGGAAACAAATACAAAGGTAACTGGCAAACTGCCAATAGCAAAACCATCATCTGCTTCTGGAAAAAGCAATTTGTTGACAATTGACAAGGTAAGGTCAGGTTCTGGGCAACATTTTCTTCAAGTGAAGTCTGTGCTTTAGGAATATTTAACCTGTCTTTTATTTTCAAAAGCAAACTTTAATCTTCTGGTGCTTCTCTACCTCCTAAAATCATTAGTCAGAAAACATACAGAACAAAAAATGAGGGCAGGTGCTATGGTATAGTAACAATTTGGTTACTTGTCTATTATGACAGTATAGAGCATTTGCAAGTCAATTTCTTATCCTTTCTTTTGCAAGTAAATTTCTTTTTGCATTCTGGTTTTGTGAATACTATAATTCTTGGCTTCTCTTCTAACTGGTTTCTGACACTGCTGGGTTGCTGGTAAAATTACTACACTGCTACACTTCATGTGTAATTTTATACTTAATGTGTAAAAGTGGTTTTAATCCTTGTCCATGGGAATGTATCCTGGGATAGCAAGGAAATAGTTGTGTTAGGGACCTTGTGAGCACCAATCCCAGTCTTTTCATAGAATATCTTTTGGATTTTATTGCTTTTTCTAGCATAGGTTCTAGTATGTATTACAGATTTTACTGAAGATGTGGCAGGGACCTCTCAAGAACCATCACCTGTAGAAATAATAGGACTCTGACATTCTGGTGCTTGGGCTGACTCTTTTTGTTGTCTACTTCCTTTAAGTCCATACTTAGGTTTGTGGCAGGAATAAAATAGCTCTTTGCCTCCTAGATCTGATGTTTCACTTCTGTATAATAATCCAGACACAATGATCTGTCTCTAAGAAAATTCACTTCTTAAAATGTGATCTGAGTTAAAGAACTCCTCTAAAATTCACAAGTAAAAAGTAACAATACCAAGACCAGTAATGACAAAATAATGTGTTAAACAGGGCTTTCTTTTTTTTTTTTCTTTTGATTCAGCCTGGCTTAAGGAAGATGACATATCTGAAATGTCCTCGTGTTGCCAGTGGTCTCCCAAGGAAGGCTACATCATCATCATCTTCATCAACAGTTTCCAGCATGAACTCAAGTCTTAATTCAAGTTTACCAATTTCTCCTATAGGCATAAAAGGTAATTGCTCTTACTACAGATTTGTGTCACAAATAAATATTGAAATAGCTAAGCATTTTCTGGACTTTGGATTTGGAAATGTTTTAATGGTACTCAGTACATTCAAGCTCTAAGAAGTGTTTTGTATGGAGAATAAAAATTTCTAGGCTAGCCCAGTAAATCCCTGTGGACTAAAGATAAATGTTAGATATACATAATTTGTAGATTGACTAGATTCATACAAACCTGATGCCTACATGTGAGCATCTGACAGAGCTAGAAAGGAATCAATGCTCCAGGAATTCTTTCCTTTATGCATGACCTCCTCTATTAGAGCCAAGAACATGAGCTTCTGAATGCTCTGAGCTTGTCTGACTGGAATTAAAAAACAAAACACCAAAACAACTGAAATTTGGAAAGAAGATGGGAGGCATTATTCCATGGGTCTGTAAGGGTAAATAAAGGATGAGCTTTTCTCATGGGAAAAACACCTTTAGGGAGATAACACAGCCAAGAGACTTGTACTGTGTTGAGACCATGCATTTAACCATTTTGGTAAGCCTCAAAGGACAGGAAAATAGTCTCTTAGAAGTACTGACAGATGTGAGGGCTACAGTTCTTGTGCATCTATCAAAACACCAAGTTTGAGCCAATTTTTATTTTGTACCTTCTTTCTGGGAGATTAATAACTATTATTAAAACTTAGTATGAACTATTTTATGCAATAGAACTGTCTAAGCAAGATTCATCCTGTTAATGAAAGTAACCTGCAGGCTAAAAGTAAGAACTTCACAGAAATTTAGCATTTATTTAGAAATAGTTTAGCCTGTGGTGTTAATCAGTGTAACTCCAACTGACCTCTTTGAAAGGCTGCTGAAGGGAACAGGGCCAGCTCTGCTGGGAGTCAGTGCTGGAAGTAATTTGAATCTGCAACCTGTTCTGGCATTCCTTGAAGAATATTCTTTCACTTGGTTGCAGTAATTCAGGAATTTGATGAGAAGACTATAAAATAAAATTGCCAAAGAATTTGAGGAATAAATTTTCAGTAGTTGTGTATATTCTCCTTAAACTTGAACTGTTTTTCTTTCCTGTGTTAGTGTAATTATTCTGCCTAGTCAAAACCTATAGGAGTACAACTTTCTATTTCAGGAAAATCAAACATGTCATCAAAAGCTGGTGTGAGTGGCTCTAAGGTTTCCTCTAGCACAAGCAGGCTGGCCCTTGTCAGACCTACCACAGTGTCATCTCTGCAGGCTGCCAATACTGAGAAATCCAGGAAGCAAGTGAGATCAGCTAGTACTCCCAAAATACCTAGTGCCATAAGCCTGGCTAAATCTTCAGCTTCTGCAGCATCATCTGAGGCTGCAGGCAGTGGAATTCGGAGACCAAGCTCTGTTTCCAGCCTGCAGCAGCTATGTCAACAGAATAAAGATGGGAGTTCAACAAAAGGAAGCCTGTGTCCAAAGCCCAAGGCCAGAGTTTTGTCTGTTTCTACAAGTCAGACTAAGGCTCCTGTGAAGACTCAAGGTAAGCACATACTTTGTATGACCTGTCTTCTACTTTGGTTATTAAAAGTAAATGTTGCCCTGAAGGCTTGTTACTTGTTTCATTACACTTCTGTCCACATTTAACTGAAAGATAACTGCTATAAAAGAAATAAATATGAATCTGATAGCAATTAACAAAAACTTTCTCTTTAGATGCAACACCAAGCAAGTTGGCACCAAAAGCAACACCATCTCTTGGATTAACATTTTGTGGCACACCTGGAAGGTAGGGCTTCACTGAAAATCAAATGCACTGAGGCATCCTTAGCATGCAACATGGTTGGGTGTCACAAGTCTTTGAGAAGTTCTAACTTCATTGTCCCTTGAGACTGCCAAGTTAGACATGTTGATGCCTGTTGGAACTGATTTAAACAAATCAAAACCCCAAACTAAACCAAATAACCCTCCCACTCTATTCAGAAGAGGTTTCTTTGCAGTGCTAAACAGACTAAAATAGTTAATAAAAGAATTCTGGTTGAGTAAAGCCCTTACTATGCTGTGATTATCAACCTTAAGGTGACTACTGTTCCCTTACTGACCAAAGGGAAATGGATTTCTGATGTTTGGTAGAAGAGTATTATTCAAACAGTTTCTAGAAGGTATTGGCTAAGGCGTGTTCCTCTCCTAGTGCCATGGCAGTCAGCACTCCTCTGAAAGCCTCAGAAGATAAGGCCTTCCAGAGCTTTTGTTTTCCTGAGAAGTCTGCCCCCATGACTCCGGCCAGCGTGCGGCGGTCTGGCCTGCCTACACCTGTGCGCCGGATCTCGGGGTTCCCAGCAGTGACTCCTAGGACTGTTCCAAGAATGCCAACTTCTCCACGTGCTGCATCTCTTCGGCAGAGCTTCAGCTTTTCTACCAAAAAGACTTTCACAGCTGGGTAAGACAGAGATCTCCATGTATGAAATGAAATCTCCATGTTTTACATGAGTATTGTAGGCAAACTGCCTCTTAGTGAACTCAAGTGATGACTCATGGGTTTCAAGGGCCTCTGTTAATGGTAGAATAAACCATTTGAGCATAGAAAAGCTGTGTAGGCCTAATAAAAACTTATGACTTGTAACTGGTAAAATGGTATAAGCCATACTGAGGTGAGGCAATATCTAACACTAAAGAATTACAGCTTTAATAGGAAATTGTATTTCTTGAACAAGGTAAAAATTTAAGACTTGTGTCTGATGCTCTGGTGTTGTTTGGCTGTTGCCTTCTGATGAAGAGAAATAGCTGATTAAAATGCATATTACTTTTAACTTTTGTTTTATGTTGTTGCCAGTTGTCCATAAAATGACACTTTCTAAAGCACCAGTCAAAAAGTCAAGGATTTTGTTGACTTGAACATTATTTTCTGAGTAGTTTTACTTATGTTTTAATTACCTTTTTTTTTTCCCCTGTGGAAGTGGTGTTGCCTTCTTCATATTATCCACCCAGCATCTTCTGATAAGAGCCGTGTATGTGTATGCAGGCTTGTTTTGTGGCTGGTGGAGAGGAGCTGTATTACAGTAGGAATCATTCATGGCTAAAAAACTGTGTCATGTTACTTAGGCCAAATGTCTCAAATAGTGTTTCCTCTGAAGGAAACAATTATTCTGTCTACAGTGACTTTATCATAGTAATCAGATTGCAGCCCCTGGTCCTCCAGCCAGTGTCAGTGCTTTCTTTCAGCAGGGACTGAAGTTGTCTGCTTAGTGATACACAAAATCAATGCCTCTTTGCTAGCTGTTCCAAGTTTAGAAAAAAACAACTTCACACAAGGTATTTCTGTCTAGGCTGGATGGAAATGTCAAGTAAGATTAAATTCTTCATCATCCCTTCTTTTTTTTCATGAGTAGGCTATACTTTTTCTGTGGAGTGAAGTATTTTGTATTTTGTGGGTAACTAGCATTTATTTGGATAAAAATATGGGAAGCCTTTTGGTCATTAAAGCTTGGGGTAAAAAAGGAGACAATGAGGTTAGATATTGGCTTTTCTGTCTTTAGTAGTTAATGCTGATTAAAGAACTCAATTATCTCTGTTGCTTTTTTCCCTAGCTCTAAACAGAAACAAGAGAGTAAGACACAGACATCTTCAGAAGATGACACGTCTCCTCCAGCTGTGTTACCTCTTGTACTTAACTTCTCACCAGAGAAAACTGCTACAGAAGGAGCAGAAAATGCATTAAAAGAGGCAGAAGTACAAAATGAGCTGGCTAGAATACAAAATGAGGTGGCTGAAGAGAAACAACCTGAGGTAAGAAATGACAATATATTTTCCTACAAAACTAAGTGCTTGAGATATTTCAAGATAAGGGATAAGTAGGGAAACCACTTCAGTATACATGAAGTTAAAATATGTTAGAATAATGAAATAATAAAATATTTTGAGTTGGAAGGGACCTATCAGAACCATCAAGTCCAGCTCCTGGCTCTGCACAGGGCACTCCAGGAATCCTACTAAACACTTCGATAACTCTGTCAGGCTGGTACTGTGACCACTTCCCTGGAGAGCCTGTTCCAGTGCCCAACCACCTTCTGAGTGAAAAACCTGATCTAAACCTCCCCTGACTCAGCTTCATGATGTTTCCTTGAGTCCTGTCACTGATCATGAGAATGAAGAGATTGGTACCTGCGCCTCTGCTTCCCCTGGTGAGGATGTTCAAGACCACAATAAGGTCTTCCCTCATCACCTCTTCTCCAGGTTGAACAGACCAAGTGCCCTCAGCTGCTCCTGGTAAGGCTTCCCCTCCAGGCCCATCACCATCCTTGCTGCCTTCCTCTAGATGCTCTCAAATAGCTCAATGTCTTTTTTTATGTTGTGGTGCCCAACTGGCTGTAACCATGTGCACCCTCTAGTGCCTATATTTAGCACTGAACATCATATGTTCCGTATTTCCATTGTGCTCCCATCTCAAATGCTCTGTCAAGTACTTGCAGATTGTATATTTAATTTCCACTTTTGGAAGAGTACTGTGAAATCCTTGTAGCTTCAGTTAGAAAAGTAACATTGCAGGGCAGTTTGTGTTGCAGTCATAAAGCTCCTCCAGGGATCAGAAACACCCTCCAAACCCAAAACACTGCTGTAGCTATAAATTCAGTCACGTAAAAGGAGCACAAATCTGCATACAGTGAGGGAGGATTAAACCCCAAAGTCCATCTAACAGTACACTTCAGTGTCAAGTAATTCCTTCAGTGAACACTTCCCCTCTCTCAGGAATGTAGTGGTTTCATGTTGAAAGCTGGCACTCCACAGGCATTAAGAAGAAAGGACTAAAGTTTTTGTTCTGAAATATTAAACTGACAAAGTGGCTATTGATTTACATACACTGAGGTTTGGAATAATGTGGATTAATTACTTGATGTTAATTTATCAGTATGTTCCTTGTTAGCTTACTTGATGGTGTGTGTGTTTCAGAACTGCTTAGTCCATGTTTGGGGTAGTTAAACTGGACAAAAGGATAACTAGAGGGTGAAGCTGTAGAGAATAGTTTATATGGCTAAATAACATTGTACAGTAATTGTAGTTAAATCATTTAAGTACTAAGAGGGTTACTAATCTTCTGTTTTAAACTTAACTATACTTTTAAGTGAAAAACTGTTTTATGCCCCAAGGGATCTCTTTTGCTTTGCCTTAATGCATTTTCCCTGTGATGCTAGCCAGAGTAGAAGCTGAGGATTTTACACTGTGCAATTAACCCTGCATGAAAGATACCAAGCTGTAAATTAAGCCTGATCTGTGATTATTAAAGATGTATAAGCTAAATTGATTGCCTTAATGTATATGAAGGTAACTTGCTGAACAGGGGAGAAAACCTCAATTTTTTTTTAAAGGCTTTACTGCTAGATATTGGAGCAGAAGAATCCCTCCCACACACTTCTGAATGTGAAAGTAGACCTTTGATTGACCTTTCCAATACTCCTGAAGTGAGTAAGATTACTTCTGCAAAGCCTGTGTTATCTGGGCAGATAAAGGTAAGCTTTATTCAACTCATCTGGTGCAAGTTATGTTAGCAGAAAAATGTCACCTGTCTTCAGAGCAGTTCCACAATACTATAGGAATTATTTAATATTAGCTCAATATGATAGATGTAATTAGGTGCTCTTAACAGAATATGTTTAAAAACAATGTGTTCTGAACTAGAGCTCAGTAAGCAATCTGCACTATGATAGATGTAATTAGGTGCTCTTAAGAGAATATCATGTTTAAAAACAATGTGTTCTGAACTAGAGCTCAGTGAGCAATCTGCAAATCGGAGAAGGAGGATGCAGAAAGAACTTGGTTCTTAAAGCAGTTGTCATAGAATAAAACTGTTCTGAAGCAGGAAGTGAATGTTGTCTTGAGCAGAGTTGGTATGCTTATTCTTGTTTGACCTTTCTTGCACATTTTCACTTCTTGGCAACAGCTCATTTTAATCAAAAAAAGAAGGGATCCCTCTCCTGTTTAGCTCCTCTCCAAATCCTCTCCTTAGTTGGAAGATGTGTGCTGTTTGAATCTGCTCTAAATTTTCCAAGCATTTTTGTACATTAGGGGCTTGAAGGTAGATGCCTTTAGATCATTGTCAGATGAGTACTGGTGACAGTGAGGATGCAGCCTTTGACAAAAGGTGTAGTTGGGCTCTGTTGAGTACCAGGCCTTTCAGATTTTGTCAGGAGTATTGCAGAACTCTGACTTTGGGGTGCACGTTCAGAGGAGTTCAGAAGTGGTGTGTCCTGTCTGGATGGCACTGTCACTACAATATGCACAGTACTGAAACTTAGAAAAGGCTTTGAGGTTTTTAAGTATGGACAATAACCTCCTTTTGAGAAGCTTGTGCTTGTCCAAGAATGAGCGTGTTTTTAAAAACCTGAATACAAAAGCTTGAGTGTGGTGTTTCTGTATTTGTCCTCTAGATACTAATAAGAACCCTAAACAAGAAAGGTACTTGAGAATAATAGAGATCATAGCTGCTAGTAGCTATGCACAACAGTTGAATATTAGCTAAATTTTTCTGGTTTTCTTTCAGCTAATTGATTTGAGTTCTCCTCTTATCACTCTGAGCCCTGATGTTAACAAAGAAAATCTGGATTCCCCTCTACTGAAGTTCTGAATTTGAACTGAAATGAAGAATTCTTAGCAACTGTGATCTTTGAAGTGGTTTTGGTGTTATTCCTCATTCGTGTAACTTTTTGAAGGTGGCTGTAGATTGTCTGATGAACTGCATTAACAAGATAGAATTCTAACACTCTTGATACAGTCACTCTCATAATGGTTTTGTTCATGGATGTGCTGCAATGGATGTATTTAAACTATGTTACTCTAAGGCAAAAAAATTGGAATTGTAATTCCAGTTTCTGAATTGGAAGCCTGTCTCCTTACTTCTTACCGATTGTCATTTGATTCCTCTATGTACAACAAAGTTCTAATTTAAAATAAATAATTGTTTGCTAAACCTGTACAAAATAACTTTTTATTGCATGCTTTGTGTGGACTTTTCTAGTGTTTCACTAACAAATGCTAATATGTAGGTTAAAAACTAGTGGACTTCAGGGTGGTGTAGCAAATTTGGAAACAAACATTTTAGCATTGAATGCCAGTCAATAAATCACCAGCAAGGAGAAGATAACACTTGTTACTGCCAGATGATTTAGTCGTAGTCCCAGCCCCCAGCTGGGAGAAACCGTGGGCTTATAGAGGGATAACGGACATGAAGCAGGGGAAGGGAGGGAGAAGTTTTCCTCCGAGTTTTCCTTTATCCGACTCACGGCGCTGGTCCTGTGGCTCAGGGGCAGTGGGAGGGCTGGGGCCGAGCCTGTGTGCGGGTTGTGGGTGGCCTGGCGGGGCCCGGCGTGCCCCGCTCCCTGTCCCGGTGCTCCCGGGCGTGCAAAGCCGGGCACCGCGGGGCCGGCAGGGCGGCCGTGAAGGAGCGGGCGGGAGATGGGATTTACCGTCGCGCTGGGTTGCTGGAAGAGCCTGGGTTAGCTATTACCTAGAGCGAGAAGGAGCTGTGCAGTAACTGCACTGCAAAACAGCGCAGCTGCTCGCGTCTGTGGTAAAATGCAGTTATTAAAGCCGTTCTTGGGCAACACAGGCTTTGCGTTCAGGCTGTAAGAACTTACCTAAGTCATTCTTGCCTTCATTTCATAGGCTACCAGGTGACAGGTGTGTTTATGAAGAACTGGGACCCTCTGGATGAGCAGGGAGCTTGCTCCATTGACAGAGATTGTGAAGATGCTTATCGGGTGTGCCAGAAGCTCGATATCCCGTTTCACCAGGTTTCCTACGTGAAGGAATACTGGAATGAAGTGTTCAGGTAGAGACACATTTACAGTAGCTGGTCTTCCAGTATATTATGGTCTGTAACATACTGATATATACGTGGTATTGTGTTACAATGAAAAGTAAGAATGGACAGATAATCAGCAATGGCAATTCATTGCAGTTTTATCAATGCTAAAAGAAAGCCATGAAGCCTGTTAAATATTAAGGAATTATTTTTTCTTTTGTTTGTATTTAAGGTCAGAATTTATATTTTGCTTTTAATGTGTCATCTTCTTTAGTTAGTAAGAGATTTCTGCTTTTTGTGAGTGTTTAGCTCAATTGCTTTGTTGCAGCTTATTTCCTCAGCTGCTGTGCTGGCCCAACCTTACTGCAATTTGAAAAAAAAAATATTTAATGGGATACTGTTATTGTATGTGTGTGGAACTTACACAGTGCATTTTACACAATGTGTACTGAATCCAGTTTAGCACAAAATGATTGTGACCTAGCCTTGCTTCTTTAAACTTAAATCTGAAACTGTTCTTTAAGGAGGATGCTCGGATTTTCTGTGAATTTGTTGCACTTTAAGAGAAGTCCTACATAGGAAAGCTGAGAGATTTTTGTGGAAGGTAGGACTAGAAGGGGCACGTTGCTATAACAGCATAATTTATCTTTATGCATTGGGCATAAGTACATAAAAATTGTTCCCTGGTCTTCATCATCCCCCTTTAAGTAGTGCTGTTATTGCCTTACATGAAACTGAGGAATAACATGGTCATGCTACATGTTGAAATGACATTAAGCTGAGCACCAAACTTCTGGACAGTCAGTGAAGAAAACAGCAAAACAGCTCTTTTCTGGGAAAGTTTGCTCAATTTTTCCCCTTTTGGTGTGAGAGAATGAGAAAGTGCTACAAAACTTCTTGGGATTTATTAGTACAGTGTTTCCTTACATTCTGTTACAAGTGTCTTCGTTTGTTTCAGAATCCTTTTTTCTTCACTGTCATCACTGATCTTAAATTTACTCCTCCTCTGGATCTGTCTTTAAAACACCATAAAACACCTTTTATCACGAGGACTGTTCCAGGTCTTGTCTTTTCCATGGTTTATGCAAAGCCTGTTTTAGTTCATTCTGTCAGAGAGAGATCCAGCAGACACCCTTCATTGCCCATTCTCTGGTTCTTTGCTTTACTAGAAGTCTGAATTGGTGTCAGGGTGGCTTTGTGGTGACTCCTTATAGAACTCCTGGGGTACCATAAGAGTCAGGTGTGAGCCAGCAAGAGGGAGGCAGCTCTGGGTAGACCCTGGTGATTTAATTATTAGTATGAATTGCTGAATTCAGAACTTTTGAAAAGGAGTTAGAGAAAGTAAGAGATATGTCACTTTATTTTTTTATTTTTTAATGTATTGTCACATGGTAAAGAAGAATTTATTGGTTCTATTTCAGATGGAGAAAAGTGAAACCAAATAATAGGATTGCTGTTGTTCTTTTAAATCCAGTCTGTGCCCTCAGTCTTCTTGAGAGCAGTGGCTGCTGACAACAACGTGACACACAAACTGATGCAGTGATAAGGCCTTTTGATATCTCAGGGTAGCTTTGTATGCTGGTTTAATTTCAATAGTTATTATTTCAGCATTTTCTAAGTAATATGCAGCAAGCAGTGTAAAACTACAACATGACTTTGAGAAACTTAGAATTTCTAGAAGGGAAAAAAAAAAAGGACAGGAAAAAGTCTCTAAGCCCCATGAGTGGCTGCATGTGGTGACATTATTGCAGCTGAAGTTACTGACTCTCTGTTCAGCTGAGACTCTCCTACCACCAAATTGTCCCACTGGAAAAATAAATAGGGTTGTTTAATTCTGAAGGTAAATATTCCGTGAGAGATGAGTAGGATATGCACAGTGGACAGTCACATCTGCCCAGAGGGAATATTAATTTAATGAAGTAGGGTTATAAGACTGTAATTGGTGACTTGATTCTGTCCTCAGTGCACTTCGTAGGAGATCTTCCAAATTTTGGTTTTCTTGCACAGCAAAATCTAATGGATGTATTATTTCTGACATGAAATGTTTATGGTGACTGGGACTGGGACTCAGCTTCTCATATTTGAGCACTGTCCAATTTCTCATAGTCTTATGCATGTCAATGATTCTGATAGACATCTGACTATTTTACAGTGACCTCTTAAAAGAATATGAATTGGGAAGGACGCCTAATCCCGATATTTTGTGTAACAAGCACATCAAATTCAACTACTTTCTGCATTATGCTATGGATAACCTTGGTAAGGCATTTTCAAGTGTGTCAGTACAGAGTGTGTGCCATGGAAATGCTTAAAGGAAACAAACTCTTTAAAAGGTGGGGAAATACATGTTTTCATGTGCATGCCTAACTCATATCTCTGTAGTGGTGTGTCAGTCATTGCCAAGTATTTGATTTTAAGGTTGCTTTTACAAAAAGAATCATAGCATGGTTCAGGTTGGGAGGGACCTTTAAAGGTCATCTAGTCCAGCTCCCCTGCCCTGGGCAGGGACATCTTCCACTAGATTAGGTTGCTCATATGTAGGAACAGATTTATTTCGGGGACATGCATTGACCTGACCATTAAGTTTTACATTCTTAGGTGGTCCTAAAGCACAAAAGCACAAGTGCTGGCATGCTGGTGAATAGTTTGCATTATTTAAATAGCAGGAGTATGATTATTGTCAGTGTAAGCGTTCTCTATAGGTTTTCTTTTTTCGTTGCTTTCTGCATTTCTTACTGTATGTTTGCAATTGTGTTTTGAACTGTGATTCTCAAGTTTGTGCCTTTATGTTATGTTTGGTTTTTCTTTCCTTAATAGGAGCAGATGCAATTGCCACTGGGCATTATGCCAGGACCTCACTGGAAGATGAGGAAGTGTTTCAACAGAAACATACTAAAAGACCACAGAAACTTTTCAGAAACCGTTTTGAAGTTAGAAATAGTAAGTTGTGTGTTCATTTCATGTTTTGTCCTACATATGAAAGAGAAATTTAAACTATATTTGGTGTCACAGAATCAGGGATGTTTGTGAACTTACACACAACAGTTACCAATTAAACCCCAGCCTTTGTAGATGGTTGTTTGTGCTAAACAAGGGTGTTTATATTACTGAAAATGACCCTGACTTGTCAAGCATTACATTTTCTTGTTTTAAGAGTCAGATGAATGTCTGAGATATGGTGAGAAGCATGCTATACCCAAAGGGACAAAACCTTGTAAACTAAAGCTTTGCACAGCTGCCACAGTGATGATTTTACATTAGAAATTCCCTACTTTCAGTTGTCCACCCCTGGACTTAAAGGACTTTCTAATTTTACTTCTGGAAAGTTGAAATGGCCCCAGCTGGACCTCTGGTCTATATGTTTAACAGACAGTTGTGTGTTGTGATGGGCTTCCTTGCCCTGTGACTGAGATTTTGTGTCACCAGTTGTAACTGAGCTGTTGGCCTCTAGTTTGGGTTTGAGTCAAGAAACACATAAGTAGTGTTTGTACAACAGCAGAGCTATTAATTTTAAAGAGAGGGGGCAGAACATGATTGAAAAACTGTACCAATTCTATTTCATCTGGGTAATCAGGAGATTTCATCTATTTTAAAGAAAAAGGTCAAACTCTCATCTCTGAGCATTGGTAATAACTCCACAGATTGCTCAAATCATTGATTTCTAGTAGGGTGATTTCAGGGCCAAGCAGTGTTTTTCTGAAGAACAGTATACTCCAAGGTATTTGAATCTTCATTCTCTGTTTCACAGAAGACTGAAAGTTGGTTTTGTTTTTTTGTATTGTTGATGTCCTTGCTAGTGATACATGCACTGTTGAAATAGATGAGGCAGTGTAAGTCTTTGTGGGATTCTGCATAGTACAAAACCAGAATCTTCTAGATCTTTTTAGTGATACAGAAATGTCCAAGTGTTTTTGTTAATTTTGAAAAACCTGCAAAATACTGTCTCTAAACATGTATTTGAAAATAATAAATCAGAAATATTGTCAAACAAAATACTAAATTTGAACTATTAATAGCAGTTTTGTTGAGATGCTTTATGTGTTTGATTTTGCAGCTGTGAAACTCCTTCAAGGGGCTGACCTCTTTAAGGACCAGACCTTCTTTCTAAGTCAGATTTCACAGGATGCTTTGAGAAAAACCATCTTCCCTTTAGGCGATTTAACAAAAAGTTTCGTAAAGAAGATAGCAGCAGAACATGACCTTCATCATGTGCTAAAGAAAAAAGAGGCATGGTAACACTTAACACTCTTTTGATTTGTATTTCTCTCTAAAACAGCTTTCTTGAACTTTTTGAACTTTAACCTGGGACAACCCATCCGTTTCTGATAGAAAAGAATAATATAATAGGTTGGGAAGCATTTTTCATAGGTGGCTACTTCCTTAAAAGTACTTTTAGGAGCTTGTGGTTGGTTGTGTATTTTGGCTTGCAGGTATTTTTGTCTGCTGATGTATCTCAGAAGAATTAAGATGAAGGTGAATGTGTAGGATGCTATGAGCCTAAAGGAAAACATCCTCTATCACAGCAAAGGAGAAGCTTTTTTTATTTTCCCTAGCTTTTAAAAGCTTCTTCACTTAAAATTATTTCTCAATATGTCTTTTGAAATTGGATCATACTGTTTGTCTACATTTACTCTTTAAAAAAAAAGTTATGTTTCTCTGAGAGCTAAGACTTCATGAGTTGATCTTAAAAGCTGTAATGCAGGCAGTAGTTATGTTGCTGATGCTGCCTTGATTGCTTTTCATGTTTATTATTCAGCCTCACTAAATGAGTGTTTGAAGAATGTCAGCAGTAACTGGAAGGAAGAGAAAAGCCTATTTGGTTCTGAAAGTGTTTTTTTATAAGACATGGACCATCATTGTATGATTTTGTTACTTTTGTACTTTAATATGAAGAGACATCTGTTTTTAATACACATATAACCTACTGACCAAGGTTAATGTATTTATTGAACAGATGTTCTATTTCCTATTATCCCTCTTCTCTCTTCTGTGCTTACAGCTCTCACTGATTCTGTATAGAATTAGTTTACCTGTGTTGCAGCAGATGTTGTGGATTTGTATATGAGATGCCTAGGATAGTTTGGGATACACAGGAGGGGAAAAAATCTTGGACAGATTATTAATAAACATTATTTCAAATGTTTTTCTCTGCTTTTGTGTATTCAACTCTGTTTCTTTTCAGAGTATGGGGGTCTGTTTCATTGGTGAAAGAAACTTCGAAAATTTCCTTCTTGAGGTGAGCAACACTAAATCTCTGACAGTCTTTGTTTTGTTCTGGTGTTCAGTTTTTAAAGGACTGTCTATAGAAAAATCTCAAGCAGCTTGTGGCCCACTGTAAGGAGCAATGTCCCACCTCCCTTTGCAGCCACAAGCCTGGTTACAAGCTGACACCCACAGCCTGTAGGAAGTGTCTCACTCCTCTGCCAGCTGTCACTCATTTTCTGGAGCAGAAGAAGTGAACATGCACTCTGTGCCTGCCAGGCTCTGACACATGGTTGGATTGTGAGAGAGATAAATGCTGGATCCTGCTGTCTCCTGACATATGTGAGGATAGGGGAAGTGAAGCCTAAAATTGCTGCTCACAGGGGCTGCCCTTCCTGTGTTTCTCTGAGAGCAGCATCAAGAAGGAGTCAGTAAGCTGCTTGGGCAGAGTTTGCTTCTTGAAGAGTTGTTTTTCAGCTTTGAGAGAATGTAGTGACAGAATCTGAAATACTATGAGGTTTTCTTGGGCTGTCTTGTGACTTACCTCTTTCCTCTTTGTTAGTATTTGGAACCTCAACCAGGTAACTTTGTTTCCATTGAAGATAAGAAGGTGATGGGAAGACACAAAGGTAATTGGCTAACCCACTTTAATAACTTACTTTTAGATAAATGGAACAATGCTGCTTATGTTTGGAGGGACAAGTTTTGGGAAATTCCAAAGGAGTCTACAGGTTTTACCCACTTTGTTAAACCATGGAAAATTTGCTGTATACAAGTAGAGCCTTGAACTACAACTGATTCTTGGTTATTTGTTCCATATTGCAAGAAAGCAAATCATTATTAGGGTTACTGTGTTGATACTAAGTACTTGTTATTTTAATACCAAGAGACCATTGTTCACTTAATTCCTTCAAAATGACTGTGCTTCAGCTCCATATTCTTTAGTACCTAAACTTTGCAGAAGAAAACGCATCTCAGTGATGCACAGGAGGACCAACATGGGCACCTTAACTTTTCCTTTTCTCCTACGTGTTCTTCCTTTGCTTTCCTCAATTCAAGCTGCCAGAACTGAGTTCCTCTCCCAAATAATTTATGATAATTCTGATATTTATGATAATAGGATGTTACATGGGTACATAAAAGTAAGGGAGACTGGCGAGACTGAATGGTAGATAACCCACAAATTGAAACTGAAATGAATAAATAAATGTCTTTTATAAGACATGAATAAGAGTGCCACAGTTGAAATTAATTAATTTGTAATCTTTAGTGTGCATTTCAGGAACAGATGAAATTTCAAGTGGATGTTAGTTTAGTTTCTGGCTGGCCCTCTTCTCTAAGACAGCTTGGTTTGTATTTCTTTGTTTAGTGGCAGAGTTTTGGGGAAATGATTTTAATGTGCTCCTCTGAAAGTAAAAGATGAAAAGTTGCTAGCAGCATTTTCATGTTTCTTTAGGTTGGTTCCTCTTCACAATAGGCCAGAGGGCTCGGCTGGCAGGCCTCAAGGATGCTTGGTTTGTTGTAGACAAAGATGTCAGCACTGGAGATGTCTTTGTGGTGAGATAATTAACACTTGTTTGGAAATGACTAATGCATGCATTTTGTGACTGCTGCTGCATGGAACGTGAGCCTAACTTGGGCAGAGTTCTTGGCTTTCCTCTTGGGGGAAACAAGAACCAACTAGCATAGCATCAGCAGGTGTGAAACATCTTTTCCAAACAGGCTTTTCATGAGCACCAAATTGTTTTAGATTTTGGCACAGAGCTTTTCAAAGCAAAGGGCAAATACTGAAAAGAATAAGCCAGTCTCTGAGCTCTGATTTTCTACTCTAAGGGTTTTATCTTAATTATTATTATGTGGTTTATAAAATGTGTATTACCTTGGTTTGTGATGTATTGCTGCTTTGTTTTTCTAGTAAAAGTATGAGGAGACAGTGACACGGTTTTATAATTTTGAAAATTGAGGCAGAATATATATGATAAATAATAAATAATTGGTATGTTAATGGCTAATCATCTGAGGTGATGCAGAGTTCTGCAGCTTGCTAGCATTGATAATGTTTCTTCCTGTTCATGCAGTTGTTATGCTTCCTGGATACTGATGTGATTATAATGAGGTGTTCTACTTGTTGATGTGCCAGTGCAGGGGACTGCAAAACTCAGTCAAATGAGAATTGAGAAGAAACAGACAGGAGCACTAAGAAAAATCTTTATGTCCTGCAGCAAGTTTGTCAAAGGCAATGCCTTTGCTGGGGAGGTGTTCATTTGGGAAGTTGGAGAAGAGGGAGGTAGCATCTTGTGGAGATAGGATAAAGAAAGGTCAGATTTCTGAACTCAGCCTGAAGAAGGCAGAAATGCAATTGGAGAGAAAAGCATACAAGAGGAGAGACGTGACTCTGAGGAGTGGGAGACTGACAAATCATTCAGGCTTGCTTTAGCCTAATTTAAGTGATAACAAGTGCTTGCTTTCTTGCTCATATTGCCTTCATTTTGCTATGGCTTGATGCGTTTTCTGTATTTCATGCTTCACTTTACAAGTTACATGCTCTTTGGCAAAAACATCAGCAATAAATAACCGTATTTTAAGGCACCATGCAGAGATCACCCTGCTCTGTACAGAGACCTGCTGCGGACAAACCGCGTGCACTGGATAGCAGAGGAGCCTCCGGCAGAGCTGGTCAGAGAGAAGATGATGGAATGTCATTTCAGATTTCGGCACCAGATGGCACTGGGTAGTCAAACCTTGTTTTTCTTCTGTCTTAGTTTGTGAAACTCTGGTAGCGTGTTTGTATAGTTCTGCAGTGATGGTGGATAGGTTTTGGTTTGGCCTTCCTGTTTCTGCAGTGTCTTACAAAACAATTCTGTACAGTAGTATCTGTACTTAGATCTGTTTAGCCTTGGTTTTCCTTCTTTAACGTGAACATAATGGTTAACTGTCAGGTGTTTGATCATTTTCTGCTCTAGTGCCTTGTGTCCTGACTCTAAACCAAGATGGGAGTGTGTGGGTGACACTAGTGAAGCCAGCAAGAGCTATCACACCTGGACAGGTAAGTTATTAGAAGTAGTTTTCTTTCCATTTTTGTGTTTTACCTTATCTGGCTAGTAAAACAGAGTAGCTTTTTTATTAGCTGGAGCAAAGTAATTAATTTATTTGCATGTGAGAGTGGTTAGCTCTGTTTTGAGTATTTATCCACTATTTTAAGGAAGATTGTTTCTAGTTTTAAATGATCTCTTGTTATCTGTATAGTCTAAGAAACTTGCTTATAAATTTTACATGCATCTCTGGTAATCAGTTGTATATGCAGAAATTGAAGCTGTTGTTGTTTGCAAGAAATAGATTTTGAAAGGCATTCATTTGGTAATTACCTGCTTAATGTGGGTTTAGTGTTCAAACCTGTGTAGTGAGACTCTGTCTGGTGAATTCCATTGTCCCAGACAGAGCTGAGAGCAGGTGCTGTGCCTAAAAGGGATGCCTTTCACATTGCCAATACAGAGATACTCCATCACATTCCAGCACACTGGCTCTCAAGCATTCCCTGCATCCCCTCTCTCAGCATATGTTCTGCCCACCCTCCCCAATACCTGGGGGCCTGTGGGACACATCAGGAGGGAAATTATCTGTGAACTGTTTGTAGTGGAGAGAAGCTGAGAAGAATCCAGCCAGAGCTTGTGAGAGGCATGAGGATCCCCTGAGTGCCAGGAGCTGCTGAGCCTGTAGCCAGGCTCTGCCCTGCCAGGTGTGAGAGAAGGCAGGAGGTCCGGGCTCCCCTCTCCTGCAGGAGCCTGCTGAGCACCTCAGGGAGCTCCAGTTGCTTCCTTGCAGATGCTCTGCTGCCATAGTCCTTGGCCCCCTTCATGTTTTGACAGGTGCCACCATAGAAGGCACAGTTGTCTGGGAAAAAAAAAGTGAAGATGCAGATGATGTTATGGATGTCATCCCCTTTGGAAAGGAAACTTTCCAGCACAGTCCACTCTGCCTCAGCAACTGAAGAGTTTTGAGATAGCCTTGTAGAAGTTCATGATGAAATGTCCACTAATATGTTTATAAATTTACACTCCTGTGAGCCTACAAATGCTCTGTAATTTGGGGATTTTTGTTTGTTTCAGGGTTTTTTTTAAGATTTAGACGGAACAGATAAAAATTGCTCACTGTCCAGCAGGTCTTGCACAGCCTGAAGTTGCTCACCGTGGTTTTTGCAGCTGCTAAAACGACTCTCCCTGTGTTTATCTCCTAGTTTGCTGTGTTCTACAAGGGAGATGAGTGCCTGGGCAGTGGGAAGATCCTGAGGATGGGCCCGTCAGTGTATACCTTGCAACAGGGCAAAAACCGAGAGGAGAGTCCAAAGAAGGAAGAGATTGACAAAATAGAACCAGCAACATAACACCTGGGAGTGTTTATTGAAGGACTTTGGAGAATTTGCTGCCTGAGAACAATAAAAACTATAATAAATGTGGTTCATAAGGCCAGTTAACCAGAGAGTCCCAGCTCTTGACTGTTAGCACTGAA
The DNA here is from genome assembly GCF_014805655.1 of Passer montanus. Taxonomy (NCBI): domain Eukaryota; kingdom Metazoa; phylum Chordata; class Aves; order Passeriformes; family Passeridae; genus Passer; species Passer montanus. The sequence continues at coordinate 200,566 of NW_024371037.1, forward strand.
GTTTTAAACTAAAGCCAGTTTGGTGCAATTTTGCTGGACTGTATGGTGCTGTTTATATTAATATGTATCAAGGGATGTCCTAAGGTGTTCTGTAATAGTAGTAACACTTACAGGAATTTTAATACAAAAATCATGGGTGAAATAATAAATCTGTCTCTCATGAGTAAGTTAAATGCTTTTTTTTCCCCCTTACTTAAAGGTACCTGTCCTTAGTAAAGTACATATGTTATTTTACACTAAGATGTTATGTTTTTGGTTTGAACTCTGGAAGAGGAATAAATGATGTTTAAATTCAGCATTTGGAATGAACTCCAGGCAACAGATACTTATTTTTCATTTTGCATAGTTTTAAAAAAAGTGTTTGGATTCTTCAGCTGTACTTAGTAGTCACTTCAGATATTTACATAAAACTGAGTTACAAATCTTAGGGGCTTAACAGTCTTGAATGCTAAATGTTTTCACACAACTGACTAATTTTCTCTTAACTGCTGAGGTCTGAGGCTGTTTGGTTTGTCTCCTGGGGAAGAGAATGCATTGTTCTGCTTGAGAAAAATGCAGATTCACAGGGATTTCCTTATTGTGGATCAAGCTTAATATAGACCTCATAATGATTGGATCTTGCCATGTCTCAAAATGGAGTGCTCTTAGGAGGAGCTGAGTATTCTTCATCTAAATTAGGGGGGTTTATAAAGACTGGGTGCATATTGAGGACGCCCCAAGCTTATAGTAAAACTTCATTGCAGCAAGTTAGCAAAAATTAATTCCTGTCAGTAGAAAGTAACTGTTCCTGAAGTACAGTTGTGCACTTGCATGTTTAAAGCAGCCCTTCCAAATAGCTTGGAAGCAGGGAGGTAAAGCTGAGAGCAGAGGTTGGTGCTGGGCTCAGGCAGCCCTGTGCCCTGCAAGGGGCCATCACTGACACCATTGCTCACACAGCCTCTGCCAGGGCTGGAATTCGGCCAAGATTAAGCTTGAATGAGGTGGGAGCAGTCTGGTAGGTCAATTTTCTTTTTTGTATCTATTGCAGAAGATTCGCATCAATGTGCTTTTTAAAATTCATTGGCTTTTCACTTTTATTTTGGTCATTTCTTCCCACTTGGGCAACAAGTTGCAAACAGGCGATTTCACTTTCAAGTTGTCATTAAGCTTTTCAGGTCTTGAAATATTTGGTCTCAAGGATTCACATGTATAACTATTCAGAAAATGACTTTTTCTTTCCAAAGTAGAAAATGTGATAACATGATTAGGATCATATAACTGAAGAACCACGACTTGTGTCAGCTAAGGCAGGGTCTGAATTGAAATCTCTGTTGCCCTGTGAGTGTATTTGAAGCCTGAGTGTTTCTGAGTGTGTAATGGCTGAAAAAATTGCACTCCAAGTGCAGTTTCACTCCAGAAGTGCTTGTGTAAAACCTGTCTTAATTGCACTGCTGGTTTTGCTCCATCTTGGCAGTGTTCCTGCCCCAGCTGCTGCTGGAGGACAGAAGTGACCCCATGCAAGGAGAGCAGGGCTGTCCTGTGATTCTCTCTTCACCTGGTGAGGATCTCTGGAACATTGGGATGTTGCACAGGTGTGGAGAAGGATTTCATTTGCACTATGGCAGTGCAGTATTTACAGCCCAGCAGTAAAAGCATTGGCTCTTAGTGTTTGCATTGGCTTTTAGGGCTCAGAGAAGCTGTCATCCTCCCATTTTAAAAACTGAGTGTCCACTCTATTTGTCTCTTCAGCTGCAAACCACAGGGAACAAAGCTGCTGTTGTTTTTATAAAGCTTTATCCTTTTTAGAGTAGGTCTGTATTTTTAGCATGTTTACAAGCAAAAAAAAACCCCAAATTTTTGGATGCAGCATTTAAATTTGTACTTTTATATATGTGGACATTGAATCCAGCCCCTATGGACAAGGCTGAGCTCTCCCTGGAAGCTGGGGGATGAGTGTGTGCAGCACCCTGTGCAGGCTGCCCCAAAGGCAATGGGGTGGGACTGGAGTGAGGGTTCAAGCACAGCCTCTGCTGCTGGGGATTTCAGGATCAGGCTGTTTCTAGTAAAGGATACAATTTCCTCTTCCACCTTCATTCTCAAACCAGAATTTTCTAATCTGTCTTTGTCCAAAAGAACCCCTTCAGCTTGGATGCTTCAGCTCAGGAAGGGCAGGGCAGGGTCTCTGCTGTCCCTGCTGTGCACAGGACTGTGTTGGGTTCTGCAGCCAGGGACAGCACAATGAGCTGCAGGGGGATCTCAGAGCCATCAAACACTGTCAGATTTAATTTTAAAACAAATTTCTCTGCATTAAAGCACTGAATAAAATGAAATGATCTACGATAAATGCAATAATCACCCCAATGTGGTACCTCAGATTTAATTTTAAAACAAATTTATCTGCATTTATATGTGTTTACATTCTTTAAAGCACTGAACAAAATGAAATGATCTACGATAAATGCAATAATCACCCCAATGTGGTACACACCAGTGATGCAGGGAGGTGATGTGCCATTTCCAGCTTCAGCACCAGGAGGCACCAGGGCACCGCGGTTATCCCTCCCAACCGTGGGCAACATTCTTGGGAGATGGTGGCAATTAGCGCGTCTGTAATTGTGAGTTTTTCCCTTTAGTTTTAGATTTGTGCTGAGCCAATGCATTGGAAGAATTGCCCCTCGGTGGTTTTGCTCACGGCAGGGATAAAGCTGCCCAGGCATGTCAGCACAGCCATGAGCTGGCTGACAGCAGCACCTTTTAAGAGCCAAACTCTCACTGGGGCTGGGCAGAGACCGTGGTACAGGTCAGGCAGTGACAGCCTGGCAGCAGGGAAACTCCTTTTCAGCAGGGTTCAGCTCCTGCCTGCCCTCTTTCCCCTGTGCCAGCCTGTGCAGGTCATTTGTTTCCTGGTCACTCTCAAATTTCATCTCATCTGCTTCTTAAATGGGAGGTAAAAGGGAGTTGTTTTGGTTTTTTTTCTCTTGAGAACTACAGATTCTTATACTTTGAATATGTGAGAGTTCTTGTGAACACTGACTTTTGGGGTTTTTCTTTTATAAATTATCTTGCTTTTTTACTGCAGGCATAGCATACTATAGAAACTTGAGAATGCAAAAAGTGAATGGACTCCTCATTCTATGCAGGTTTGCAGCATACAGAGTAATTTCTTCAGTACAAAAGAGCTTCCAACTCATTCTGCAAGTTTAAGGTCCTAGAAACAATTAAACACATGGACAGATACCTCTTAAACAGAGCCCACCTGGAGAAATTTGGGTTCTGTTGGGTGGCTGCCCCACTCTGATAATTCAGTGGCACCTTTTCCATTCAACAGCACCATCTTTTGAGGAGGCTCAGGAAAATACCAGTCTGGTAATTCCAGCATATCAGTTCCTGTGGTGAAAAGCAGGACCTGCTTCCAGTAAGAAGATTCATCAAGAGAAAAGTGGCCTGGCTACTGTGTCCTGGGTTTCTCCAGAAGTGCTGTGGGGACTCACAACAGAAATTCCTCTGGTGCTTTGCATTCCTGCAGGGCTCCTGGGTTTGTGTCTCTGGGGTTGCATGAGCTGGATGTAGTCTGCAGCAGTGTTGGTGGCAGTTCTGGCTGGCAGATGGGACATCTGGGTTGTATCAAAAAACTTCAAGTTGGGCTCCTAGACAAATGGTGAATTCTTCCTTTTCTCTAGGAATGCCCCTAGGGAGGGAGGAGATGTATGTAGCACTGACTTGGTGGGAGCCAGCTGTTCCATCCCTCCGTGCATCCAGGTCTCTTTTATTTCAATGAAATTTGATCAGAGCAGAGACAGGAAGCTCAGCCCTGTCCTTGGAGCAGGGAAGATGCCCCAAGTGCTCCTCTTCCCTGGGGCAGGTACTGCAGAGGTTTCCTCTGTCTGCCTCCCAGTCTGCTGTGTTCTCCAGGGCTGCTAAACACCAGCACAGCAGGAAAATCCTGGGCTGTGCCCACTTCTCAGTGCAGCACAGGAGAGACTGGGTGAAAACCAGTGATGGAACATTTCTTCTCTCATTTGAAGGCCTTCAGTGAAATTTGCATCTACAGGTAGCACAGATCTCTTTGGAAATCTGTCTCAAAGCCCTGCTGCAGCTCCTGCCTGGTGGCAAAGCAAACTCAGCTGGTCTGGTGTGGTCTCATTACACTGCATAAGGCTTTGTATGAAACTATAAACATCAAAGAAGGGTGGATTGTAAACATAAAATGGACTGGTTGCAGAAATAGGATAACTAGCCATGTAACATCTGGTGGATTTCAGATTGGTGCTGGATTAAAGGCATTTTTTATTTTAATCTAGTCACTTGACTACTCTTCACACATTTTTATTTCTCCTCTCTGAGAATCCATGTCCTCTCTGTAGGCCGTGTCACACCAACAGCTCCATGCCTGTTAGCAAATTTGTTATATATAGTAAAACCATGTGACAAATCTATTACAAGTTTGAAAGCTTTCAGGTGTGGCTTTTAAACTGAAAATCGCTTTATGTACTATTAGTACTTACTCATATAGTAGCACCTTTAGAAATAAAGAATAATCTTCAGAATAATCTACACTGGGTTTAAATATTAAAGGTGTTTTATGGTATAAGGTTTTTACAGAGTTTTACACCTACCCTGCAGGGTGCAGGAGATAGCTCAAGAAGAATCTGTGAACTGATTAGTAGCGAGGTGTTGAGCCTTATTAACACACAACCACGGAGCAGAGACTGTCCTCATGTGGTGTGTCTCCTCTGCACTGCAGAGCAACAGCAGTGCTTGAGCTCCAGAGCAAGCAGGGGAATTCCATATGAGAGGAGAGCTGAGACTGATGGCTTTGGGGGCTGAGACTGATGAGTTTTAAGGTGGCTCCCTGCAAGCTGCCTTCTTTCTGGGGCCAGAGGAGAGCATCACTGATGGATCAGGGGAAACATGTAAATACTGACTAAGCACAATAGATTGATCCTGGCAATTAGAGCTCTGCTCCAGTGCTCCTTGCCACAGCTGTCCAAGGCTTTAATCCAATGGATTCCTGTAGCTAATGCTGCTGTGCTGAGCACTTGCCATGAACAGCCAGCCCAGCGGAGGCCAGGCTCGAAGCTCCCGTGTTAACCCTCCTGAGAGGCACCTTTAACACAGATGGAGCTTGCAGAAAATCCCAAGGGATGCATGGTGTATCTGTGAATCACCACAGAGGCAAGCTAAACACTCTGCGACAAACAGGAGTGCTCTGTTGCTGGTCTGCTCCAGCAAAGGAACAGCCTTGATGGAAGCTCCTTTGGGTTTGCCTTGGTGTCCATGTCATCGGCTCTGGCACGGATCTGCCCACAGGGAAGTGATGCAGATGGGTGCTTGAGCACCTGCCCTGTCACTGAGCTTGGCATAACCTAGATGAGATCAGCCAGGAAGATGTTTTCCCTTGCACAATCTGGTGGGGAAAGCTGTGTGTCAGGAGTGCTTTGGTGGCAGCTCGGTCCCTCCTGACCAGCTGCTCACTCCCATTCATTTGGCCATTTTGTGCCAGCAGCATGAACCCCTAAAGCCCCTAAGCCAACTGGACTTTCCTGATCCTTTCCATCCCTGAAACCTGTGCATCTGTAAGTGATGGAGTTTACCATTCTAGGCATTTCTGATTGTTTTATTAAGGAAATAAACATGTAATAAAAGGTATTGATTTTTCTCAAAATCAATGGCTGATTTACGGTTTCCCCTGGAAATTTGTTCACTGTGCTGGCTCCTAACCACAGCTGCTGCTGCTTTGTATGGGATTCAGTGAGATGTGTCCTGAAGGGAATGGATCATTCACAAGGACCTTCTGCTTCAGCTGCCCTATTTATACATACACAGGACTTCCCATGCTCACTGTTTCCTTGAGTGTATGAATATCTAACAAAAAGACAAAACGCTATGTTGTCTGCTTGGAAAGCACAATACAGGCTGAACATGCAAACAAGATCATTCAAGCTGAACTTCCAGAGAGCTTCCATCAAATGACCAAAAGCAATTGGTTTTCCTGCACTTACCCAAGGGGTTGGTGGGTTTGCAAATTCTTACATCTCTGGAGGGGAAACACCCCAATCTGTAAGAAACAGCAAACCACCCAGCTGGTTGCACTACAACTATTGTAATCAAAGAGAGGCAGTGCCTGGAAAGCCAGAGCTGTGAGCTCATTTCTGTTTCCTGGGTGCATCATGTAACGTGGTGGCTTTGAGGAGGTCAGGAGGGGCCCCAGGAGTCAGGGCATGCTGGGCAGGGCACCCCACGTTTGGGCTGAGGATGGCCTGGGACACATGGCAGCTGTCAGGGGACAGGGCACCTCTCACCTGCAGCACAGCTCTCTCCCCAGGAGAGGTCTGAGCTCTGCTCCACCTCTGCAGTGTCTGCTGACCCCGTGCAGAGCCCAGGCTCTCAGCACCTCCATGAAGGATCAGTCCACAGGGAAATCAGTCTGGGCCTCCCCTCTGGGCTCTCACAGCACCTCCATGAAGGATCAGTCCACAGGGAAATCAGTCTGGGCCCCCTCAAATAAAGACAATATGTTCAGACTGTGCAAAATCTTCGTTTGAAGGAGTGGATACTCTTCTATTCAGAATATCTTTGAGCAGAGGGGTGGCAGCAGCAGATGTGTGACCAAGGCAGAAGGGGACACACCAGCACAGTGCAGAGCTCCGGGGGTTCCTGGGGGCACTTACAAATGCTTTGAAGTATTTAGAAGACAATAATGAATTAACACGGTCTCTTTGCCACCCACACTTCAGATTAATCTAATTTTCTTTAATACAGTGCCTGGCACGGTGGATAAAGGAGCAGCAGCAGCAGATGGAACATGTCTTCAGTAAATGGTTTGACACTGCCCCACACTATTCTCATACACAGAACACTGTCAGTCAGCTGATGTTAATCGATACGAGGTAGGTGCAAAACTTGCTTGGCAAGAAGTGTTACAAAAGCCCTCTTGGGCTTAGTTTTATTTGATATTTTCATTCATAGTTTGAATGATAAAATAAAAGGTAGCTTGTAAAGGTTGCAGATGCTGCCTCCAGGCATCCTCATGGACAGGACTAAAATCCAAAATGAGTATGAGAAACTGGAGGATGGATCCAAAGATCAATAGACTAAAATGGAAAATGAGTCCAGTACAAATTGCTTCTTTCAGGGAGGAGAAGTGAGTTGCACATGTGTGAGCAGGAGCATAAAGGCAGGGCAGAACCTCTGCAGAGGAGGCTGTGAGGCCCAAATGCATCCCAGACTGCTCCTGGAGCTGCAGGTGGTGTTGGTGTGGGCAGTGGTGATACCTCACCAGGGCTGCTGGGAGCTCCTTTCTGTGATCCCCCCAGAGCCTGGCAGGAGCATCCTCTGCAGCTGAGAAAGAAATGCTCAGAGATACTATTGCAGGCAATTATACTGGAATTATTGTTTAGGACTTTCAGACAGATCCCTGAGTATATTTGAAGATATTTGAGTATATTGAGTTGTTGGAGAGGCTGAGCTACATGACTGCTTATGTTACTGCAGCCTTACCATGCCATGCTGCTGCCAGTGGTGCCTCTCTTAGGGAATTTTTTGCTACAATTTGCTTAGGCCAAATACCATTGTAAAGATTAGGACAGGAAAAGTGAATGAAATGGAGATTTATTAAATTATTCCTTTTTTTGGAGGTGTTGGCAGGCCTACTGCTTGCATTCTGTGGACTGCTCTGGTCTCTCCTCTCCCTGCCACCACCAAAAAGGCTATAGTTGACCTGGCAATGGGTTGAAGAAGGGCAAGAAGGAAGGGTAAAAGGTACAGCAGTTTCTGCACATGGACAGTTACAGAGACTCAAACTGCCCAGCTGGAAAGAGATTACTCAAGTGCTGTAGGACAGAGCCTGTCTCTCTCTTTGACCTGGAGAAGGTGACTGAGAGATGATTATCACTGCCTTTCCTGCTGCAAGGAGCAAAGGTGTAGGGGACGGCAATGAAGCTGAAGGAAGAAATTTTTCTTGCTGCTTGTGACTGAATCAGGCAGCCTGCTGTGTACTGCAGTTTAAATGGATCCAAAACAACATGAAAAATGTATGAGGGAAATAAATGGATTGCTGGAGACAAGCACAACCCCTCACTCTGGGAAGCCCTGAGCTGCAGAGAGCTGGGGGCTGCAGACCCATGTAAGGTGTGTCTGATAATCCTCTTTTCCTAAACATATGCTGCTGGAGACAGGATCACAGCCTGGTCTCTCCCTTCACTAACCTGCTTATGTGAAAGCCTGAGGCTTATTTCTGCTTCTCCACTAAATGGTGAAATAATATTTGAGAAAAAACTCAGTGTTCCAACAAATAATGCACAATAAAATTAAAAACAGTTTCCCTTTGGGATAATTACTTGAGTTTGTTTAGTGGCAAGTTTTGGCAGAGCTGTTTCCAAACTGAAGATCCTGAAGATTTGATTTTGCTCCTAAGTCAGTAGCCAGGCTCTCTCCACCCAGCTTCACACTGGCCAGTTGACACTGAGAAAGATTTTAATTTTCAGAAAGCTGACAAGACATGTGCAGGTCACTGCTGTGCCTTGTGAGATGCATGAGTGAGGACTTGCACAGCAGCCTGGAAAGGACCATGGCTTGGGAGAGCCAAGGATGGAGCCCAGACTGTCTGAGAAGGCCCCTGTCCCCACTGCAGGGTGTCGTGGGCTGGGCTGGCTGCCACTCCCCTGGAGCTGCTCTCACATGTCCTTTTCTAAATCTGGTGCTTTCCTGCTGATCTGCTTTGCTCTGGGTTAGCAGAGGGCGTTCCTCTTCCATGGACCATTTCCCAGGTCTGAAGGATCTGCAGGTCTGGGCTGAAATGAGATGCACATTGTGCAGCACAGGGCCCTGGGCTGCAAGGGGGTGTGCATTGGGTTGGTGCTGTACAGCCTCTGCTGAGATGGGTACCTGGATGTTCCTGATCCTGTAATCTCCAGGAAATGCCCATTTGGATCCTCATTATCTGTGCTGCACTTAAAAATAAACCACCAGAGGAAGAATAAAAATTCCAAAAAATGTCTTAATTTATTGTAAATTCTCCTTTCATCTGTGCTGCAATTCCAGTGTTCTGCACATTAATAAATATACATTTGTTAAAAAAAACAAAAAACAAAAACAAACTTCCAGTGTCTAATCTGCCATAAAGCTTTTAAAAAGTCATAAAAATAGGTTTTAATTTTTTTGTCATTAATACAACTGACCCTCATTTACTGCAACAGTTCTGATCAAAATAAAAACTACCTACACCTACTGGGACAAAATATACATACACAGATGTAAGAACAACTAGCATGGGTTATACACAATGCCTGAGCACACAGCCAAGTGCCAGACCCTTAAAACATTCAACATTTTTTTCTGTCAGAAAATGTCACACATGATGTTGCATAATTTTTAAAGGAACAGAATCTTTCCTCCTTCTCCCCTTCCAAAGGCCTCCTTGATACTTTGAAAATGCATAGGAATATAATGAAACCCAGATTACAGGATACAGTTTCTCATCTTTTCCTCAACTCCTGCATTTTATTTAGCCCGATTTTCTGTTTCTTCCCTTTCACACACATTTGCACAAACAATAGCCAGTATTTTCCCAAAAGGGCTGCTGTGGTGAGCAAGGAGCTCCTGAAAGCCTTGTTGGCAGAGAGCAGGCACAGGCACACCACTGTCATCCCTGGAGTCACATCATTTGCCACATGGTGTTCCCACCATGGGAGCACCAGCTGAGCTCTGCCTCACACTGCTGGATGCAAACTTTTCCACATCTTACTTTTCCTCTTGTTGTAAACATTGCAGGACGGTGAAGACAGCAGACAGGTCATGCTTAACTTTTTAACCTGTGAAACCAGCACATTTTGTGGGAAACATGAAACCTTAAGCCTTCCATGAACTTTCTGAAATATCAAGAAAGCCAGGGCTTTGTCAAAGAGCTGGGCAGACAAATCTGGACATCTTTTAAGTCTTGTATTTCTGCTTTGATTAGCAATGTGCTGAATCCAGTGAGCAAAAAAGAGGAAAAAAATATTGCACCTGAGGCAGAACTTGAGCCATGGGAGGAGGGCCCTCTCCTAGGGACATGCAGAGTGCTGGTTTGTTGCAGAGACATACAATCACACCAATTATTTTCTTGTTCTTAATAAGGGAAATACTGACTTGTCTTCTTCCAGATGGGGACTGTGTTGAAACCTTACACAGAAATATGTGTAGTCCTGAAGTTCAGTTCCTGAACACTTCAATGCACTTGTGAGAAGAGATCAAAATACCAAAAAATGAAAAAAAGAAATTTTTGTGGGTTTTAGAAGAGGTTATGAGAAAAACATACTGTGCCCTCAAAGCGTTCCAAAATCTGTTAACAAAACTTATAAATTATAGTCGTGGATATTGATGTAATCTTTACTGTATTACTTTGAAAACTGCATTGTGTCTGAAGGTGGCTTCCATGCAAACCTCAGTTACTTATCAAACGCCAAATTCAAGTAAAATTGTGCAATGTTCATATAAAAAATATCAAAACATCTTTTTAATTGATTTCCTATTATCAAATTAAGAAGATCAGTATAAATGTAAAATATACAAAGGAACTTTTTCTTTAGCAACACCATACAAAATATATAAAAGTATCTACACTTTTTATATATATATATAAAGGATTTTTTTTTTCTTAAGACGACATGTCCATAGAGGGGTGGACAGAGATGCTGGCATAGAAACCAAAGGACACTTGTTGTAATATTCCTCCCTAGAGCTCAGCTACCTCAAAGCTTCACGCTGCAGCCATCAAAACTCCACAAGAGACACCTCATAGTGCTTGTCTTCAGGCTTGTTGTAGGTCCACTAGGAAGCAATGTGCTCTTCCTTGGTTGTCCCCTGTAACAAGCAACCCCTGCAGCACTGCCTGCACCGTGCACAGTCTCTGTCCATCACAGTGCCCCCTGTCTCCATTCCCATCTTTGCAGCGTGGGTTCCTGTGGGAGGAGCGTGTTGCACGGAGCAGCCGGGCACCGTGCCTGCCCCGGAGCAGTCAGCATTCTGCCAGAAGGGGAAACCAGGTGGGTATGGATGCCCACCTCATCCTCCTCACCGCGTGGCCGCTCGGATGAAGTGGGAGGCGGGCGGCGCGGCGAGAGGCGGAACCGTGCAGAGGTGATCACAATTTCCTGATGGTTCAAATTGAAGTTTCATTACTGCCGCTGTTAGTGAGAAGAAGTGATTGTGCAGGCTTAGGGTTAAACAGGCACAGGCAAACCACTCCACCCAAACCCACCTAATCCTTTTTATTAAGGACTCTGTGAAGTTACCAGCCCTGCCAATCCAATGCTTGCAAGGGGGATGCTGTCCTGGAGGGGAAGACCAGCTGGGAGAAACAATTTCAGGTAGTACACAACAGAAATGGTTTAGAGGGAGTTCTACAGAGGGCTTGCATTTGTCTAATGCTTTGCTGAGGATACAACGTTCACACACAGCTCTTACAAGCAGTTAGAAGCCTGGTGTATCAGATGGATTCATGCAATCTGCTGCCAACAGCAGAGCTTTCCATTATGCCAAAGCTCTGGAGATAACACAGTTGCTTAGTACAAGCTGGTGAGTTATTCTCCAGTAGTGTCTGTGTTCCCTGGTAGCAGCTATGTTATGGCTGATTCAAAATGTCCATGTTTCCTGGCTAACTAGGATCTAATTCATCAGCCATCTCCCAGCAATCCAAAGATGTGCTTTTATAGTGAGGTGGGAATGGTCTGTGCACCGTACAACTGGGGTATTTAAAGCCTGGTGGGACAGTGCCAGAGTTAAAGCTGGGTGAGAAATTTTCTCTTGGTTTGGTGAAAGACTATCATTCATGTTAATAAAAAATGAGACTATATGCATAAAATTCCTGCAGAGACTTTACATATGGCTGTTGTCATAATTTGAAACGCAAGAATTATGATGAGTAATGAGGTTTCTGAGAATTCCCTTTGGCTGAGATCTTGCTCAGCCTTTTGCTTATACTTGATTTAGTTTAAAGTGGTAAATTCACACACTGATTGCCATGCAGCAAGTGGGAATCACATGCCTGGTCATTTAGGATCAGTAGCTTGGTTTTCTCTCTAGCCTTGGGGTCTCCTGCCTCAGCCATCGTCTCCCTCTGCCCAGATGGATGCTCACACCATGCCCCCCACAGCCTTGTGCCTTTCCCCACCCATTCCTGGCAGGGTGGCAGGGCAGAGCAAGGCTACTCCTGTCCAAGTGTGCCAGTACCTCATCAGCCTAGCCTGCCAGTTCAAAGCACGCCAGGGTGACCCAGTGGCAGGTGTCTGTCACAGCACCTTGCCCATGATACCTGTTTTGGCCTTCTCATGACTGAAACCCCATGGCCTGGGGACATGGTATGGGCAAACCACCAAGACAGTCACTGGTGAAGGACCCTGGCCAGTCACCAGAGGAAAGTTTTGTTCATGTGTGAGTCTGGGGTTGGAAGGTGAAGGGTGAGACCATAGAAGGTCAGCCAGGACATCCCGACGTGGCACTTACTCTGAGTCTGAGGTGTCAGCATGTCCTGTTCCCACGTGGAGGTTCATGGCCATGCCATTGAGCTGGTCTCGAGACTGCTCCCTCCGAACATTTTTCACTGTCACCCCTGAGTCCGAAGGAGAGCGGACCCCCTCATTTGTCCCTAGGGAAGTAGTCCTGGATGAGACTGTGCTCTGATTGTAATCCGACAGCTTTTCCCGCAAACGATTCTTCATATTCTTATCCACCAGTGGGGGAGGGTAGGTAACTTTATTTTTTAAGATGCCTGTTAAGGAAAAGAGGGAATAATAAAATTTTTTAAGTGTATCAGTAATTTAATTTGTCAAGCTAAGCACATGGGAGATGTTACAGTCTCTATTTATTACTAAGACTTCTAGTTTGGCACTTTATTTCATAACCAACAGATTGCACTACAGTAACTAACTACTAGCTTCCCATGGTGAATCTGGCTACACAGGTTGGAGCCATTTAGAAAGTATTTTTCCCTGACAGAGCTACCTTTTTAATTAATTAATGCTCGTTAACCCCCTAGTCTCCCAATCCAACTGTGAGGCTGGGTTGGCTGTGCTACCTTTCCTCTGTTCCGGCTGCTGGTTATTCTGGTGGGCCAGAGGTCTGTTCTCCTTCTGCTGCCCTTCGTTCTCCTTGTCCTGGGGTGCTTCACTGCTGTGGTTCACCTGGTTTTCCCTGTGAAGCTCTACGTTGACCTTGGTCTCTACTTTGAGTTTTTGTTTCCTGCCGGGCTCCTCGCCATCGCTGGCTGTTACGCACTCTGTGGGCCAATAGGGTTTCACATGATTGGGAAGGGTATCAACTGCAATGCAAAAAAACACTAGCTCAAAAAACACTTTTGATATGTTCTTTCAACCACTGCCGGGCCTCTGTGGCTGGAGAGGACCTGTGCATCAAACCAGAGCAATCCTTCAGTCAGTCCTTGATGGACTGAACTGCCCTTGGGGTGCATTAAATCCCCAAAAATAACCTGGTAGTATGGCAGAGTATCCAAACCCTTCCCAGAGTGAGGTTGCCAGCTCACTGTCATTATGGAGAAGCATGAGGCAAACCTGCCCTCTCAGCTCTCCAGGGTCAGAAATCCCTCCTTGGGGAGGTTGGTTTCTGAAGGCTGAGGGCATCCCAGGTACCCTGTCCTGTATGTGTGAAGAGCCACAGCATACAGCCTGGATGTTTATCATTCAAAGTTGCTTTTCATTAGGACAGGATCAACTATGTTTAGAAATGCCTGCACCCTGACACACAGAAATTATATTAATGGTCAATGATTGCCAACCATTTAGGTTCAGGACCTCCCCAACACCAATGCCTTTTTTGCATGAGGAGAAGCAGGCATTTCTTCCCCCTGCCCTCAAAACAAGTGGCTTCTTTCTCCTCTTTTTCATACGAGATTTTGCTGGCTTGGTAATGCCATGTCCAAGTACTTTGGGGACCTGCCTGCAAAGCTGCCTGCCTTAAGGCATTCAGCATTCTGTGTGATTCTGTACTCAGTCACTCCTTTGAACAAGCCTTTGGAAGAAGAAAGGTCTCTAAGCTGGAAACAACAAGGATCCCAACAGAAGCAAGGCACAGAGGCAGAGATGCTGCCTCAGTCGATGGTAGCATGGCAAATTTATCCCACCTAATCTAAAGCTGTTTTAGAGCACCATTGCCCTCCCCTTGCACTGGGGGTACCTTTGGGTGTGCTGTGGAGCGGGCCATGTTCATTGGTTTTGGAAGTAGATGTGTTCCACTTCTTCTCTGTCTCGAGTCCATCCTCCTCGCTGTCTGATGAATGGGAGGAGGCGTAGGAGCTGCTGTGTTCATCGAGGGACAGCTCGCTGTCAGAGTCTGAATCGTGCTCTGCAAACGTGGGTGGGGAAACACAGTGGGGAAAGTGTAAATAGGAGCTGAACAAATCTACCTGACAAGCCCACAAGGAGAAAGGAAAGGCAGGCATGGGTTCAGGCCATAACAGGAATGAGCTCTTACATCTGTAAAGTGTATACAGGATAAATTCAGAAGGACTGCAGCACAACCACTGGGAAGCACAACCACTCTGCTCAGCTAGTGGGCAGGACCTTTTACACATACAGGACAAGCAGAACAAAGTGGGAACATATTTTTTCTTATTTAACATGCAGAACAGTAACTCTATTGGATCTCAGTGAACACAACACACAGGCAAAACAAGATATCTAGAAATACCAAGAATCTGAAATGAACTTAACTTAAAAACTGCTACAAGGAAACAAAAGACCAGGAATGTCAAGACCAGAATGAAAGGAAATCAGACAAAATATTCTGTTACAGAAGAGTTCGAAGAAAGTGATGAGAAGAAGGTGCACAAATGGGTCAAAGCATTTAGAAACTATTCTTACCATTGGATTTGGATGGATTCCTATGAAAAATGGAGGAATCTGCTTCAGTCTGACCAGCCCTTGCTTGACTTGAGGATCCACTGAGTTTGTGAGCAGCCTCATCCCTTTGAGAAGAAAAACAGAGGACAACCTGTCACTTTACTTTGTTGTTTTTAACAAGGCAGACATGCACACAGCTGCTGCTGCACAGTCACTTCATGGTGAGACAGAGGTTATCCTGATGTAGCTATCTGCCTTGTGCCACACAAACCACACTCTGAAAAAGCCCAAAGCTAATGAGCTAAACTGTGCTCCTTGAGACACAGCTGAAGTACAAGAGACAAGCAGCATGGCCCATACAGGTAGCATCACTCTTAGGTTAAGCACTGCACTGCTGGAACCCTGCCCCAAAGACACATGCAACAGAAAATGCACCAAGGAGAACGACAGTCACACAAAACAGAACGGCAAAGACATAAACCAATGAGCATTTGAACCAGAGCTCTGGTTTCCACAAGAGCAATAAAAAAGGGAAAGGCAAGCACCTGAAAGCCATGCACCTGCCACCGGATTACCTGAGAATATAAGCAAGGTAGCTATTGTGGCTCTTGGCTGACCTGACGGTGCTCTCTAGGGAGACAGTGGATTCCCCCATAGTTGTGCGATACATGTTTGGCTCTTCTATGTATGTGTTGTTACAGTTCAGAGATCGCTGAAAGGGAAAAAAAAAGACATAAAGCCATAGTGAATGATCCTTCCAGAAGCTCACAAATGTATTAAGTTTCAGAGAACCAAATGGGTTTTGATGCCAGGGAAAAGAATTATTTTCTCTCAAAGGTTTGAATTAAAATAATAATAAAAACTTCCGAGAGAAGCCATCAGTAGTCTTTGTACAAGTCACTGAAAGCAATCATTCAGTTCACTTAATTACAGATAAGCCACATATAAATTTATTTTAGGTAACTTCTGCCAGCAAGAGGATGTTTTTTTCTCCCAAAGCTGTTTTTCTTACCGTTAACAATGTAGCTCTTGTTGCAGTGGAATCATCTGGAAGAGGTTTCTTTCCAGTTAAAGTGTTCTTCAAGTGCTTTCTCACTTCTTTGTTAAATACGCAGTGGAAGAAGAAAATGAACAGCCCCTGGATAATTTTAGAGAGAGGAAAATGTAAATGCTTCATTACTACCATATTGCAAATATAGATAATACAGAATATTACCCAAAATGGGTAATATAGATATTACCCATTTTGAAACAACCCCTGAATTCTAGTTTGTAGTCCATGACAGTGTATTTCAAAAGCAGTAACTATTTTTTTTCTTGAATGAAATGGCATTGACTGATCTCCTAGCACTTCTTCATAATTTGATTGCAAGTTCAAATGTGCACTAAAGGCCTGGGAAAATATACAAAAATATGCATTTCTCCAGAATTTACAGAGCAGAGCTTGATTTGGGAAGAAATCCAAAGGGAACCTCAATGTCCCACTTGAAAACATTGCAAAGATTTTAGAATTTGGGATTTTGGAGCTTTTTGTATTTTTGATGATGAGAAAAAATCAATAGCAGCACATGAAAAAGATCACAGCCTTTAATGAAAGCCTCTGGAAATAGGCAACTTCTGTGAAAGGAGCCCTTAATACTGCATCTAAGAGAATTTTAGAAAGCCTTGTGAGATGTGAAGAGGTACTGGGAGGACAGAGGTCCCAACTTCTGTTGCCTAAGTTCCTTGGTTAAGCAATACCTCTGGTGGGAAAATCAGTGAAGTCCCCAGGGCTGGGCAGTTGTTGGCTGCCAGGAACACACATTAACAGCTTTTGCTGGGGGCAGGGCACACGTGTGTGCCTTCAGATGTACTTGCTCTGAGGGAATTAAGGCAGCTGCCAAATTGTTATCAACTTTGGTTGGACACACAGTATAGAAAAGTCAATACTCATGAAGTTGCAGCTGTACCAACATCATAAGAAGCCTGAATTTCATGATTTCAGCCAAAGCAATTGACTTAGAGTAACTTTAAACTTCAAGCTCACTTTCTTAACATTCAATCAAATGTGATCTTAGCTGGCACTAGCACTTTGGGATTATTCATTA
Organism: Passer montanus; assembly: GCF_014805655.1. Classification (NCBI taxonomy): domain Eukaryota; kingdom Metazoa; phylum Chordata; class Aves; order Passeriformes; family Passeridae; genus Passer; species Passer montanus. Next base: position 217,466 of record NW_024371037.1, read on the forward strand.
ATAAAATTCTCATAAATGTCTCTTTAAAAACAAAAGTTCAAAGAAGGCAGGGATGTGAAATGCCACATACCACTGTGCTTCTCTGGGCAAGTTTGGAGAATTCCGCCTGCTGACCTTCTTCACTTTCATCAGGTTTATGTTTATTTTAGTTTTATTTTAGATTTGTGGAAGCCTGATTTTATAGCCTGAGTAGGTGCATTTATTACAGAGCACACTAGCTGCAGTGGCAAAATAACCTTGCTTCAGGCTGACCTGCCTGCTGTGCTTCCAGGGCACTGACAGCCTTCTCCAAAGGAGACCCATCAGACTTTGTTTTCTCTGTGGCTGCAAGTTGTGGCTGTTGTGCTGCAGCTGAGTGTCCTGCAGTAGCTGTTTCAGTACTACAGGCACCTGCTAGGGCAGTTACTGTCATCCTTGGTCACATTCAAATTGTCACCACATGAAGCTCTGTGACTACTTCCACACCAGGTCTCCTACAAATAACTATTTTCTGCATCTTTAATCAACAGTTGTGTAAACTGGGACAGGCAACCCAAGAAAACCATGACACAACTCACATTGTATTAGAAAATCCTTATTGGTCTCATTTCTTTAAACAGTAACTTAATTTGTGAAAGCCTTGAACTTGGAGCCATTGACTCTGGGTGAAATATAGCAGTCTCTCGTTTGTGATAGCAACAATGAGCACACAGAACACAGTAACAAAGACTTTGTCTCTAGAATGACAGAGGTATACCTGCCTACTGTCACAGGTTACTATGGTAGTGCACTTACCTTTAGAATGACTAACAGTGAGAGACATAATTACTCAAAGTTATCATTTTGGTGACAAGAACCCTCTCCTTGAGAAGAGAAAGCAAAAATTGCCTTGAGATCTCTGTTTTCCTTAAATTAGCTCATGTTGAGCAGGTTTTTGGAAGTCTGGATGTGGCAGTGTGCTCACCAAGGTCTACCACAGACAAGATGCTATCCAACTTACCTGCAGGCAGCTGAAAATGGCAAAGAGATAGTGAAAGGTCATGACGTCGCTGTTGACTGCCATGAGCCCCAGCAGCCACGTGGCGCTGATCAGCAGCAGCAGCAGGAACGCTGTCCGCAGCACGGGGCTGTAAACCAAACACAGATGGGCTTTTGCAGTGTGATGGGATACAAGAGAACAGCCCAACTCCTCCCCATGGATGTGTTATGTGCCCAACAACTTGGCAACTGGAAAAGCCCTTTGGGAAAATTAGGGCAATGTTCACCAGCTCCCAGTTTCCACAACTTTCCAGCTCTCTCACAGCAACACTCTACAGGTTAGCATGTTCATGTTAAAAAAGTGATTTCTTTCTTGGAAATCCAAGACTTTCTTCAAACAAATCTGACTGTTTTACAAGCCCAAGCTGTTCAGCCTTGAGGACTCTGAGGAACACGTCTGGGTAGTAAATGGTCATGTCCATCTCATTTCAGTTTGTCACCTTTACCCTCAAATTCCCTCCCAATGTTACCACCCAAGGTTTTGGATTGAGGGTACTTAGGGAAATTTTGTTTGCTTAAAAATACAATTTCCACAGACACTTTTAAAAGACAGAAACAAATCTAGTGGCAAAAGTTTTATGAGTAAAATTGCTGCCATTAGGTAGCAGTTATACTCCTTGGTTTAGGGAGATTTAGATCTCATCCTCAACACCCAGACACTGTTGGGGTCAGGGTTCAGAATGCACAAAGCTGACAGCTCCTTGGAAACTGGGGCTGGAAGGGCATGCCAAGGGGAGCATGGCACTGCACCAACATTGCTCCTTCCACACTGCTATTAACTGGGCCACCCATGTTGCTGGGGAGCTCACTCTCAGATTCTAGTTTTCATTAAGCTTAGTGTTAGTGTTAAGGTTCAGAGAACCACAAAATCTAGCTCCAGGGACACCAGGGGTGGAAAAGCCATGCCAATGTGTACACAGTACCCTACAGCCAGAGCTGAAAAACAAAAATGAAAAGCAGCCATTTGAAATCTCATACAGCTACCTCACTGGGAAAAAAAAAAAAACCAAAAACAAACAAACAAAAAAAACCACCAAACCCCCCTCCCAAAAAAAAAACAAAAAAAAAACCAAAAACAAAAACCCAAGGGGCTGTACTGCCACTAGCTAATCACATTTGAGTTCACAGGTAAATTCTGAGCTTTGGGCAAAACAGATGTTAATGAGAACAGGCTGTCACAACAGCTCAGGAAGGTGGCAGGTTGCAACTTGTGATGCTGCTCATCCCAGTGAGCATGGGATGCAGGGAGGCTGGCCCTCAGCATGGGAATGTCAGTGGGTCTCTGCCATGGCACAGCTGGTAACACAGGCACTCGAGAGGGGAGACCCTTCTGAGCTGTGGACAAGCACAGGGAGACCCAGAATGATGTCAGTCTGGGCATGCCTGGGCAGAGGTGAAGGGATAGTGTAGAAGAGACTATAATAAAAGATCTGGAAGGACTGCAATGACACTCCCTGGAGGATAGATCTTTCCTTTCTCCCTTCTCCTGCCTACACTTGGTGGTGCAGAGCACCATGGTGGAAGTTTTGGAAGGATCTCCAAGAGGACCCCAGGAGAGGGCGGGGTGAAGCAACTCCAAATGCCTCTACCAAAACTCTCCTCCAAAAAAAAAATTTTATTTCTGGCTCCAAAACTTGATTTTAGGCAATTCTGGCTTTTATTATTTCTGGTCAGAATGTCTACAGTTTTTTAAATTGAAACTTACATGACTCCTGTTTTTTCAAATGAACGTTGCCTTCGTCTGCATGATGCTTTCATTGCTAGTATAAAAATGACAGTGTTTATCTGAAAGGCAAATTGAAATAACAGCATGGGTTCTTTCTGTACATTTGTTACAGCTCTATTTTCAATAACAATGCAATTTTTATCCTAAAATGGTTTGTGGCACCAAGAATATTTCTTGTTCAACTTACAGGTCTCTAAATTCCAAGATTCACCTTGTTTCAAGACAACATAGTCAAGGACATTCTGGCACTTGATCTGGATGAAACTCAATAAGACAACCCTATGCAAAGATGCTTGAGGAAAGAATGGCTGTCCTTGTCCAAATCAGTGTCCACCTCAGCCCAGCACCTTGTTCCAGTCGGTCAAACCAGAATTTAGGAATATTTTCTAGCAGAAAATACAGTGATAATTACTCTCTTCCAGTTTCTACTGATTTCCATGCCAGATGGGATGTACTAGGTTGGTGTGCATTTGTACTTAATCACTTGTAGTGAATATTAATGCTGAGAATTTGTCTCATCACTCACTTTCCAAAACCATGTAGAGTTTTATCTCTACCATTGTCCAGTTTCTAGGAATTTCTAACTTAAAATGCTATGGAGAAATGATGTAGCTTGTCCTGTTACTGCCAGATCTGCTGCCTCCTGCTACTGCTTGTGTTGGGAAAGATTTTGAATGCTTGGGTCCATAGCTATTTTCTCCAGACCAACACACTATTACAGGCTCCTCCTTCCTCCCTTCTCTGCAGCCTTTATTTCTCTAGGCTTAAGACTCCTAGTCCACTTGTTGGTCCTCCAGTGGGGGCTGTCCCATGTCTCTGACGATTTGTGACCATAACCTACACTGCTTCCAGGTCTACTTTTTGAGGCAAGGAGACCAGAACTTGCATTTGACATTCAAGATAAGAATCAAATCATGACTATTTATTTTCTGGTGTTACTTTGATGGAGAAGCTGTAAGGAAAAGTTAAACAGCAGCCCATTCTTTTCAATTCCTGAAAGTGGAAATATTTAATATTCCTTTAGGACTTCTGGATGAAGTGACTTGCTATGGTTCATTTTGTTGATTTATTTACTAACCTCACAGACCAACCCTTCAAAAATGGAACAAAGCAAGTGAGAAATAGGTTTCTGACCATACAGCCATTGCTTCACAAGCAATCTTCATATGGGCAAGCAGCCCTCTGATTTCCAGGAGCTTAGCTCATGTCTTATCTATTTAAGCAAAAGATGCAAGCTCAAGTACATTTGCTTCAAATGTAAAGAACATGGTTGCTTTGCATGACTGCTGTTTGACAAAACTTAGGAGAAAAGGTAGCAGTAAAGAAGAGACAGTTCTGGATGGCAACTCCTCTACTTACAACGACAACCATCACGATGGGCCCAGCGAAACTCCAGATCAGGGTGTCGTGAACAGACAGCCAGCAGAAATCAGGATTCCCATAGCCTTGTGGATCCAGACCAACAGCAAGCCCTGTGTCACAAAGTGGAGAAAAACTAAATCAGAAAGGTGCTGCCTACAGCCAAATGTAGTTTCAAAGAAACAAAATTGTCATGGCAAAATTTATTTAACAGGAAATTCTGTGAAGGCAAAAATTGAAATAAAACTTTTGTAAATCAAAATCTTCATCCTGGTTACTTCATATCAAACAATACTCTGATTTTTGCCAACTAGAACAAAGTTCAACTACATAAAAATGACAAAAAATGCAAGTCCCAAATTCTGTTTCAGCACAGTTGTATAGTCATTCTCACACAGTGCGAGCCTTGAGGGTGAGTGACGTGTTGAGGAATTTCAATAAGCCTGTGCAGCAGAATGACATGAATCATAACTGAGGAGATGTCTATGCTATGAAAAAAAAAGTGCATTCTTAACTTGCTGTCACTAAAATAACATCAGAGACAAAGGAACCTGGGAACTTAACTGCTTGAGCTCAGGTGGGATTCATTTTGAAGTGCCATCCCAGGTACCTCACCCTGCTTTTGGTACTGTCTGAAATGCAGTTAATGCCCCAAGGCAAATGCATTAAAACTACACCTTTTATTATTTTATTTTTCAAAATATGGCCAATCCAAGGGGGTCTCTGAGCCCTACATTCACCTGCTGATTTACAGTGCTGTCTGACTGGTGACCTACCCCTCACTCATATGGTGATGGACTGAGATTTGCCTTTGGCCTGCAAAATCATAAAACCATAGAATTGTTTAGGTTGGAAAAGACCTTTCACATAAGGTGTCCCCTGAGACTTCTTTTCTCTGGGCTAAACATCCCCAGGTATCTCAGCTGCTTCTCATGAAACTTGTGTTCCAGACCCTTCACCAGCTCCTCTTGGACATGCTCCAATGCCTCAATGTCTTCATTGTAGTGAGGGCCCCAAAACTGAACTGATTCACAGTGTGGCTTCACCAGTGCTGGTACAGGGGGATGATCACATTTAGTCCTGAGTCATCCAGCTGGTCTTCCCCATTGGTTTGCCTTACACCACATGGGGACCATGGCTGCTCCCATGCCTTTAGGGCTTCCTGCTTGAGGAATGTTCAGCTTTCCTGGATTCCTTTGCCCTTTATGACTGCCTCCCAAGAAACTCTGTGAGTTAGGCTTCTAAACAGACCAAAGTCAGCCCTGTGGAAGTCCAAGGTGGAAGTTCTGCTGAATCCCCGCCTTGCTTCTATCATTGTGTCCAAGACAGTCTCCAGCCATCACATCACCCACCAGTCCTGCCTTGCTTCTAAGAGAATTGAAAACTATCATTGTGTCCAAGACAGTCTCCAGCCATCACATCACCCACCAGTCCTTCTCTGTTCACAGTGAACAGGTCCAGTGGGGTGTCTCCCTTTGCTGGCTCACTCATCAGCTGCATCAGGAAGTTTCCTTCCACACACTCCAGGAACCTCTGGGACTCTCTTCTGCTGTGTTGTATTCCCAGCAGACACCAGTTAAGTTGAAGTCCCCCACACGAACAAGGAATAGTGACGGCAAGACTTCTCTCAGCTGCTTGTAAAATATTTGGACTCCTTTGCCCTTCATGACTGCCTCCCAAGAGACTCTGTGAGTTAGGTCTCTAAACAGACCTCTGCCGCCTCATCCTGGTTGGATGGCCTATAATAGACTCTCACTGTGGTATCTGTCTTGTCCTTCCTGATGATTCCATAAACACTCAACTCTTTTATCACCAACATCAAGCTCCAGACAGTCAAAACATCCCCTAACAAAGGTACCCATTCCAATGGTTTCTAACACAGACACACCTGCATCTTTGCTGCCACAGGGATCTCCAACCCCAGCCTCCACTGAGATGGCAGACAGGAGTCACTGCCACACTATCCCACAAGCAGTGGCATTCTGCCCTCAGTTGCTTCTTGTGAGCTTGGTTATATCCCTTTCCCCATTCAAACCCGGTTTAAAGCTCTTTTAACGAGCCCTGTAATTCCTGTGCAAAGATCCTTCCCCCCTTTGAGACAGGTGTACCCTGTCTGCAGAGCTCTTCCTTCTCCAGGACACAGAAACTGATCCCTGTGAGGCCTGTGGCCAATGGCAGATGGCAGGTGGCTGCAGTGTTGTCTGGGCACGGGGCACCAACTGCGACGAGCGTATGTCCTGTCCCCAAGGCTGACCACAGTGCTGCTCTCTGCAAGGAGGGCTCGTCGGCACTGAGAGTCATCTTCTTCTGAATTGAAGCCTGCATGCTTTGATGAAAGGACACTGAGAAAGGGAAAGGTAGCTGCATTTCACTCTTGCTGCTTAGAACTGGCCCAGAGCCAACATTCACATCTGGTACAGGCCTATGGTCTATGAAAACTAAACTGGCTATTTGGCAAAGCAGTGGATATTGGATCTGTTTTCACTGAAATGTGGAATGAGATAGGACTAGTCTCCCTTCCTGCTCCCACTGGCCCTTCCACCACCCCCTTCAGCAGTTGCCATCCAGAAAGAATTAGCCATAAATGATTAAGAGACCATAAAGTATTTTATACAGATGTAATTCTGTGGATACAGTCTGTTTCCCAGGACTGGATTTGCCCATTAATGGGACTCTGGCTCTATGAGTAATTGGCAGACAGCAATATTTTTTCACTCTCAAAATCCTACCTGAAGTTTTCTGTTAAACAAATGGGGCAAATTGCAGTCTTCAGGCACATGGTTCAAATATTACTGCAGTCAACAACACGTGAAATAACACTTTACTCAAAGGCAGAATTAAGCCAATGCAATGTAATACTGAGAAATATTTTGGCACATCAATTAAATGCTGCAGCCTGGTTGTCCTTAACAGATTGAGTGTGCAAGCTGAGTGATACCTTGCTAACACTTGCAGGAATTGGGGCTGGTCCTGTGGCCAAGAGTCCTGTGGAGACCAGCACCCATCCCCAGCACACACACAGGAGTGTGCCAAGGGCTGCAGGAGAGGCATGCTTTGACCCTTCTGAGCTCCTGAGGGCTCAGCAGCCATGTGTGACTCAAGCAGCAGTGGGGCAGCCTCAACTCTCTCCTGATTAATTGCTTTGCTTAGGATTTGAAAAGTGCCAGTTTCTGGGGGATATAGGTTTAGGGCTGCAGTCTCCATGGCAAAGCAGTCACTGCACACATATGTCAAGCAGTCAGCATGCTGCCATGGAGACAGGCAGAACTGGGGGGGTCTTGCTGAGTGCCAAATCCAGCCCTTTGCTCCTGTGGCAAGGAAGTCATAAAATCCCTCTCCAGGATGGATCAACTACACTTTAAAATGAGCAAGATTAAAGCGGATTTAAAATGTTCCCCTATCACTCCCAATGGAGGACTATTCCAGATCCACACTGTTTTGATGGCTGTAAGCCTTCTCCCAACTTCTATCCTATTCTTATTCATGGCAATTTGCACTTCTCTGCTGTGATTAAATGTGGTTCTTCCCCGTTGGAGTAAACATTTTTCTAGGTTTTATCCCCCTCTAAAGGCTAAGGTTCCCTTCTTCAAGTAGCTTGATCCCATCACTGATACCTTAGGACTACTATGTCCCAGCTTGAAATGAATATCAGTTTGAGCATAGAAAGTAGAAAAAATAAAATACAAAAAGCCACTGCTACTGTAGTTTTGGTTTTTTTTTTTCCTTTCTCAGGATAGCTATGATGAAGATGAAATGGTATTTGTCTTTAAAATAAAAAAACTCCTCTGTATGTCCCAAGACTAAAATTTTTTCCATATCTAGACTATACCACAACTAAGAAAAATAAACAATCCTTCTCTCATAAATCTATTTAAATAATGTTTAGGATTCATGTTATGAAGTTGGAACCTCTTTACTGTTTATAAATTAATATTTATAAAGAAGCTTAATTAAAATATGTACAGTAACAAGTTATCTAGAGGCAAGAAATCCTACATTGTGCTACTTATGATGAAACAATTTTCTCCTCAGATGATTTATAAGCCTGGAAGGGCAAACTAAAGGCTTACTTTTCTTTATCCTTCATTTCACAAAATCCCCATACTTTCTCAGTAATAGGAATCTGACTTTTCATTTAAACAGAACTGCAAATTCAGTAGATTTGGGGATTGAATTGCAGGACAAAACCTGGAAAGTTTCAAAAGTGCTAAAAAAAGTTCCGTATCACGGAGAGCAATAACTAAGTAGAAAAATGTAGCAATTGTATGCTTGTGATATTTAAATTGCATAATACTGCTGTTGAAAAGGTCTGAATTTAGATTTCAGAGAGAAAGTAACCTTAAGCATAAACTCCTTACGACAAAATTCTTCTAAAGATAATGAGTTCTGAAATTTAATTAGTTTCTGTTATCTAATGACACTTCTTTTCTGCTAGAAATGATGCTGCCAAATATCTGATTGCACTTCAGTGTTCCTGAAAATACTGCAGTAGCCCTGCATGTACTGGTAAAAGTCACACAGGCCTGAAATGCTTCAGAAGTTCAAGGACAATTTCTATTTTAAAGAACCTGGGGTACGACTAAAATGGCAGAGCCTTCTGGGCTGTGCTTTTTACTATAAACTGATAGAAGTAGAAATTATTAGGCACAAAATGCATGGAAAAACTTACCAGCTCCCTGAAGAGAGAATTAACCTATACCAGCCTACGCTGTGATTTCGTATTGCACTTTCTTAAAACACACAGAAAAAAAGAACAAGTATTTATTTTTAATTCTAACTTATTCCATAATATTTTTGCAAGTGTGCATGAGTGATAGCTATTTGTTTGATCTCAGAGACATCTAAACCTCTCCCATTGCTGACAGTATGATATTATCTGTAAAAATAAAACTAATTGGAAAAAAGTTAACTGCCTGCCTATGATGTGATTTCCCATATGGCAAGAGATACATGCTGAAACAGTTGAACCAAAAATCCCCACTCCAACTGTTCCGTGAGGCACAGTTCCTGAGGAGCTGTCTGCCTGAATTAACACAGCGCCGTGTGCTTAGGGTAAGGCTGGAAATGTCTACGGCAAAAATAGGCATGGTGAGGGCGGAGATGGATGTGCTCCAGTAGATCACTCTGGACTGGTTTAAAAGATTACTGCCTCCAGATTTTCATTACTCTTCCTCAGCTGAAAGTTAGAGCCTTTGTATCTGAAATTAAGTAAAAGGCAGCTTGAGTATTCCCAGCTTGGTTTTATGCCAAATAAAACAGAGCCACTGAAATTCCCTTCAGAAGTATTTACTGCTGGTTGACAGCAGGCAGTGGGAATGTCCAGTGAAGGGCAGTAATGTCCTGTGGGCAGGCAGCATTGCTTCTGAAGCCACTGCAGTTACCTCAGAGACCAGGTGTCCATATCTGGAGGTACCAGCACAGGGAAGGAAAATTTCTGAAAGCTACTGGCAAAGTTGTTCAAATCAAAATACCGTTATTCCCAAGCAATGTTATCAAGTCCTGGTTTAATCTGTGCAATTATGTTTCTGTTACTGGATAACCATCAGTATCACTTCAGCTAGGGCAACAAACATTTGGCACACAAATCTGCAAAATTCAGGCTGACTTCTGCTAGACGTGGCTTGGTGCTGCTCTGCCTCAGGAAAACACCCATAGCTGTCTGGCATGGGGTAACTTCCCTGAACCTGGCCAGTGAAGATGGCAGGGAAACTAAGCTTTTTTGGGGTGCTTGAGGGTACCTGTTATGATGGCAGGAATGCCCCAGCCAACGACGTAGTAGAACCGCATGTGGCCGAAGTTGATGTTCCTGACTTCAGTCAGCATCCGGTAGATGTGGAGCTGCTCCACAAACATCCATGCAAAGGTGCTCATGTAGAAATAATGCAGGAGGATGGCAATCACAGTACACACAAACTGCAGAAGGGAAAGGGCAGGGAAATTAGAATTGCTCTTCTGAATCACAGCCCTGTGAGTCACTTGTTCCCCCCGTGTAGCTAATGGCAAGTATAATAAAAAGATTTTGGCAGAACAAATATACTGCCTTTAAATAAGTTTTTCAGAGTTTAAGAAGAGCTGCTCATACTGTGAGAGATTTTGCTTTTTTAAGTAAAGTGGATCACTAAGCTCTGTCAAGCTGAGAGCAGCAAAATTTAAGGACCTGCTGAAGTGAGAGACCAGGTCCACAGTGAGACTAAAAGTAACAGCTACAACAGGCACATTGGTAACTGAAGTAATCTTTGGGATCAAATAGCCACCTTGAAACCTATCACCTTCAGATATTTGCCCTTCTGTAATACCTGCTAACCAATTTTCTCTCCCAACTTAACAGTTTGATGAGTGAAAACAAGAATGGCCACAAGCATCTGACACCTGAATTGTAATCTTGCAATTAACCTTCTCCTTTCAGAAGCCAAGCAAAAGATTTTGCCAAGGATCTGTTGATAAGCTTGAATTAAGAGAACTTTGTGCAACCATCCAGTTTTTGTTCGAAAATGTTTTACATTGTGTTTTGTAACCTTTTGTTCCTGTGAAGCACTGACTCTGCTTTCAGACTTTGGCATGACTTTTTAGTGGTTTTTCATGGCGTAACGCTCAGAAATGTACATTTCCCTGTTTAATGTACATTTAACCTCTTTGCTGAGCAAAAGAATCATACAAAGACCGCCAACTTTCTGGATTCACTTACCACATCAGCGTTATTATAACATCATGCGTTACTGAAAATGTGCCTCACTAAATAAACCATCTTTCTTCCCTCTATGTAAGTAGTGCTTTTCTTGTTCCTATTCTCACATGCTCATGAGTAGAGTGCTGCCCTGAACATTACCTTTTACAGGTAAGAAAAAAGAAAGAAAATAAATCACTTTCTATCAATAGTCCAGGGAAAGATTAAAACCTCACCCAGAAATGTGACTGTTAATTTACAGAAACCCATAAAAGCCAGGCTGGGTGCCAAGCAGCACAGCATTATTTGTGCTCCAGCATTCTTTACCTCTTTATGTTCATCAGTGCATGACTCGTTAGACAACTCTCATTCCATACAGACAGATGAATAATTGTCTCAAGCAGACATGGCTTACAGCCCTCCTACCTTCTCAAATTGACTGGGTAGGCTGTAAGGAGCAGCTTTCTGCTGTGTGAAATACATTCTATAAATTAAAGATCTTTGTAAACAGTTTAAAGGACTGGGGTGTTTCATTGAGTCCTGGTAACATTACAGGACATGTTCACATCATGAGCCCCAAAGCATGGAAATGAGAAGGAGTAAAAGAGAACAATCTCACCAAGTATGACCTTTAGGATTTGTGGTATTGATGTAATGAACTGTTTTACTACTTTTAGAAACCTCTGCTTGGTGTTTCATGACACCATGAAAGGAAACTGGAAATGAGGAGCCATCATTTATGGCATAATTTTTGGTAAAATTCTGTAGGGATGTAGACTTGGCCCCCAATTCCTCAGAAGATGTGTTGGAGAACTGAAAGAGTATTAACTACCCCTTGGTAGTGAAATGCAGTGAAAAATGAGTGGTGTGCTCAGCAAGGCATGGGAAAGGTCATGTTACACAGGGTGCTGTGTATCAATTGGCAAGGTGAGCTCCTTTCAGCAAAGTTATTTTAGTATGCAAACATTTATATAATGAAACAAAGACAACACAAGTTCACACATGACATGAGACCATATCCCAGAGGGCAGGTCACTGCAGAAGATCTCACCACAGCAGCAGATAAGGGACCTGAGTTCCTGGTAAAGGGGAATATAGGTATACAGAATTGGAAGTGATGCAGCCAGCTGGAAAGCTTTATCCAGTTTGGCATTCACAGTTTTTCAAAAGGTAAAGTGGAAGAAGAAGCCCAGAAAAAAACCCAACAGACTAACCTGAATCTTGGAATTTGAATAATTTAAGCAGCTTAGTTTTATACAGTTTTCCAAAATAAATACTATTAAACAGAGGTTTCTTGGCAAGACAATTTTTATAAGAAAGGTCTCTCAAATTTACTAGTAAAAGTTCTTGTCAGCACTCAGTTACTGGAAGCTGAAATTAGTCATGGTTAGATACTTTTTAAAATGCATGTTATAGCTCAAGTGGATATTAGAAGCCAACCAGAGAGTGCAGGATAAAGCTATACAGCAAATGAGGCTGTGTGTTTAGGCACCATGGTGTCACTACCATGATGGTGATGATATTCATTGAATGGAGGCCTGTTCTCCTATTTCTGCTGCTTGGACAATGTGAAATCAGCATGATTTTTTTATTGCTGTTGTTTTGTTTTGATCTCAACACTGTACTTCCCTCTCAAAAATTAGATTGGAACATGTACAGTAATGGATTTCTAGAAGATAAATTTTCTTCCCAGTGTTCAGATAATCCCTAAAGTAACATTTTGAATATTTTCCTACCTATTAAGGACATACATTTTATTGCATGTCATCCCCCATCTGTGACCAGCCTGTTTAGCACAGGTGACTGTGCAGCCTGGCAGTGCTGGAGCCCTTATGTGTCTCTTACTTGTCTGGATAGCAGCCATGGCTTTTGGGATAGGTGCTACTAAGAAACAGCAGCAAGACTATGTATAATGCCACATGGTTAAGAGAGCAATGAGATGGTAAGCACAGAACACACTTCATGTGTGGTTCATATCTATCTCGTACTCAGTCTATTCATGACTTGCATTTCTTGACATGCACAATACTGAGATCCTTGCAGTAAGCTTTGTCAACAGGTATGATGGGCTGAAGCCAAAAACCACTGTGTCTGGAAGGCACAAAGCAAACTGACAGGTCTCCTCCTGAATCTTGGGTATAGCAAGCTGTCCCATGCCTGGCAAGTGGATTCTCCAGAATGGCCAGCGGGTGTACAGTATGAATATTAGCACCTGACCAGCACCACATCACTGACAACCTGTGAGTCTACACCAGGAGCCATTTGGGCTTGGGAGCTACCTGCTGCAGGAAAAACTGGAGAGCCTCCTACTGAACAGGCAAAGCAAGACAGAAAACACACTGATGAAAAGGAAGGAAGAAATCAGTATTTGAGGTTCAGTTCCTGGGATAAACCTTCAACAGGGCTGCTGCCATATATTCTCTGAAAATAAGATATAGTCCTATTGCTTGCCATTGCTATTAATGTTATCAGCCACACGTGAATATACTAAAAATCTGATGTTTTTCAAGTAAGTGTTGAAGCCAAAAAGAGGAGAAAGTGAAACAGATGGAAGAAAGTAAAAGCTGCAATATGAACCCTCTGATTTAAAGCTTAAGAACAACTCTAGAAATGAATACAGAGTCAGTCTTACCGGGTTTTCAGTCTGGTTGATTCCAATAAGAAAGACCAGCTCAGAAAAGAACAGGGCAGCCACCAGGTTTTTGTGGATACTGTGCAAGTTGGAACGCAGTGTGCGGATCAGGACCAGCAAGATGAAGGTGATCAGCAGAGCCGCCAGCGAGATGGATACGGTGGTGTAAGTGACAATCTTCAGGGGAAGCACCTCCCCATTCTGTGGAAAGACAGATTGACAGGAACTCTTGGGGTTTTCCCTTCCTTTTTCTCCAATCAAATCTACAGCTCGGAATGCCAATGTTTTCATTATACTGAGCCAAGACACAGATTTATTAGGGACCAACAGGAGTGGGTGACGCCACTTCTTTAGTTGTTAAAAATGTTGAGTGTGTATGGGCAGCACCCAGAGGATGCATCAACCAGGTAAGAAGGTCCTTTCAGCAAACTCAGTGGCAGGTGCAGCCAGGCATGGGCAAAACACTCCTAACACTGGGACTGATCTGCTGACAATGCCCAGAATCACACGCAAAGCCCAAGCTCTGAGCCAAAGCCCTTGAAAACCAAAGCCTCCAAAAATCATGATCCTGACATCACCCACCTCTCGTTTAGAAATGTCCATCAGGACAGCAAAGCTGGTTATATGGTTGCACTGGCAAGCAATATGGCTGTGGTTCCTGGAAAACAGCTCACACCCTCGGGAGGACCAGGCACCCGTCCCGCCAATCCTGTGGGGAAAAAAGGCATTTCTGAGCACCATCTTCCAATCTGCCCTCACCTTCCCCTGCCCTCTGTGGCAGCTTGCACTGCACAAGCAGAGAGGACTGCAAGTACCAGGACAGAATTATCTATAGCTGCCACCTGCCTGAAAGGGTATCATCAAATTAAAAGAGCCTGCAGTTGAAGTAGCTTCTAATAAGACAGCTGGGCAAATTTTGTGGGTTTATAACAGTCTGTTTTGAGTTAAAAAAAAAAATAAATTAAAACTTTGATTTCGGGTCAGTGACCACACAACCAATATGGGAAAGAGATTGCACCAAACAAAATGTCTGTAACCAAGGTAAATAATACCAGAACCACAGAGGGATACATGTTTTTGAGTCATGTGAATATGATATCATTATACAATTCCTCTGAAAAGTACACAAAAAAAGGTTAGAACCTTCTCTAATAAATACTATTTCATATCAGGAGATCTCTTATATCAACAACAGGGAGGAACTGTTGCTTTAAAATTCTTCCCTGTGCAGTTATGGGTTAACTCCAGTGACTTCAGAAATTATTTTGTATCAATATTAATTATTCTATTCTGAAGTTAATGAGTAATAAATATAGGCTTGCAGTTACTGAAAGATTTTTCAATTAGATATGACAAGACCTCTTTTTCATTAGCAATAAAATATTTGTTAAATTTTAATATCCCTTCCTCTCAAAAAGTACTCTCCAAAAGCTCTTTCATTCCATGTAATGTAAAAGCAGTAAGAGCTGCTTTTCAATTGTGGCTGTAGGAAGACGTAACACAGATAACAATGCCACTGAAGTTGCCAGTGAATAGCTAACAGATGAATCACTTTAGAACTAATGAGTTATTCAAGCTCAAACAATGTTTAAAAATGTATGAAAAAGGACTTGCCATTCCCTTACAATCAGCAGATTGACAGAGTGCATACAAGGAAAAACACTGCTTCACATGTGGGGAAATGGAAGATTTTATTACTGTGAAGATAAGAGATTTGTGTTGCATGTTCGATCCTTTAAATGATATAATCTCCTGAAGCCTTTAATCAGGAGGCACACATTCCCTAGGTTAGTTTGCCACTGTAAAAGGCAACAGGATATTGTCTTTTAATGGATTTTTCCATAGGTTTACTAGAATTTTTGTGTTTTTAGGAAACAAGTAACACCTATTCCCTTCCTCCTGGGCAGACCACATCATCCTCTCACTGTGTACCTGGGTTGTAGCCGGAAATTGCAACATATATGTAACAGTTAACAATACTTACAATAGTGTGAAAGCATAATATGAATGTAGAAAACATTCTAGAAAACATTTTCTTTTGTTTTATCCACACTCTTGAAACATCTTCACCAGGACTGTGCTGTTTCCACAATGCCATAAAACCAATGAAACATCATTGATACAGTTCCAGCTCATATACAATTTTCCTCATTTTCAAGAAAAAGATATCTTTATCTTGAACTTTACTGAATACAAAAGAATGACATGAACGATTCTCAGAACATTTAATCTTTTTCCTAACACTTCCCTCCTAGAGAGTCAAATACTTTCTCCTTATATTTTGCTTCTATATTACAAGTGCTTTCCATAAACTGAAAAGGTCTAATGTCCCAGAAAGGTATTTCCACTCCCTCCAATTTTTCACTAAAACAAATGAAAGCAAATCCACAATAGCTGATGAAATGAAAGTTAAGTTTCTTACCAGTGCAACTGCCTTTTCATTGACTTTTGATTCAAAAATTTGTGATTCAGAAATAATCTTTACTCCTAATTTTATCTGCAAAACCTCAGTCCTCATTTGTACCAAAATGAAGATTTAGTTTTGTAATTTTTTGCACTGACCCTGGCTGAGGCACCAAGGGTAGGTGCTTGTTTGCTATCTACTCTGTCCATAGTCACTGGAGAGTAACAGGAGAATATTCAGCCCACGGAAGAGCTGAATCATCTCCTGAAAATCCTGACTAAAAGACCTCAGGCAAGCCATGAATTCAGACACTGGAGTTGGACTATGTTTGTCCAGACATAGATCTGTGGGCAAATACAAGGAAATTGTGGGATTTATTGTTTCTGGGTGAAAATGAACCCTGCAGAAAGACATGACAGCACTGTGTTTCTTAGAAACCGCATGGCTAATCCTTTGTTTGAGGAGTTATGATAATTATTTTCATTTTTCTCAGGTTGGTGGGAAATGACTACGTGGCTCCATTCCACCAAAAATCAGTTGTCAGTTGAACAGACAGACCAAGACAGGGTTTCCTCCAGAATTATCTTCCCAGGATAAGGGCAGGAGTTTTCTGCTACTCAGACAGTTGTCACTCAGAGCCCTAAAGCAAGCAGGAGACATACGTGATGGAGTGATTCCAGAAGACACAGACAGGCTTTGTTCTCTCCTCTGTTTCCAGCATGGCATACTCCACTATGACAGGCTTTTCCACCAGGTTGGGAGGAAACTCCCCATCACTGTGAATGGCTGTGCTCACTACAGGTGTGTTGATGATAGGGCGATTTGGCAACCTGCACAAGGACAAAAATGGCACAGTGATCTACACGTCAAAATGCAAAGCTGCATTCTGCAATTAGAAGCTCTCCAGGTGCTTCTGCTCAGAAAGTGAGGCAGGTGTACCAACAGCCTTCCACACAGATGAGTCTCCAAAAACTGCTGGCACTTCTGGCATAGTTATTCTCCCCCAGTGTGCCAGAGGAGGACACGAGACAGTAGTGCAGTGAGAACAGCAGCACTGATGACATTCGGCCAGTATAGCAGCAGCTCTCTCTCCCCCACACATTCAGAGAGCAGAAGAAGGGACCTGAATTCACAATTCACAAATAGGTCTGAAGTTTACCTCAAGCTCCTCCTGTCAGGGTCGTAGTTTTCAGGCAGGAGGTGTCCCAGGGATCGGTAGATAATGACCATGGCAACAGTATGATGTGTCTCAATGTCTGGGTGCCGCTTCTTTCTCTTTGCAAGAGCACTCTCAGGGCTGAACACATCGCTGTTCAGCTTAGAGGGTATTTTCTGATTTGAAGGTTTCATTGTAGGCACTGCTATGGAATTAACACAAATATTAAATTCTTTGCACACAGCTTCAGAGCTACCATTATATTAAGAGTTCTTATAACTCCAGGCTTAGAGCACTCAGCATGCTTCTAATGTTATACTTGATATTTTAAATATAATTTCAGTACAATTCATAGTTATATTGCTGATAATCAAATAACCATTGAACAGTGAAAAGCCATTTAGACTAGCTATAAAATAAGCAATTTCTAAGCTAAAAGGTCTGTGAGTATATAAGTACCCCATGCATAACTTAAGGAGAACATTAAAACATTATGCATACCGCTAAATTGCATGCACATCTATATATGGCAAAATTAGTATTAATGAACCCACCAACTACTCACATAAGATTTCTCCCTGCTAATTCTGTCATTTACTGAGCTTTCTGTTTTGGAAGATTCTCTTAAAATTTCAATTTTTTCTCTTACAGAAAAGATACAAATCATAGAAGCAGATACTCTGTTTCTAAGCAAAAAGTCATAAAGCTGTACCAGCTTATTATGTATTATTTTCAAAAGGGTTACTATTTCCCCATGCAGAAGACATTCAACAATGGTACATCAATTGAACTTTGAGTTACCCTCTCCCCCTTCGTCCAAAAACCTTGTGGTGCTCTGCAGCAATCTTGGGATACTTCAGAGGCACTGGGAAGCAGGTACTTCCCCATGTATTCTCCCCTATCATCCAGCTCAAGACTTTTTCATTGCTGCCTAGTTCTAACACCCCTCTGTGCTCCCAGATTTGGATTCTCACACCACCTCCCTCCATCTCTGCAGGGACTGGAGGAAGGCAGCTGTGGGACTGCAGGCGCTGGGCAGCCATCCCATGCTATCCTGGTGGGAACAGAGGCAGAGCATTTCTCCCGCTTTGACAGGGCTTTGAGGGGCTGCAGGCAAGACCTGACAGACAGGTACAGCCAGTCCCACAGCCCCCCATGCCTCCATCACTGCCGGCAGGCAAAATGCCTCAGAAGTATGCACAGCTGCTCCATCCCTAAATAATGCTCACCTGTGCAGACAATCGCCCTGCTCTCACCCCAGTACCACTCTGCTCCCTGAGGATCCACCACGCTCCCTGGGAACTGGCCATAATTGCTCACCAAACAGCAGCAGAAGGGTTTTACCTTTCCTTTCTGAAGGTCTGAATAAAGTATCAGGGAAGACAACAGATGACTCCAGATCTTTTGGGTAATCTTCTTTAATCTCATGAAATCGAGGTATTCTAGCTCCCGTGAAGTTAGACTTGTCAAAGATGTCAACAGCAATAACTGGGGGGGATAAAAGTTTCCCATTACCACAGTGAAACATTACTGAAAGATTAAAATGACTGCACAATGCAGATAAAAAATTTAAACCCTAAAATAGAAAGTAAAATTTAATTTTTTTCTGTTAACACCTTATATGATAACTAAAAGTTTATGTGTCAGCATTATTTTTTAGTGGAAAAGAATTCACAAGACAGTATCTCATACTATGAAAACACACTGGAAACATTGGAAATAAAGAATCAAAATCATTTAGGTTGCAAAAGCTCTCCAAGATCAAGTGGAAGTGTTAACTCAGAACTGCCAAGTCCAGCATGTAAACCATGGCCCCAAGGGCCGCATCTACATGTCTTAAATACCTCCAGCGATGGTGACTTGCCTGGGCTACCTCTTTCAATGCCTGGGAATTGTTTCAGTGAAGAAGCTTTTTCTAATACCCATCTTGAGGTAGATCACTTCGCTGGTACTTCTCCAGCAGCAGCTGACTGTGGTTTCACAGAGGCTTTTCCCTGGCTGCTGCTCAGTGAATGCTTCACAGAGTTTCTCCATGTGCTGCTGGCTTGCTCCACTGTGTGCTGCATGTTCCAATTTTAGACTTGCTTTTTAATGGGAAGACTAAATCTACTGCTTCAAAAACATAGTTCTACACCTGCTGGATTGTGAAGTCAGCTGACTGAAGAAAATAACGTGTTTTATCTGGGACTACTCCTTAGTCCTGCCCTGGCAGTTCCTCCCTAGCTTACCTCATCATCTCTGCCTACTTAACTGCCCAAATACTTAAAAGCAGTTGAGTTGGCTTTAATTTTCTCATTTAAGACAAGTCACTGAGTGCCAATTTACATGTCCTGGGGGTAACCCTACACCAAAAGGTGTGACCCTCTGCGAATTTCTGTATGAAGAAATACCCATGTTGCAAATTCCCATTCCTTTCCTAGTTTCTAACTAACTCCCAGATGAGCCATTAGGAAACTCTATTAACACCATGTTCACCTGGAAAAACTGTTCAAAAGAAAAACAGACCTCTTTCAGGCCAGAGTTGCCTCATCCCTCTCAAGCTCACACCTCTTTACACAGGAAGAACTGGTTGAAAAAAAATCATGATTTACAGCCTGCAAGAAATTCTGGGGTTTGTTTTCATCTCAGTTCAGTTGGGTTAAAATACTGAGCACATTTTTTTCTGCATATGAAGATAAAACTATTTTGATTTTCATAGTCCTGAATCACAAGAAAGTATGTCAGTTTTGGTTTATAAATAAAAATCAAAGTGCTTCAGTTTGTCTTAGTTAACAATAATCTATGCCCCGTTGATGCAGGATGCTACAGCCTTTGCAACTTGACTGCCTTATGCCTTTGATTTTATGCCCCTATGATTGAGGACATAAAGCACTCTTGGGACAAGGTTTGTAGCCAGTTAAAATTCTTACTATAACCACAGGTGTAGTTGGGAAAATAAGACCCAACTTTTAGCACATAAGCCTTCTTCATATCAGAAATAAAAGCAACAGCTTGAAAAGCTAAACACAAGTTCAGGCTGATAGAGTTTAGAGCACCTCTGAAAGAAAAACCAAATAGCAATGCTGCTTGTGAGGGACTTCTGAAGGTCAGCTGGCTCCATCTCACCTCACACTCAGGGCAGGACTATCACCAACACCCCCTCAGCTCAGACTGTTTGTAGCTGGGAAGAAAATGAAATAGAGAGAGCAGGGGAGAAAATGGGGAAACATGACCAGGCTGTGGCTGCTGTGCTTCACCTGCATATGCACTGCAGGGATGTTTATGAAATACATTACAGTCCAAAGTGCAGGAGCTGCTATTTGTTTGTCAGAGGAGAAATTTCCTGTGATAGGTGGGGAAGGTGTCTTGGTATTCCTGATGCTTCCTTCTCAGTTTAGACTCGCTCTGGATGTTTTGGATCCCATGGATTTTCTTCTGATTATGGGTTTTGCAAGACTGGGATGGCATTGGAAGGACTGGTGATTCTGTGAAAATACCTTTCAGTGTAAGAATCTCTACAGATGATGGTTTTCTGGATAGGTTCCAAATTAGGAAAGCATGTGAAAATCAGAGGTATAATCACAGAATCATCTAGGTTGGAAAAGACCTATAAGATCATTGAGTCCAACCTTTGACAGATCATTACCCTGTCAACTAGACCACAGCACTAAATGCCACATCCAGCTGTTTTTTGAACATCTCCAGGGCTGGGAATTCCACCACCTCCCTGGGTAGTCCATACCTATGCAAGTAAGATTAATAATATGCAATAAAATCAATAGTAGGGTTACTTTTTCTTTGTACTGCAGTAATTCTTCAGGTGGTGTTGGTGCGATTCCTCCAAAAATGAGATCTACTACATTCAATGATATTAGTTGGTCTCAAAAGCCATTATCTTTATTTACAAACTTAGTCCTTCCTACTATCTCCACACTGCTATGACTGCAACAAAAAGCCACATGGAGCAGTGGCATGGTCCAGAGGCAAAACACCTCAGACATCTCCCAGGAGGCCCCCATAGCAACTGAAAGATATGGATCAAGGCTCGATGGATTTGAAACTAATGCAATGGTTTTTCTCAGTGGGTCCTATTAAAACAAATAACTAGCACCTCTGTCCAGCACATTTTTAAGAATCAGAAAATGGCAGTTTTCAACACAGATACTCACTCATGTTATTGGCAACAATGACAAAAGGTCTCATGTAGGTTTTTTTCATGTTCTGGGCCACATTGTTGAAATATTCCTCGTAGTGCCTGAGCAGGTGAGCGGTGCCTCCCTCTGTTCGCTGAATTTGCTCCCAGTGCTCCTTGTTGCTGGGGTCCAGCAAAGCACTACCCACTTTGATAATATTCTGAGAAATAAAGTACAAGCCTAAATTATGAAGTAAACACAGAGCTGGGTTTCAAGTGAGAAGTATTGAAAATTATTGGCCTGACTGCCTCAGGTGTATAATGAAATATTTAATGCTGGCATGTTCTACTGCAGCCATATAAAAATACGCACACCAGTTACTCACCCAGAGGTTTTTTGGTCATGTAAAGCAAATCCCTTCAAAATTTTTACAAGTAAAGTAAGCCAAAAATGGAGGCTGTAAGAGAACTGCCTATTTTCTTCCCCCTAATGACAAGAAATCAAGCAAAAGATGCAGGAGGAAAACCTATCCATGTTTTCTTTGTTTCTGAGAAATCAGACGCATGAAAAGCACTGCTCTTAGCAGGTACACTAAGGAACTTCCCCAGATAAATCAAAATAATGTTTTTTTGTTGCAAAGCAAAAGAAAGCCATGGATATATATATCACTTCCTCTTTTACTTTATTTTTTTCTTTTACTTTGTTTCCTACATAACGAAGACAACTTATGCAGTGAAGAATGCTAAGCGTGAATATTAACTTGCACAGACAAACTTGAAAATACATAAGGAACACTTAAATCATGTCATTGTCTCCCCATTTTTATATTGCTTACAAATGGTATTAAAAGGGCATTTCTTTCTGAGAACCTGACTCTTCTGCCCTTTCTTAGAAAAATATGCAAAGGGACCCTCGGGCTGAGTGGAAGGAGATTGACCCCAAAAGAGTGTGCTAAATGGCTTAAATGAGAAAGATGCTAAAAAGTTTTTAATCTTGGTGTGCATATGAACTATGTTGTTGGAACAAAACCTAATTCCTAACTAAGGTAAAATTGGCGTAAATGGCAGTAGGAATTAATCACCACAAGCTCTAAAATAGCCAAGACAAATATTTAGGCTTCATTTAGAAGGAGCTATCTGTATCCTGTCTGTACTGTTTGAGGCTGGAAGCACATATCTGAGCTAAAAGAGACTCCCAATACGACCACCTTTACCTAGGGTGAGAAGCACAACATGGATCCCAGGAATGCAGGAGACACATACTGTACTTGGTACCAGGCCTCCTCCGTGTTTGTGAACATTATTTATGGTTTTTTATTATCTATTTTTCAGGCTTTTACGTAGGATTATTAAAAAAAATTCCTTCTCCCCTTGTGGTTCCTCAGCCTAGGATGTTACCTCCTATTATTCATGAGCTGTACTCATTAGTTTTCAAATTCCTGACCTATCCTAAAATATTTAGGGAGTTCTTGAAAACATCATCTGTATGAAGTTCAGTGCCAAGTGCAGAGAACAATAAATTAAAGCATATGTTTCCAAACCAATTTTTTTTTCTTATTGTTCATATTTATACTTAACAAAACATGCTAGAAATGAAGTTCCTTTTTAAGATCTGAATGGTCTGCTTCACAGCCCACAGGAAAGAAAAAACAGAATCTCTTAAAACTTGGTGCATCTAAAATGTAAAATGTTTCAGAAGTTCTCCACTCTCTGCTGATTATACAGCCTGAGACACTAAGGAATTTTCTCAGCTGCATTTCTTCCTACTCCTAACTCTCCAGGGACATCTTTTCCTGATGCAGCTTGCCTTTGCACAGCTTCTTCAGTTTCACTCCAGGTCTGCCTGACCTGCCTCATCCTCCTGGAGTACTGTGAGCAGTGACTTGGGTGTAGCACACCTTCTCAGGGAGCCAAACGGATCTTTGGCCAGCACAGACGCCAGTCTTGACCCATGGAGGGTCATTCCACATGCTGGTGCCCAAGCTCTGGGCTCTGCTAGCACAGATGCAAATGGATGTTTTAGCTTGGACTCTGTGCTGTGCCATGGCCAGGATCTTGGTAATAGTATGGGCAAGAGTGGAGAACAGTACCCCCTGTACACACGGGACTGAGGAAAGCTCTACAAGCCTGATGTGGTTCATCCAGGCTCCACGTAATCAGACCACAGAATACACGCAACTGCTCCAAATTTCACATGTTTCCACCACAACTACATATTTTACCAGACAGGGAAGATGCTACAGCTTGTTCTCTAGCCCTGGTCAGATCTTTGGTAATAACTGGGACTTTAATGAATGCTCCGAGTAGAAGCTCTCTGGCACACATATTAGTATGTGCCTTAAAATACCAATGATATGGAATGTCTTTCAATGTACATGACTCAAGTATTCTCAAACTGAATTAGAGGAAACCTTCAGAGTCAGTAACTAGCTCAGACTTAATTCGCTGCACATTTAAATGAGCAGGATCACATTAGGCATGTTTTACAACAAAAATAAATACAGTACACAAAACTATTTTAGGCATGAAAAACACATTAACTCGATGATTTCTTTTCATATGGGGAATATTGCTTTTGGCTGCGACTGTGATGATATTTTTTAGAAAAGCACATTCTATTATATTTGTATTACACATACACATGCGTGCATAGACACATGCATAACCAACTTTCCATTCTAATCTGAGAAGAAAGGCTTATTTGTGGAACATAGGCAATTACACAATATTAGCTTCACCTTGGTCAAAGACAAATTTAATTACCCACTGCCACCTAATTTTCAAGGGAAACTGTAAGGGCTCAGCACAGTATACAGTATTTCTCTTACCTCATTGAATTCCACATCCCTTGTGGCTGCCAAGTCAAACCCTTGCTGCTGGCTCTCATACTGGAGGACCTGGATCATTATCTGGTAAGCTGTCCTCACGTCGTTGCCATACAAGCTCTGTGTATACTTGGTGGCATTCTGCAGCGCTCTCACGATCCGTATGGTTTTCTCTCCATCCAACTTGGTCTCATTGTGGTGTAACTTCTCATTCTGAATCAGGTAAAAAGGGAGAAAAAATCCAATTTTATATATATATATATATTTTTTTTTTTTTTTTTTTTTCATTCTAGTTACAAAGACAATCACAGTTCAGGGATTTTTGGCACACAGGAATTGTTCGGTCAAAATTCAAAATTTTGTTTGTCTTGAGAAAGAGTTGGCAAGAAAACTCAATGGCAGAAGTAACTGAGAGCCAGAAAAGTACCAGGGTCCTGAGGGAAAATGAGGCTGTTCAAAGTTGTAGTCAAAAGACTGAGTGCAGGGATATCAAACTGGAGTCCAAACTGGTCATTATTTACAAAATAAAGGGAAAACTGAGGAAACCCAGCTTACCATGATTTTTAGATCCACAAAAGTGTTGGTGGTACAGTTGAAAAGCTCGGGAGGCAGCCAGCCCTTCTCAACGTTACAATGGCGAACGGCGTTTCCTGACGGAAACAAAGCATCAATGGCAAACAACGTTCTGAATTGTGCAGGGTAAATATTCACAGATTTCACTATCCTGGACTTTCAGATTTCCTACATTTTTAAGTTGCTCAAAGCTACACATGTATTTCAATTTCCAAACAGGGAATTCCTGTGAGAGAAAAGTTAAGCTCTACTATCTTCAGGAATTGCTTTTGCCAGGCTTTGGAGAAAAGTCAGGTAAATTCCAAGCTCTGCCCAACTGCTCTCAGCCTCACTGCCAGATTGTTCTCAAATTAATTCATTAATTTCTCTATACCAAAAAAGAGAAAGACTTTGTACTTTGTAAACATTCCTGAAAACCAATCCCTGCTGAGATTTCTGTGCAATAGCCTACATAGGAAGACCTCCTGGACAAATGCTGTCTTCACATCAACACATGCCCACACATCTGCATACTGCATTTGCTAAACACTTCAATGAACATGCATAATTGCCTTTTTGACATTTGTAAATGGACCATGAGCAGCTTACTTTTTAATTTAGCCTATTATATTTTGAATTATTTGTTAAATATTTTAAAATGCAATTCCTGGCTGAGGATCCTTCACCATGAATTGCAAGTAATCTAATTCAAAATTTACATTTGTGCTAGTTAATTTGCACATAACATACTGCATATGTCTAAGCCATTTAATTACCAATATCTAAACAAGAACTATAATTAATTTTACTATATCTAATTATATTATTTTTCTTCCATTATTAGGTGAATACAATTATGGCTCAGGTTCTTAGTCTGAATATTGATTACTATTAGGCTTACTTTGAATGATTTGCAAAATGTACTTAGAATGTTCTATTACTATAAGCAACATTGCCTAGAAGAGACATTTGGGTGAAACACTTCAAGAACAGTGCAGAAAACTCATTTTAATTCAGTTTTATACTGCTTAATCATGAAAATATTCTTCACCTTAAAAAAAAAATTCTATCTCCTAAAATCTTTAGAACAGGAACTAGGTTGACCACAAATCTTCTGCACACCTATAAGCAGTGGCCTCCCCCTAGAAATATTTGGAGCAATCACATAACTATTTAGAACTCCCTGTGCCTAAGGAGAACCCACAGCAGAGAGTAACCAGGTCCAGAACCAAGACAGAGTTTTCATTTCCCACAGAGCAGCCTTTGGAAAAGATTGGGAACTCTATTTTCAAAAATCTGATACATGTTTTCAGAGACATATATGAAAAAGCAGATTGTCATTTGCCTGTTGTACAATACAACATAGCTCATCTGCTTTACAAAAAGTGTTTTTTAGCTGTTTTCCTTATGGAAAAGATATTGTGTGGGAAAATGCGAGTTTTGTTGCAACTCTTAGCTTTAGTAGGCTGCAACCCTAGTAAAGCAGCCATCAGGAATATGATTTTCCTAATTGTGTCTTTGCCTAGAGGAAATGTATGGCTAAAGAACACTTATAAGTCATTAGAAACTAGAAAGTTACATGTGTAAGAATTACTTGATAAATAGAAGATTTGGCTCTGCTTTTTTGAAAATAGAGAATTTCTGTGCTTTATACGTGTTCATCTGCTGTACTGTTGCCTTTATTCATTGCTAGTATTCCAATGTATTTTAACAGGTCTTTGATTTCAGCTAGGTATACTTTTCTGCTCATGATATATAAGCTATGCTGCAGTCTCTAGACCTAATGAATGAATGGTATTCCCTATGTACGTATTTTTCTTTTTTTTAAAGAGGCATGCAGATAAAGAAGGTAATTATTTACCCAGGGAACTTACCCACTGATCCCTTAGGACAAGGCACAGCAGCTGGCTGGCCAAACTTGGTCTGTGGCCACCAAATACCAGCCTCGAAAGCTTTAGGACAGCCATTATAAATTACTGAAAGCAGAAAAAGAAATTATGAAATTTTTCTGACAAGATAAAAATCACAACAGTGAGACATTTCAACCTGCCTGAAGGACCTTCCTGTAAGTCCAAAGCCCTGTCAGGATACCTGTCCTCTGCAGTGCCTTCCAAGCTGTAACCCATCAGTTGCTCCTTACCCAGCAGACTGGACAGACAGGTACAGGCAGAGGAGAGCTCAGGATGATTATGGGGCTCTGGATTTTGGCTCTGCCTATCTCTGCTTGCTCCTTTATTGTGGGAAAACATTTCTCCTTTTTTTCATTTTGCCCACACACTGCTGTTGCAGCAGCTTTTGCTGATCACAGGAGGACAGTGGGTGGGTGGGTGGGTGAGAGGAAAGGCAGGATGGGCAAGATGGGGAAGGAAGGCAGAGTGCACGAGGTGAACGGCACGGTGCCTCTGTGGGCAAAAGGTGTGAGGGCTCTCACCAGCCTCTTCAGCTGCAGCTCAGCAATACCACACTGCACTGGCAGATGAACTCAGGTTTAAGGAAAAGCTGGTGCTAGTCTTTTGCTCCCCCTACTCCACCTCAGCTGGCTATATTTCCATATGAGAAAAATTAAAGAGATAAGAGCTTTTTCCCATTCCTTCAGCCCCCGTGAGTCATACTGGCACATATCTAGGAGGAGGGGTGTATGTTTAGGCTGCTGCAGCCCCCCTTGCCCCCACTGCTGGAGCCAGGCTGCTGGGCTCACAGTGCCCCAGGGCTGTCCCCCGCAGTGTCCCCATCTGCATGGCTCTGATCCCGCACTGCAGCGGGGCTGGGCAGCATGGCTGGGCAGTGTGGGCAGTGTGGTTGGGCAGAAGTACCTTCACAGCCCCTGACGGTGACCTCTGCAAAGGGGTTGTCGCAGCGGTTGCACTGCCGCCCGATGACGCCGGGCTTGCAAGGACACTGTCCCGTCTCCATGTCGCAGGCACGCGTGTGGGAGCCAGATGGGAAGCAGTCACAGGGGTAGCAGGTGTCACTGCTTTGGGGCCTGTAGTAATTGGCCTAGAAAAACAAAAATGATGGACATGAGGTATTGGACTTCCAAATGGCTCATTTTGCAGAGCACAGATAAAAGTTACGTTACTGTTATCAGAGACCCAGGGTTTGTGCTGCCATTTGCAGTGGAACCACAGGGCCCACGTTACTGCTCCGGCACTTGTTGCAAGTGCCCACCAAACATAATTCTTGAAGGATTTACAGTTTTCTCAGCCTTGCAATCCTGCTCTTGTATGGCATAAACGAGCCACTAAGGAAACTTCCTGCACTGTGCATTTGTGTTTCACGTAGAGGGTGACAAGCACGCAATGATCTCATATTCAAATCTCCTCTGTACATGCGTTTGATCTGAGGCATTAGGATTGCACAAGAGCATGGAGCTGGCACCCCACTGACTCCATTTAATGCAACAGTTGCTGTGTGTCCTGCTGGCATTTCGGGAAGGAGCAGGGGTCAGATTCACAGCCGCCAATCTGCACAAGCCCAGCTCCTCTGATGTCATTCAAGCCAGTTTAAAACCTATTGTGAGAAGTCCTTTGTAAAACCTTCATGATGAGGTGCTTCCCCTCCCATATCCCCCATCTGTCCCTGCCTGTCCAGAGATGAGGAAAGCATTTAGCCCTGCAGCTCTCTCCAGCTGCCAGGCCTTTTGCTGGCCATAGCACAGGGGAGAGCTCCAGCCAGCTGGCCCGAGCTGTTTCATGGCTGTTACTCACTTGTGATGCACAAAACCCCACTGACACTCCTCTGCACCCCAGTCTGATCTCCCCTGATAAACCAGGCTGCACTTCAGAGATCAGAGCCAGGCTTTCATCCTCTCAGCTCGGTTTTCCAAACACAAACAAGATAAGAGCTCTATAGTATGATTTGGAGAAAGGTGGTGCCAGCAAAATGTTTTGGGTAATGATTAACTCCACTGTGCACATACATATATATATGATACAAAGCGCAACTGTGTGTACTTTGTATCAAATACTCACTTGTAATTATTAGTGGTACAGTTTCTTTTTAAACTAAAGAAATTTTGACTTAAGAATAGTTTGTTTTGCTTACCTTGCAGTGGCATTCCCCATTAGTCTTATTGCAATCAGAATCAAACCCTTTACTAGTCTCACAATTACATGGGCCACAGATGGGATTTCCCCACCAACCTCTGGGACATGGTAGGTCGATCCTATTAAAGAAAATCAAATTGAAAGAAAGTTATTTTAAGCTCCCTCTTAAAAAGTGTGAAAAAAAAGCTTTGGGCCAAATCTGCAGTCAACTGCATCATCTTACAGACAGTAATGTATCTCAAGAAACAATCAATACATATATAAACATAAATACAGTATAATATGAGAAAATATAGAATATCAGTGACATGAAAACCTAGAGGGAAATTTTTTCTAAGTATTTTCAAGTGCAGGCAGCTCTGAGCCTGTGCCCTGCTTTATCTACCACTACAAACTGCCTTGGAGCTCCCCAACACTCTACATCCCACCCCCCATCCCCATCCTGCCCCAGCCCACAGGGACACCAGCTCAGGTGCAAAGCTGTCTGCAAGCCCATCCTATAAAGGAAAGCCACTACTCTCAGCCAACCTGGCTTTCTCAGACTGTTCACTACAAGATCTGAAAAGCCCTGGTCTGCCTCAGGAGAGACAGAGGACCCATGGCTGGGGACATGGAAGAGGGCAGGGTGGCAGCTTTGATCTGGACTGTGGATCAAAGACGATGATTCAGAGTGAGTGCAGCAGCACTGGAAGCTAAGCAGCAAGCCAAAGGCCACCCCTGTGGAAGGAAAACCCCCATTCTCACTGGGACTATTTCATCTGGGTGCCTCTGAGCTGGTTATCCCACAGATACCCCAGCACTAGCTCTGGCAAGGAGAACTCTGATTCTGTGATAGCTGGGAGTCTTTGTCAAGCAATAGCCTGAAGGACAAGGCCTCTGAGATCCTGGTAATGCACAAAGTATCCCCTCCCTGCTGCTCATTTTTAGGAAAGAAAAGCTATTTTCATTTTTGTCTGTTTTAAAGACCAATATCAATTTTATTTATGGTAATTGGTAGGTTTGTACTTCTATGCTTTAGAATATGAAAACCACAATGTTGCACTTGACACATGTCATCAGATAATGACAAGGGACAATGTCTCTGTGTCGCTAATCCAGGGGAATGAAAGACAAATCTGGCAACAGCACGGCTAACATTTGCAAGCCCACACTACAAAAGGCAGAGGAAGAAGCTTGCAGTTTTCAAAGGGAAGGAAACATCACATGAACCATTCCTAAATGGGCAGACAAATGCACTTCATTTGCACATTATGAATGGCCCATATTACAGTAAATCAAAGCACCGCCTCTGGGATAAGGCTGGTTGCTGAATGCTTATCAGAGACCAGGAAGCTGCTGACGAGGGAATCAGCACGTTTCTCCCACAAAGCAACAGAGACAGGCCCCAGACTGTCCAGAAGAGATGGCTCTTTGCCAGCCCAGGGACTGGACCTACACTGCAGAGAGACTATCTTGCTACAGGCCACCAAACTGGTGCATCGCTCTGTGTGCTGGAGAAGCTGGAAGGGAGATGCAGAGCAAACTCAGGCCAAACCCACCACAAAGTACAGTGAGATGCAGTGCTGTGCAACACAGCAGAAGTGGTTGAGTCCCTGAGCAGCTGATGAAGCAAAGTGGCTCCTGAATAACATGTCTAGTTTCTGGGAAGAGCTCAGGAATGCCAAAAGGCAATGGAGCCTAAAATACCATACCACTCAAATAGTAACAGGAAAGTTTATCATAGCAGAACAGGAAGGGGGAGGACTGTTGCCTTAGGTGAAGAGCTTCTTGGCAGGATCAAGAAACCAAGAACAAAATGATTCTCTTACTTGCTTTCGCAGTACTGTCCATAGTAGCTTTGTCCACATTCGCAGGTGTAGCCGTGGGATGAGCTGGGTTTGTGCACGCATGTGGAGACATGCTCACATGGGTTCAAGTTGCATACATCAACACAGTCCCTCCCAAAGTACCCTGGGGAGACAAGGTAAGAAAATTACAGCAACCATTGTAATTTATGATTTGCATGTCTCCAAAAGACTGTCTGTCTTAAGCTTATGCATTAATAACACATCTTTGATAATCAGTAGATTCCCCCTGCGATACTGTCAGAAATGAAGCACTCTTTTCCCTCTCAAACAAAATGATAGTAAGCCATTCTTTCTGACAGCCTGTTACCATGCTTGAGGCACCCTTGTGCCTTTGGTTCCCTGTTTTATATTTGGGGCATGTACTACAAATAGTTTTGTATTCTCTTGCTGTATGTATGGGAGGTGACTGTATTGGGTGCTGACAGCATGTGCCAGCTACATGCTCCAAAACAGAGAAAACATTCAAAGTATTTTGATTAGGATGCAGAGTGAGAGACTGAAATTAAACAGCAGAAAAGGCTGAGAAAGTAAAAAAAAAAAAAACAAAACAAAAAACCAAAACCCAAAAAAACCACAAAACAACATAAAAAGAAAAGGGGAGGTGCACAGGAGTCTTTTGGACCAAAGACTGTCCTTACATTTGGTGGATACATTGCCTGGATTCTTAGTCCAGAACTGCAGCTTCCAGGGTGCTACAGTAAGACTGAGAAGGGTAATACTGACTGGAAGAGCAAGAGTGAGAAGATGAACACTTTGCCAGCATGCTGCTGCTGTGCTGCTTCTGATGAGCTCTGAAGGTGTGATCCAGCTCCTGTATGAGTGGCAGCAGGTTACCTGGGTCACAGACACAGGAGTAGCTGTCCCAGTCGTCACTGCAGTAGCTGTGCTGGGGACATGGGTTGGAATCACAAGGGTTGTCCACTTCACAGCCCTCCCTTACGTTGATCTTGATAGCCTGTTTCATGTTGAGTGTCGCTATGTTTGTAGATGTCTCTCCCATTCTTACTCCCTGGTGACAAAAGACAATTATTTTACAATCAGAGTCTCCTTTCAGAGTACAGTATTATGTGTTTCATTATTTTCATCAATCAGTGAGGCTACATTTTAAAGAAATCACCTGATGAGCCAAACCCAATTTTTTTTTCAAATGTTTTTCCCCTATGTGACAAGATTTGTACCTGGAAAAGTGGGTAGACTTTAGTATTTTGATTCTTAGATAATTTTTACGGAGGAAACAGAAATGTTTGAGGGTGGATGAATAAGAAACCTCCCACATTTTCACTTGGGCATTTTCTCATGAGTTCAAAATTTATTGCTATACTTTTAACTTCATACCTGCATACATCCATAAAATCCCTGCTGAACAGAGACTTGGTCTCCAGAGACACCTCCCACAATGATGCTTTTCATTTTATTTTTTTTTTTCAAATGTTTGTCCCCTATGTGACAAGATTTGTACCTGGCAAAGTGGGTAGACTTTAATATTTTGATTCTTAGATAATTTTTATGGAAGAAACAGAAATGTTTGAGGGTGGATGAATAAGAAACCTCCCACATTTTCACTTGGGCATTTTCTTATGAGTTCAAAATTTATTGCTATACTTTTAACTTCATACCTGCATACATCCATAAAATCCCTGCTGAACAGAGACTTGGTCTCCAGAGACACCTCCCACAATGATGCTTTTCATTTTCAATCCAGGTAGTTGATTTCCAATCTGCACAGTGCTCTGTGAGGAAGACAGCAGCTGATTAGAAGCACTATTGTCCTCTGTGACAGAAACAGAATTGTGATGGAGTCAAGCAGTAGCTGACAATTACATAAAAAATACCAAAGCAGTGAGGAGCCACACATTGGAATGTGTCTTTTTAGAGACTTTGTAAGACATCTTATCATAAAGCTTAATAAAATATGTCATTGATTAAGCATAAATCACTGCAGAACATGTCTCAGAGCATAAGTACTTGTCCACAGTCCTTTATCCTAGTTTCTCCTAAAAGCATTTGTGCAGTGCTCAGTTGTGCAATTATGATGCTGCCTTACCTGGTACATCCCATAGTCCAAGGACATGACAGCAAGGTACTTGAGATCTTTACCATCTTTTGCACTCTTCAGCTCTACTAATAAATGATGCCATTCCCCATCACTGACCCGTGACTGGCTCATCTTCAAACTAGCAACCTGGCTCAGGCCACTGTACACTTCAAACTGCACGTAGTTGTTCAGTATCTGTTGGGGAAAAAAACACCAACCATGTCTTTTTTTGCTACATATTTGTACTTGATGCAGAAGGAGGTGGGGGGCAAGATAATATTTCCTAAGAAAACCCAAAAGGAAAAGAAGCCCAAAGAGTAAAGATGGGAATGCTTGCAAAAACTCCTTGTTTTGGATATTCAGACTCCAACTTCCCTTATGGGCAAAGAACCCCCAAAGAAATAGATCCATTTTTTACATCTATATTAATGCCCACTATTACCTCTGATTAGAAAAATAGTCTTAAATGAATGATTTTTATAATGATATTTTGATCTTTGATCATTGTAAAAGGCTAAAGTAATGATATGTTTTTATTGACATGCAGGTGGATGAAGCTGTGTAGTAGATGTGTAGTACATCTGGCCATAGCCACTGCTGGGGGAGTATTAATTCTTTCCTAACCAAAGGCAGCCACATTTTACCTGAATGTTGATCTTGGATGCAGCCCCAGCATTGGCTTGCATTAACATGCCATTGACTTTCCGGGTTCTGAACATCAGCCCAATGTACCACGGCACAGAGATGGTAATGTCAAGGTCACTCCAAATGATAATGCTCTCACCACTGAAACGCTGAGGAGAAGGCATTGCTGTGAATCAAAATACACAAGAGAAACAGTTTTTATCCTCCAGGACAAATGTGAAGAGGAAAAACGATGCTATGTCACAGTGATGACACAAGGAAGCTCTCTTCTACTGAGCTATATTCAATCTACCATGGATGAAGAGCTGGTCTAGGGGAGTTACTGTGAAGCAGTTGATAGTACTGCAAATTCACAACCTACCCTGGTTGTGGGCAGGCATCTTGTCTTGGTGCCTGTACTCAAAAGCAGCTCCTCCACACTGCTATGGCATTACCCACATGAGAGCTGTTCCTAGAAAGGTAAGCTCAGCATCTCTGCTGATATAGTTCTGCTGGTGAGTGGGTGGACAGAGCAGGAAGTATGAGGGCAACAGTTGCTTCAGATGTTTTCAACATAACCTTGATTACCTGCTTCTAATTAACAGATTAAACACAGGAAAAGGCTGGGAGGCAACAGGAAATATGAATGAATTGTGAATACTCCAGGGCCAGGTTATTCAGCTGTCCCAGCTACACAGCCTTTTGAAAGTTTATGTGGAACTGCCTAAATCACCTGCCTTAAATATCATGAGGTGACAGCTGAAAAATTGCCCCCCTCTCTAACTGCACAAGCACAGCTCCTACAGGGTGACACCAATGACAGCCTTCAATAGAAAGCACTTTGCTAATGGAAAATAGAGGAACACCCATCCCCTTGGACTTCTAAAGTTGTTACACTGGGTACCAGGAGCTACAGTCCCATGGATTAGTTGATCCCACTGATTAGAAGCACAAATATAGCCATGGGAGATCTGTGCTGTTTGCAACACCTCACATGACACCTCCACCATGTGTGGAACCTTGTAGTGGATCTACAGCCAGCCCCTTCCTGACATCCTTGCTTGTGGGCATGTTGGTGAAGTTCATGGCAGCTTTTTGCCAGTGGAAGCAGGCCTTAGAGAGTGGGTACAGCCACCAGAAATTAGCACCCAGCCTTTTATTTCATCATGTGCTGAGTCCATGTTGGTCAGTGAAATCACAGGACTTAACAGTCTTTCCCCTTCTGCTCCACATTACCATATCTGCTGACACTTTCTGGATTTTTTGTAGTAGGAGAGATCATGCATATACAAATGGATAAGTGTTACTATGTACTATGTGCATATGTAAGTCCTTAGAAAAAGGTTGAGGGATGACACCATACCAGAAAATGGGGAGAAGTTGATGTGAAGCTGCATTTTTTTGAGGAATGAAGCCAACCCCCAAATTCTCATATATGTGCTTTGCTGGTGTCTATAAAGGGAAAGGCTGGGATGAGGAGTGGAGTGCAGGGGTTGGAGTAAACTGCAAGCTCTTCAGCTCCCTATTTGTGAGAAACAAAAAGTCAGGGACTACTGGGCTACCACTAATCAAGCCAGAGGTGGAACTTGACCTCCCCTTCCTTAAGATGCACTTACCCAACCACCTCACATCAGGCTAAAGGCAGGCAGTCCCAAGGGGCAGCCCTTCTCCCTCCTGCTCCAGCCTGTGATCTCACCTTTGCAGTCACACCACAAATGCCAGAGAGGGCATATGGTGGAACAACTGTAGCATAGCCTGCTCTTGAAAACCAGATGGCAACTTTAAAAAAGATTGTCACCAGATACAGATGTCCTCAGGTTGCTTAAAAGTTGAGTGCAGTGCTTGATTTCTAGCTATCTGGGCCAGGGCACACTTCATCAGCCCACACTGCACCACATCAATGTAAAAGCAGCCAGGACATCAGTGTTGAGCAGGATTATTTTCTCTTGCTCCACTTGTGCAAAAATCAGCCTTCGCCTTCCTCCTCTACCCTGCTGACCTTCACAATAAACCTCAACTTCCAAATTTGCTGCTGGTTTTCTGGGCTGTTGCTGAGATTTTTGAGCCCATCTGTCTCTGGAGTGCAGAGGCAGGATGCAAACTTGCGGGTTTCCCACCTGCTGAAGGCTGGGAATGCTGTTTGCAAGCGTTTTGCCTTTGCTCCTGGGAGAACTGGACTGGCATGGCAATTAGCCACCTTCTTCCTTTTCTCACTGGTGGTGGCTTTCTGTACTTGCAAATACCATTCCCTTCCCACACCTTCTCCCAGCTTCCCTCCCTTCCCTGGGGCCAGGTGCACCTTTCCCTGCTAGTTAAATAGATATCCCCATTTGTCAGCCCCCTCTGACCTCCCTCTTCCCCCCAGCCCTTTCTCATGCCTGGACCAGGAGTGTCCATGGAGGGGGTGGCACATCCACTGTCCTCAGATGGGACCTGACCTCCCCTGTCACCACAGAGGCCCACATGCTTCCCAGCACTCCCTGCCCCCATGCAAACTGATCCTGGGCTCAGGGTTTGTCACTTGGAGCCCTGCCTGTGTATCTCTGTTCACCCCAAAGAGAGTCCTGCACTCAACAGGCCAGCAGAAAGAAGTGAGGGCCATTCCCTGTGGAGACAGAGGGCCTGGGCAAACATGCTGCCAACATCCCACCGATGTCACCTGCAGTGTGGGTGCTGGACATGTGGAAGCTTATGTTTAGGTGCAGTCCAAGGCCAGTGCAATGACACTGGCCATCCAAGAGTGAGTCAGACACAGCTGCTAGATCTTCTTCACAGAATTGCAACACCTAATAGTTTAAAGGAATTAAATTACAATAAAGGTGAAACTAATTTTTCCTTAAATTTATCTATATATCAGCAGAGGGAGAGGGGAGCTGGCAGAAGGTGAATTAACAGATTTTAGAAGGGTGGTGAAGGTAAAACATCCCATCCTCACTAGTGTAGACCAGATCCCAGAGTTTTTGAAGAGCAGGAAATGAAAAAAAGGTTAATTGATAACTTGCCAAAGTCTTTGTCCTCTGTTAGCCTGAAGCAGAACCAGCATCGCCATAGGGATTAAAGAAATGCAGCACTCCTACTCAAAACTGCAAATATTCTATTGAAGACTTTTAAAAAAATAGCTGCCTAATAATAACTAATGCTCTTAGGATCATAGCTGAGCATTCAAATAAGAAATTCGAAAGACAGGAGTACAGCATATCTGTGACTGACTCTACCTCCTGACTTTAACTTTGGGCTCCTGAAATCTTTGGTCACATTCTGTTTCTTTCTTGGCCTGCAATTTTCCCACAGGGACACTGGCCCACAAATACCATTAAAAAACCAAGCAACCTGCTGCCTTCAAACTGTCAGAAAAACCCCACAAACTGAGACATCAGCAAGAACATGGGGTTTTTCATTAACAAAGGGGACATGCAGGAATGCACAGTGCTGGAGGCAGAGGTGACAGCTGGGACTGGGGGGAGGCAGTGCTGCTGTGACTGCCATCATCTCTTTCACCTGAATTTAAAATGAGTTTCCAGGGACGGCTACAGGGCAGCTCCTAGATGATAATCTAAATCCCAAACTTTGTGTATTGGTCTTGAGTTTGGGATAAGAAAATAGTAAATAAAACAAACATTTGATCAAATTTTGAATTTCCATTTGAAAAACAGAGGGAAGGAGAGTCTTTGCATGTGACAGCAGTACTCCCATTTACACCAGTACAGAATACACCATAGCTGGGCCCCTGGCACTCCCCTCAGGATACATCAGAGTGGGTTTGTAGCACAGAGAACAGCCAATCATGAAGAAAATACAAGAACTTCACTAAAAAATTCTTGACATGAGACACATACAAAAATCAGATCTTCATACAAACCTGGGAAGCTTCAAACATTCTTGACATAAGACACATAGAAAAATCAGATCTTCATACAAACCTGGGAAGCTTAAAATATTTGAGGAGCTGCTACAGAAAGCAGGTACCAGGCTAGGGGCAATAATAACAGCACTGGGCTCTGTGTGAGGTGGAGCATAGGAAGAGATCTCCATATTCCTTTTCCCTGTTCTTCACTCTCCAAACCTTTATCTCCAAGACAGAAACTTAACCATGTGTCCTCTCCTCTTAAGGTAATATTGCTGCTTCTCAGGAAAGGGAAGAGAAATTGCCACCACCTAGACCTGGCCCAGCAGAAGCACGTTATTTTTGCTGGAAGCATCCAGAAAGACTCCAAAGAAGCAGCCACCCTACAGCACAAACCCCCATGGGACTCCTCACACCTAGGGGAAAAAACTGACTGCAAGTTCTTCACACCCTATAAAACTCACCTGCTGCTCCTTCCTTATCCTTTAGTAATCAGGTTTTACACATATATGCACATTGTGCTCAATCAAAGAGAAATCCAGTAAAACCGAAAGTGCTCTTACTTAGCAGAGAATGCCTTCTTGCCAAAAAAGTAGTGATTAAAACAGCACATTCATCCCCAGTTTGAGTCAAAGCCCAGTAAAGTCAGCAGGATTCTTTCCACTGATTTAAAGGGGCTTAGGATCAGGCACTTTTACTATAAACAAATTACTAAATACAGCCAAGTTCTTTGGAACTACTCTGCTTATGTAAGTAAATCAATGAAATCTGCTCTTATTCATGACAGTATGTCATCTACTATACATGGGAACTCTAAAATTATTTCAAATAGATAATGGGTGACAGTCTCAACTGCAATTTTCTGTTACTCTCACTCATCACAGCTGGACATAGGTGCTGTGAGATGGCAATGACACATGCACACATGAGAGGCACAGAGAGCTCTGTGCAGCCTACCTTGCTCACAGTTCTTCCCTCCGTAGCGCACAGGGCACTCACAGATGTAGGTGTTCCACTTGTTGATGCACGTGCCTCCATTCTGGCACCAGTTGGTTTCACAATAGTTCCTCTGAGCTGCACAGCCTGCAATTCAGGAAAACCATTACTTTGTATGGTTTCAATAAAAAAAGGCTCTGAATGACTGTATTTGAGTTTTTACAAAAAGATGAAGACATGACTATTATAGGTTTGTGTTTTTTGCTTTGTTTAAAAAAATGTTTTTGAAGTCAGTGAAGCAAAATATGGATGGCAGTTTATGTAAGCTGATCATGTGTTAAATGCATAAAGACAAGTCTGTCTATCAAAGGCATATGCTAGGACTCCCTCCTTAATCCACAATCAATGCAACATACTTTAGAACTGCAATTTAGCTCTTACACAGACCTTCAGCAGCATGGACAGAAGGGACTTTCCATTTTTTGTGTAAGAGCCAGTTTTAGGATGATGAGAACATTCTGTATGCCTAATCACCAGAACTAATCCTGATCAGGGATCCAAGGACTGGAAATCAAATCAGAACTTCCAATAGGCTGCTCCATGAAGCAGGTTTCACATTTGGGGGATTGCAGAATTTTATTTACAGAACAAATACAATTTATTAAAAAGTATTACAATGGTAAGTGCTGTCTTTTTCATGAACAAATCCCACTGGCTTTCAGAGCAAAATGACATTTAATAGGTAGTTTAAAAATAGAAGAGGAGAAATTAATTTAGGAGTAAATTCCTGGCTGAAACTCCCAGCAATGCAGAAAGGCTAAACAAGCCCAGTCCTTTCTGATGTGCTGCTGAATCCTGGAAGGATGCCCTGTGCCACGGACTATTGTATGCCTCCCTGGCACAGGTGTGGGCTGCACATTACTCAAACAAATGAGGTCTGGCTGGAGACACAGTGGCAGCACAATGCCATACACCACCTTAAGTCCCTGGCCCATAGCTGCTTTCCCCTCAACAGTGCTAACAGGAGGACATTCCAGAACCCTGTGTACGCTTCCCCTTCCTGGGGTTCCTCACAGTGCCAGCCTCCTCAACACCCTGAGCCGTGCCCCATGCACAGCTGTGGCAGAGACCTTCCTGGTGTTGACCCTTGGGGCACTAATTGCCCATACCTGGCAGAGTGCCATTGTTGGCAATGAAACCAGCCATGTCGATGGGCTTGCTGTCGATGGAGAGGTTCCTCATGCAGCCAATGAACTGCCTGTTGTGCACCGGGAAATCCTCAGGCAAGTTTGGGACACCACCAAGGAGGAGAGGGCCAGTTAGGTCCAAAGATCTGAAGAAACAAAGAAATGCTCATAATTTCTTGCAAAGAGTTTGTTTGGTTTTGTTCTTTATCTTACTGCTTCCATTAGCACATTTAAGCTTCACTTCCCTCTGCCCCTCTGCCACAAGAGCACTTCCCGAGCTTGTAATCAAAGGAGTGTCCAGTCCAGGACACTAACTTTTAACCTCTGAGCTGTCATGTCCATATAGAATCCAGGGACCTGTCCCTAACAGTTGCTAGTATGCAGAAGAAAATGAAAATTACAGAATAATGTGTAGCCACAGGACACTTCTTTCTGACCCCAGCTATGCAGGGACTGGCTGATGCTGCTCAGCACAAGGTTGAGAAGCAATAAATTTTTATATAATGACTTAATTATCATATAGTGCCAACCCTTTTAAAATCCTCTGAAGATCTTAGTCTTAATGACATTTAGTGGATGTAGGCTCTACTAAATGACTCCACACTGTGTGAGAAGTGTTATCATCTGGTCATTTGGATTAGCCCCAGTTTTTATAGTGTTATTGGGATATTAGAGCACCATGTGTCTCTCAGTGGTCTCTCTGCTATCACTCATTACTTTATATCCCCCTATGTTACTTGCTGTTCGCCTCTTCTTTAAACTCAAAAGTACCAACTTTTTTTTCTTTCTTCACAGGAAACCTTTTCTCACACCCAGTCATTTTCAATGGTTGTTTGTTTACATCCTTTATTTCTCCCTCCTTTTAAGCCAGAACTCTGAATTTAAATGGTGGAAGTAATTCCATATCCCAAACTAAACTTTGTTACGTTTTCTTGTTACGTCATATCTGTTTTTCAACTTACAGTTAGTCACTTAGTGCTCAGTGGTTAATTGCAAGCTGTTGACTCTCCACTGGAAAAAGAATGAGTGGAAAACACAAATATAGGGAATCCTTACTTTTTTGAGCCAGTCTGAGTCCCCTGGGCAGCACAGGTGTAGTTTCCAATGAGGCTCCCGAAGCGCACGGCCACTGCTGTGTCACAGTCGTCCACAGTCACCACAGCCACCTTCTCTCCAGAGGGCCCATGGGGAATTCCTAATCGGCCAATGTTTGGCTTCAAAAAGTAAACACCACATGTCATACAGTGCTACATACACGTAGGATTTAAATGCTGGTTCAGTCAGCTCAACAACGTAATTCTTACTACCCCCCAAAGAGGACAAAAACAGAAGATGTAAATGAAACAGCAGAAGTGAGGTTGTCCCATGACATTTAGGCAAGGAAAAACCCTGATGGGTGACTTCAGTCAGAGTCCAAACATGCCCAGTATGATACACAGGGTGGTCAGAAGTGGCTTTGGTCTTTTCCACAGCTGAACCATTTTGGCCCAAATCACATCAAACAGGTGTTTTCCCACTTCTGCATAGTAAATTCTAATAAATTATGCTCATTTGGCACATCTTCACCTCCAGGCAATGAAAACCCTAAAATGATGTATTATTACAACTGAAGCTTAAATTAAAGGCTTAAATCACATTTTCTCTGATGGGTGCACTCTGTCCAGGATACCAGAAACTGAGTTCAGGCCTCTATAAAAGCTGTAGTGAGGGGTTGTCCAATGACTGGGAGAGAACTTAGATGAAACCAGCTTGTTCCAGCTAAAAGATGGAGTGCATAAAAAACCACTGCCCACTGCTGGGTCAGCTGAGAAGCCCCCAGTTTCTAGTTACAGGAGAATAGAGACCAATGGCCTGTGGAGGTGGACAATCAAAAATAATGGATGTATCTGAACTTGCTCCAGTGCAGGCACACAGATGCAGGTGCAGCATGGAAAGTATGTTTCAGAGCAGCAATAAAAGCTCTGGCTTTTCCTCACCTCTGCTTCTCCCAGACAGTAGGAAACTCCTGCCCACCCAGTCACAATGTGTCCTGGTGAACATGAGCCACAAAGCTAGAATTATCACACTCAGCTTCACACCTCCACTGCTACTGGCTCACTCTGCCCATCACCTGCTGTCAGTTGGTGTTCTCCCCACTTCAGCACCTACTGAGTGGGGAGATTCAGTGATCCCAACAGACAGGCTTTCCTATAGGACCACCAGGAATTCAATACCAGCCATCAAACTTCTGTGCTTCCACCATAAGCAGATCCTTCATCATCACTAATTTTGTCACTGATGAGATTCCAGAGTGACTGACAGGAGATGATGTTTTCTGTGCAGAAACTCAAGAGACAGATTTGTCCAGTGGAGAAGTGCATTATGACTGTTAAAAAAGGTGCATGTGCACACAGAAGCATAGCAGCCTCAGTGAAGAACTAGCAAATCCTGTAAGAAAACTGTTCCCATGTTTAATGGTCATATAGAGCTGAGGGGTCTTCATCTACCACAGGTGCAAGATCTCTGAGGACATTATGGGTACAAGAGAAGCACTGAGCTGAACTCTACTGGGTTTGCAAAGGGACACCCCACAGGAATGAAGTCAGCAGGATCTGACCAGATGCTCTGAAAGTCCAAACATA
The DNA here is from genome assembly GCF_014805655.1 of Passer montanus. Taxonomy (NCBI): domain Eukaryota; kingdom Metazoa; phylum Chordata; class Aves; order Passeriformes; family Passeridae; genus Passer; species Passer montanus. Next base: position 259,052 of record NW_024371037.1, read on the forward strand.
TTTACTGTGTGTGTTAACCAATAATAGTTGTATCCACATGAAAATGAAGATGGCTGGGCATCTGTAGCTTGCTGTACACTTGCTTTAAAACGTGTACTGCATGACTGCATCCTGAAATTCCTTATTTGTACAGCAGACAAGGAAGCAGTAAGGTGATAAATGAATTGTTTCTGTTTCACTTACAGACACATAAATTTGTTAACATACTTACAGCAACTTTCATCTTCTGTATAGAGACAGATTTATTTTTAAGGGTAAATATCCCAATGTATAAAAAAAAATTTAAAACACTTTTCCTGGTGTCAATTCCAGTTGGAAAGTATTTTCCATTTCCTCTACCAAGAACCAATGTGATCACATAGTTTGGCAGTTATTCAGTATAAGGTCTTGACCTCTCTTTAGTGATATTAAGGCAGATTTTATTTTTTCCGATACTCCCTGGACTTTGCCACTGCCTAGCTTGGAAAGACAGGAAACATATGTATTTGGAGTGCTGAAAATGTTATTGTATGCAATGATGCCAATGTTAGTGAGCAGCTTTTCAAAGTAAATGAAAAAATACATGGAAAACTAACCAACTGACAGGCAGACCTTCCCTTCCAAAATTAAAATGTTTACATTCTGGGTGCTACTTCTATTCATTCAGAGGAATGATTCGATTAACATTTATGTTCTTGTGCTTCACTGAAAAAATCTATTGTTTCTTACATGGAAGCCTTGACAAAGGCAGGGTATTTATTCCCTCAGCAGGGGGGATCTGCCCAATGTTAATCATGATTGCAACCTGATGAGACTCAGCACTTTGCAGCTGCTCCTTCACAGTCACTAGCTGCAGTAGCAAATTGATTTTTTTCTACTTTTATTTAACACAGAAACTGAAAAGTATTTCTCTAGATGTTGACTGCTCATTGCAGTACAGATCTCTGGCATCTCTTTGGGTCTGATGACCACACAGAACCATGAAGAAAGGGAATATTGCAGTGAATGAAAAGAAATCTATTGGCAGTTCAAAGCATACTTAGTTCAAACACAAGGTGATTATCTGACCATGTTAAAAGGCTCATTTGACAGAATTTGACAGGTTTTTCCCAAAATGAAAGAATATGTTACTGGGAAAGGAAAGAGATATTTTCTGACTGAATTTATGGGACAAGATCTCAAAATATGTGGCAAGTAATACACAGTACTCATCTTCTCAACAGCTAACATAGGGAATACACTATAATTGAAATAATGAGAAATAAATAAAAGACGTTATCAGAGAAAGCCCAAGTTAGGAGCTCCTTCAGCAATGAATCATAGAACAGATTTTATTAATTAAATACTTTGATTAATGTTAAATATAAGTTACTGGTGATTCAAAGGATATTTAATGTATCATGCATTTTTTAAAAAAACCCTTTGAATAGTTGCATGCAAGAAAGAGAATTAATCCCACAACACGAAACTTGGGATCTGATGACAAGAATTCCTATTGCAGACTCTGAAACTCTCAGCACTGAACGATGAAAAATAATAAAACAACCCTACTAATTAACTACAAAACAATGAGGAACCATGCTGAGATTAAAAGGTTAAAAAGGCAATACAACACTGGGCTGTTGCACAGATGCATATGAGGAAAGTTTCATAACACTGAACAGGATGGAATGTTTGGGCAGTTTTGTTTCATTTACTAAAAATACCTTCCAATTACAGCAGGTGCGCAGAACAGCAGCCAGAGCAAGTTTACCATATCAAACAGGCAAAATGGACTTGGCATGTTTAGCCTAGCAAAGTAAAGGCTAGAGAAGAGTTTTGGAAACAAGATGTCATCACTGCAATGGACACAATACAAGAAAAAGGGGTATAAGATGCCCATGAGTAATGTATGCTGGTAATCACCAGGGGATGCTCAGCCATAGGAGGGATCAGCGTTGGGAAAGTAGCAGGGATGAAAATTATAAAAAACCCCTTTATTTGTTTATGATTATAGAAGCCCATGTTAGCAGAGGACTGGCCTGTGTTTGAAAGAAAATAAGTAACAGTGAGTAGTACTTGGAAAATGCACCAGAAAGTGAATCACCAACACTACATGACAGCATACACATTCACATTTCAGGCATGATCTTTGCCTCAATGAAATCCTGCTGGAGCAAGACTGATCCCTAACAGTAGGAACAGCTAACACTAACCAGCATTAATTCACACTATTATTTTCTGGAAATATGTTCACGGAGTTAAAAGCCAGACTTTCATCTGGGTACTTAGCAGTCCTTTCTGCCTGTCAGACCCATCTCCTGAAATACATGCTACCCAAAAGGCAAGTTTCATTAGCTGTGCCAATTCTGCACTCATGAGTAAATGTGCAATGTGGTGTACAGGAATTTACCAGCATGACCCCCATTAATAGTAATGGAAGTCATGTAACTGAGTTCCTGCTCATGGAGCTGAAAATTTACCTTTCGCTGCCTAACCCTAAAGGCTGCCTTTTCAGTTAATGCTTCTCCAGAAAGAAGTTGGGATTCAAATTTCAAAGACCACATGCTGTAACACTGAGTAGCAAGAAGAAGTACCAAACAGTGCCAGAGAGAAAACCTGGTCTCCCTTAAACAAACTGTGAAAGAAGTGCATTATTCCAGGACTCGAAGGGAAGAAAAAGCAACCCTGAGTGTTGCAGTGTTTTACCACCATCACATGATGATTCTTCAAACATTTTGTGCATCCCATAATGAAATTAAATTTGTTTTTTATACTGACTCTTGTGTTTTTATATTATAGTCACATATAGGGTCACTTGGAGAAGAGAAAGAAACAGTCCTGTCTCAGGATCCACATGTGGCAGCAGAAGTCCCCTACCTTTTTCTCCATCTCTAAACCAAGATGAAACATATTTATGTTCCTCAAATGATGGCAATTAGTACCTAAAACTGTAAACAATGTAATGAAACTTTGCCTCAATGAGCTTTCATGAAGATCAGTGGTTCTGGTCTGTGAGTGACAATCTCCCATCTCATGTCTAACCCATGATGTTCACCTTTGCCCAGAGAGAGTCACAGGCAAAATGTGACTACAGAAAATTGCAGCTCCCTTTCTGACCAGAGCAGAGGTAACAGTGAGACTCATCTACTGTCCTCAGCAGTGATCTGGAGGAGTAACCTTCCTGAGCTGCAACAGGGTATGAAACTCCCTTTGGCCACCTGCACTGACTTTCTCAGGTTGCAGTGAGAGAACACCACTCTGGAGGTTTTCTCCTAGTGATGCCAAATCTGATTTTTGTGAAACTCGGTTACAGAGCAGTATCTGGAGTTCTCCCCATAAATTCAACAGTAAGAATGACATGCAGCTTTTCCCAGGCGAAAAACCCTGAGAAGCTTAATCTGTGAACTTGTGTTTTATAAGTGGAGACCAGACAGAGGAGAGAAAGTCATCAAAACGCATCTGTTTATAGTTTGCAAATCTACTGCACAAATCCACTGTGAACATCAGAGGTGGAAATTCTCATGTATCTCAGTTTCGTTTGGGTTCTCTATTATGTTTAAGTAAATATTTGAACTGTGAGAGCCCACACAGTTACTTATTAAAGACACAGCTGGTGTAACGATGCACAGTGAATGGAAAAGACATACAGATCAACAGACAATGGGAGCCCTTGTCCTAAACACTTAACCCTTGTATTTTAGATCATATGTCCTACTGCTTCCAAGTCAGGATGCAAAACTGCTGGAGAGGTTTAAGCAAGTAGTCCAATCCTTGGCAGACTTATTTTAAATTAAACCAGACGAGATAGTATCTGTACATGTAATAGTAATACTGCAAAGATCAAATGTTTGTTTAGTCAGTCAGCAGCAATGGTGACACTCAGGTTTCTGGATTTCACCCTTTTATTAGTTTATCTGCAAGATAATAGCCTGTTCCAGAGGTCTCACAATCATTTCCTCCACCAGAAAACTTTTTTCCAACTTCCATTCCTAGATAAAAACTTGCCACTTGACTTTTCTCACAGATGGGAGGAGGGAGAGTGATTTTGGTCAGCCATCAGAGAGTGCTCCAACATAAGGGATATTCCCTGAGTTCAGGCTGAAAGCTGTGCTCTGCAGCCCAAACCCTGCCCAGGAGGTCTTCCCCCTGCTTCAGCCACCCCCCTGAGTCTTTTGAAGGAGCTGAGGAGATGCTTCAGCAGCAGACTGTAAGTACGGCCAAGACTTAGAAAATGCAAACCAGTGCTGCTTTCAGATGAGACACAACTACCTTGTTACACTTGGCACCAGGAGGAGACCTAATTTCTTGGGGGTCAGATGCTGCATATTGTAAATTCTGCATTTGCCCAGCTCACTGTACACATTAAAAATACATTTATTTTAGGCAGTCTTCTCGCAAAATGCTTTGCATGGCATAGCTTAATATTCAGAGCTTGGCTTGTTTGTCTTTTTAATAAGTGTAAGAAGAAAAGCCATCCTGAGGTCAGTGCCAGCCTTTCAGTGATTCCAAGAGTTTGCTTACCAGACAGTAAGTTACCCTTCTGTTTTTGTTAATTAGTAGCTAATGATTTATTGGCCATTTGGAGTGGTTAAAGGTTAAAAAGAATCTGTTTCCTTGTTATTTTTTTAAATACTCTCCTCTTCATTGTTAACTCGCTGGTTCAGACCCCACCACCCGCAAAAGTGCTGGGTGGAAAATGCCTTATACCTTGAGGGGCTCTTTGCTTTTTAACGCTTCCAGATGCAGTAATAACGGGGGGAATGGAGCAGGAGGCATTGGGTGCTGCAGGAGGCTGCTGCAGGAGGCTGCTGCAGGAGGCACTGGGTGCTGCAGGAGGCATTGGGTGCTGCAGGAGGCATTGGGTGCTGCAGGAGGCTGCTGCAGGAGGCCCTGGGTGCTGCAGGAGGCCCTGGGTGCTGCAGGAGGCCCTGGGTGCTGCAGGAGGCCCTGGGTGCTGCAGCAGGCTGCTCCAGGAGGCTGTGCCGGGCTGCAGCCTTGCCGGGCGGCCCTGCCCGGCTCCCGGCGCTCATTAGGCCGCCCGCCAGCCCCGGCGGCTTCGTTAACCCGCCGGCCACTGCTCCCGCTCCGACGCGGGCAAGGGAGGAGCCCCGGCCGTTCCCAGGCCATGCTGTGCTGCTTCACTGCTCAAAAAGCTCATTAAGGGCCCATGGCAGCGGCGGTCTCCCTGGACAAGTTGCCGGAGCCCAGCCCCCCACCCCCGGCAAGGAAAATAAATAAATAAACAGGAAAGAATAAACAGGGAAAGCACACTGCTCACAGTCCTGGGGGGAGAGACTAGGAAATGCCAGGGGAGCTTAGCATGGACTTGCAGACCGCTCTGATCAATCAGGCCAGATTACAGAAACCACTACGGTAATCTTTGTTTTCTAGAGTTTCCCCTTGCAGATTTCCAGAGCACCTTGAAGACAGGCGGTGTGAAGAACAGATCCTGATTAGTCACCAGGGAAAGGCAGGACAAGTCATTTCACATAACCCCCTTACTTCTTTGATGTATGTATCCCCTTTATTCACTGAATATTTTAATGGCATTTCTTTATACAAATTTGGCTCAAGTCTGTACAGAAACATGAGAGGCTGTGACAGTGAAAAGGAATAGCAAAGAGCTTCCCATCAGTGAGTAAAAAATGCAAATCCTGAAAAGCCATCAGACCAGTTTCTTTTCCTAGAGAAACGCCCTGCAACGCCAATCATCAGGATCTGGGCTGGCCCACAAAGTCAAGCGAGTTTTACTGGCCTGATTTGTTATCTCCTTTAGGGCTGCATCCAGAGGCTAAACTTTGATATTTAAAGCAGGAGGCTTTCAGCACAGCTATGAGACCTGGCACTAGTGAATGGCACTGCCTGAATTGCTGCCGCTCTTCCAGTGCTGGGGCAGAGATGGGGAGCAGCCCCTCCTGTCACAACATGTGGCAATGGCACAGCAGGGCTGTGAAAAGCCATGGTTGCACAGGCATGGGATCCAGATATGCTCCTTGCCTCTACAGCATCACCAGGATCTTCACAAATATCATCCAGCTACTGCAAAGGGTATATTCTTAGTTTTGACTAATTTTGGCAAGGGCTGCTGTAGTGCTGATGGGAAGATGAGTTTTCCCTGTCTGCAAATGGAAATTTTGTCCTCAAATGTGTATTCCCAGATGCTTCTCAGCTCTTTGAGACTAAATCAGTGACACAGCAAGACAGACCTGTTTTGGCTGTCAAGAGACCATTCTCTCTCTCCTCAAGACAACATTCAGTTTTCCATGTGAGAGACAGCACTCACCACAGTGCTCTGCTGCTGTGGGTGCCCTTGTCCTTCCTCTGCAGCCATTTCCTCATGCTGAACTGCCCCTGTGGCTGATGTCCCTTCTCCCTGACCTTTACTGCCCTCTGAACCTTTTTTCTGCCTATTTTGCTGTCTCACTCTCCACCTACAAGGATGTTCTCCAGCACCTTTGAGAGCTGGGAAAGAAGAACATATCCTTTGATGCTGGAAGAGTCCCCTTGCTCTCCTTCCCCTGCCATCCTCTTCCAGTTCAGCAAATCCTTCTCCCTTTGCCAATTGTCCCTATCTACCTGCCAAAGAACCATTCTGAAATATTTTTTTGCTTTCTATAAATCTTGTAAGTCTATGACATATTTTTGCATCCAGGATGTCAATGTGGCTGCTCTCAGAGTCCAAAAAATACCTATGACACTTATGCACAGCAACTAACCCCTTTCTGGACAAATCCCTGGTGACACCTAGCCAAGCAAACTGCTGCTTAGTGTGGGTAATGGAGTCACATTTCTACCTATGACATCCAGGGATCCCACACTTTTCTACGGGCTCTCTCCCTGCCCCCGTGGCTGGATGTTTGTGAGGGTCTCCTGGCACACAGAGACTTCTCCAAGGCCAGGTAACTGCAAAGTGCTGCTTCCTCTCACTACACAGACAGATCCAAAATACCTGAAAAGTTACTGCAAATCAGGGAGCTGCTGTAATTTACTACATGATTTAATTGTGATAACAGTGCACTTCAAAGAACTCGCACCAAATTCCTGAGGCTCCATTCCAATGACTCCTTGGCTTTGAGCAAGGCCTTGCCAGGCTGGGCTGCAGAGCACAGCCTTCAAGCACTGTCCTCAGAGCCTTAGGGTGAGCCAAGGACCATTCAGATTGTGCCAGGTCTCATGGAGGTCTCTGACATCTCCTTAGCCTTCAGGAGGAGCTGAAAATCACCATTTTGGGAGGTGCCACTAAATGCCTTGGGGTTTTTGCAGTGCAGAGGTGTCAGATGGCTTGAGCAAACTGGGCTCAGGAGCATTGCTCCCCAGAATGACCCGAGAGGCCCACACCAGGGGGAAAAGCCACACAGCTGACACCAGTTCAGATGTGGGGTGTGCACCCTAGATGGGCACACAAGTTAAGCCTTTAAAACCTGGGTGATGTGAGAAGAGTAAATACTGAACAGCCCTGACAAAGATGAGGCTTCCAACAGAGGAAGGACTCAGGCTGGTTTTGCCAAGACATGGTCCCTTACTGTGCAGATGTTTTCTGAAAAGTTACTGTTTGTGTTTGCATATAAAATCACCACCACAACGACCAGAGTTTTCAGGTGGTGTTTGCAAACTCTGTGAGAGCAACAGTTCCAAAAAGCAGGCGGGGGAGAGAACAAGCCAGGCACTGGGTACATGTTTTCCCTCCCTGCCCCAGTCACTGGAGAGATTTCTCAAAGCTGTCACTGAGAGCTGAGCTACTCAGTGCTGGGGAGCAGGTCACACTTTACATCTCAATGACCTCCACATGACTTTCACTGCTTTACACTTTAATTTCCCGAGACACAAATTTAGAGGTGAGTTATTTGTTATTTTGTGTCAAGACAATGGAATGTCGCTCCACAGCCAAATCCTGATTTCCTTTCCCAGATATCAATCACTTCACACTTACCCTCCACCAGAAAAAAAAAGCAAACAAAACACCAACAAAAACAATTACTAATTGAAATCCACATGAATAAATATCGGTGGAATTGCAGGGAGGGACTTTTAAAGTCCAGGCTCACATAGCTTTGTTCCACAAGGGCAGATCAGCTGCCCACCCCCACCCCTTTACACCCACTAACACCTGCAAGGGCTCCACAACCAGCCAGAGCAAGAAAAAGTAAATATTAGCCAGGCAGCCCTCCAGTGCTTTTCAGGAGATGTTAGGAATGTAAATGGTTGCCATAGGCCAGGCCAAAGTCCCACGGAGGGAGTGGTAGATGCTGTGGAAGTGTGTAAGAAAGGGGTACATGTGCAGCAACAATTCTGTTCTCTCTAAGCTTTCCACCTGCAATACTGCAGGCTGGAACTCCAGACAGGTTTTCACAGGATTCTGTCTCATTTTTTGAATCAATGGGACTCATGTTCTCATCTAATCAGTCTTTTGCTTTATACAACCACAGAACAAAACCCAGTGAGTCCTGCTCAATAACATCACTTGCACCCCAGCGAAAATGTTCCTTTAGAAAGGGAAATATTGGCTTGATTTAAAGATTTCAGGGCACAGCAAGAACATCACAGCTGTGGGCAGGTATATTAATTCTAATCAGAATCTGTCAAGGTTCTGTTTCTATACAGCAAATCTATGTTCTCACCTAGAGGACTTTCATCAATGATCCTCTGGATTTGGGTGGAAGATTTGGTGAATTTGACCTCAGCAAGGATGTGAGCATATGAATCATGAGCCAGAAAACCAGGAAATGACTCATAAAAGGAACTATTTTTTCTGAGATTACCTTTTCTCATGGCATTTTAAAAATTGAGTTCTGAGCATGTGGGAAATTACATTTTTTGCATTCAGACACGAAGAACATATTTTATGTGTTTGACTAGAACACATTCTGAACTTTAAATGTAAAATGCAGAATGCATTCAGTAATGAAAATCTAATTTCTTTCCTTCCTCTAGCTGCTTGATATTTTAATTGCTAGGGTTTTTTTAAATGGCCATGCCCAGTAGCACCAAAAATATAGATAAGTTATACAAATGCATAGCTACAAATTCCTCATATTCTCCTATTGTACATGAGCCTCCAGCACTACCTACCACATCTTTCACAAGTATACAAGCCTACCCACCAAAAAGAACAATAATCTGCTGATATAGCAACTTCTGTTCTTGTAAGAGAGTTGTGAAAAAAACTTCATAACCTTCTTCTGGCTAACCACCTTGGTATTCCAGTCAAATTTCCTTACCCATTTGAGCTGAGAAGTAAATTAAACATGAATGTTTCTCAGGATGCTGCTTAAAAATTTTGGTTGTGGCTAGAAAAGAAAATTACTTTTACACTTGAAATGCTTTTTTTCTTGTAAAGCTGAAGAAACCCTGTGAAGAAACCCTTTCTCTGTGAAGAACAGGCCCCCCAGTTACATGGGTAAGTACAGCTAAGTCCTCAAAAACTTGAGCTAATGAATTGACTGTGGTCATGCTCCCTGTGGTTTTGGTGTCCTGCAAGCCTCCCTGTGCATAAGCCATGGCAGAACTTTTGATCCCATGAAAATGCCGTAGAAGGAAAGGCATCCAGCACAAATTGATGATCTGGTGAGGTGTACCATCCACACTGCTGGAAGTTAGCACCATCCACCACCTCCTCCTTGCTGTAACACCACTGACCTCTAGACCCTGCTGTACATTCTGCTATTAAACAATTCACAACGAGATAGGTGGCAAGGAAATGAGAACATTGGAAGAAATATGGTTAAATCTTAAGAATCCGTGGTTTCTTTTAAGAGGAAGCACTACATTGTAATGCACTTTGCCTTGCACACTTAGAAGAGCCTTTAAAAGATATATTGGCATTTCTTAGAAATATTATGAATTTAGGTTTTGAAATGCCACAAAATTCTATTTCCTTCTGGAAAAATATGCTCAGAGAAGTAGGGTGCTCCTAAGTAAATAACATTTTCAGTATTTCCAGTACCTCTCCACCTCCGTGGTTTGCTTGACATGGCAATTACTGTTCTGCATTTTTCTTTATCAGACAATACCAAGCAATGCTGGAACAGGTCTGTGTCAATCACAAATGCTGTAAACACAGCACATCAATTTGAGCCAGCAAAATCCAAACTCTGGCAGTGCCACATCTGATCAACAGTGGCATTACTATAATCTTCAACAACTGCATTGTTTATTTAGAAAATCTCCCTCAATCCCTTAACAAATTAGTCTGGAAGCCACCAAGAGGATTAACTTCAAAAATTCTCCCTCAGATCACAATTAAATCTGCTCCGATGTCACCAGTGATAGACATTTGCATAAGTCATACCCAAACATTATTGCTAATTGTTTTTCCAGTTATTTGACTTCTGTTGCAGTCTGTCTTTTCCAACCAAGTTACAAAACTCAGCACTTAGCTGGGCAATCCTGCTCTGGTGTGAGAGGTACTCCTCAGCACAAGGGCAATACCAAATACCCATCTAAGAATTTAATCGCCAACCACTTTTCCTGACCGTTCAGATTCAGAAGTAAACGATACTGGGTGGTGTCTTGGATACTGTGAGGGCAGTGTCTTTCACCCAGGGTCCAATGACTAAAGTTATGCCTAGCTGGTGGCAGCTATGTGGCTTTTCTCCAAGGAGCTGGCAATCCCTATTCAGCTGCAGGCATGTGCCTGCCTCATAAATCACCCGCAGTGCTGGCAGCCTCCTTGGCAGGCTCAGCAGGGAGACCAAGAGCTGAGCAAACAAGGTGTTTGTGCTGGAATGCTCGCACGAGGTGGGAGTGGGGTGGCACAGGGAAGCCTGTGCTGAGCTACTGCGTGATGCTGCCTGTTGGTCCTAGGGCAACAGAGTGCTGGAACCCAATCTAACAAGGACAAGTTCCCTTTACAGGAAAGAAAGGAGTACCCAGTGCCATCCTTGTTTTTTGGCACAATTGTCACAGTCTGAGTTTCACTACAATGTTGTAGTGAAAGACACTCTGCCTTTTTTTTTTTTTTTTCCCAAGGCAAAGTGGCAAAATCAATTGTCAGTCCTGGATATGGAATATATTTCCGTAACAGGCAAATTTGCCATCATCAGAGAAGGTCTGTGTTTTCAGAAGGAAACGAGATAACCTATCTGTCAGCTCCAAAGGCACCTCGTGCAGGGGCACGTGTGCCAGAGGCACAGGGTCTGTGCTTGTCTCTGCAGCAGACTGTCAGAGGTTGCTGCACTCATCCAGAGGTGCAGGACACCAAAATTGAAAACAAATTGCTACATTAACCTCTCCAGCACAGAGCTGCACCACTCCCACTGCCTGCGACTGCCTGTGCCACTTGTGCCCTGGGATTAAAAAGCACTTCCCGCTTGTCCATGTCAGGGGATTGCAAGTGGCCACCAAGCTGCAGTTGCCCACAACTACAACAACACACAGCCCTGTAGATCTTGATTTTTGGGGTATGACTGTGTCACCCCCCTTGGTGACGGGTGGCTGCATGAAACGGTCTCAGCTGGCTCCTGGGTGGGAGAACAGGGGTGGACCCAAGTTTTTAAAATAAAAGTTTTGCATATACATCCTCAAGTTACTCAGCAGTGCTCTGCCTCTGGCCACTGTTAGGCTGTTGTGTGACATGAGCTCCCAGAATCAAAACAGAAGCTCTAGTAAAACAAAGGCAGTGATGAAAGTTAGAGATTTGCTGTAAAGATAATCCTGAAGATAATTCTGCCAACGAGTGGCAGACATAACGCATGCAAGAGTATAAGAAATACAGGGGTTGTACAGGACTGTACTTTGCAACTGGCTGATTTTTCTGCTTCATTTAGAAAATGGGGGGACACATCCTTAGTTCCCCAGAAATGCAAAAACTCAGCAAACCCCAAATCCAGTAACCTTCCCTTTACATATCCAAGCTTGCCAGGTAAATATTGCATTTTTTATTTCAAGGTCTTTCCTCCTTATAGAGGAATTATAAAAAGTCTCAATCTGCTAAGCCCCACACAACTGCTTGAATCAGAAGGGTAAAAGTGAGAAAATTTGTGGATTGAGATAAAGACAGCTTAATAGGTAAAGCAAAGGCTGTGCATATACAAAGCAAAACAAGGAATTCATTCACCACTTCGCATGAGCAGGAAGGCATTCAGTCATCCTCAGGAAAGCAGGGCTCCATCACACGTAACGGTGACTTGGGAAGCCAAACGTCATCACCGTGAGCATCCCCCCATTCCTCCTTCTTCCCTTCAATCATATGGCATGGGGTACCCCTCAGGTCAGCTGTCCTGCCTGTCCCCTCCCAGCTCCTTGTGCACCACCAGCCTCCTCACTGGTGGGGCAGTCTGAGGAATAGAAAAGTCCTTGACTTTGTGTAAGCCCTGCCCAGCAGCAACTCAAATGTCCCTGCATTACCAACACTGCCTTCAGCACAAATACAAAACACAGCCCATATTAGCTACTGTGAAGAAAGTTGACTTTATCTCAGCCAAACCCAGCACACCTGGGCATGACAAAAAATGCACATGGAGATGAAGAGTGTACATGGAGTGAAGGTGGGTGGTTCTGAACAGCAGATGCTTTTTGTTTTAACATTAAGAGCATTGACAGATACTATCTTCAGGTATGGTCTTAATTTATGCCTCTTTAAAGGACACCTATATTCACAGAACTTCCATATGACATCATATGAAACCCTGACCTAGCCTGGAATTGCTTTTTTTCTTCCTGACTTTTCCTCCATGACCCTCCTTCCTTCCACTTTATCCTGTCCCGAGCAAGTGCAGATAAGATCTGTTTCTCTGTTGTGAAGAGCTTCATCCCAAGTCTACCTGAGCTGGCAGCAGTCCCAAATCCACACCATCCTTAAGACCCTCAGCTTCACACAGCTTCATCTGGATCACAGCAGGGCACACAAGCTCTGTCCAACAGTGCTGCAGAGCCACCACTCAGATGGCATGAACAAATGGGCTCACTGAGGTGTCCCAGATATGGAGATAGTGGGTTTTGCCCAGAGGCTATCCCTGGCATCAACAGGCAGTCTGTGGGCACTACTAGTGATCCATAGTATGGAGGATTTGTGGATGCAGACTTCAAAAAATAAGCTCTATGATGCTACACACAGCTGTGGGGGCATGGTAAAATAAACTTTCAGGATCAGCATTGGCTGAGGAGCCTCCAGGTGAGAGAGGGAGCTGTCTTCCCACCCACCCACTCACTCACCTGCTGAGCAAGCACAAGGGGAGAGCTGCTGTACCCACCTAAGGTATGGAAAATAAGGTACAGTGTGGGACTTGGCACAGAAACACAGGGTGTTCTGGCACTGTAAACAGCTTTCAGCCAGTGGATGAGGGATAAAACCTCCATGAGATGGGAAGGTACTAGCAAATTCTAGTGCATGAGTGGGCTGAGAGCTAAATCTCTACAGTATTAACTCAGTCTTCGGTGATATTCAAGCTGCAGCTTGCCTCAGATGAAGGCCAGTTAACTCAAGAGAAACCATCACTTACCACAGGCAGGAAATTTTTGAATTCATATGTGAAGCTAATTGAGAGCAGTGCATCTCCTGTTCTTTGAATTCACAACACACCGAAGATCAACCCTAAGCAGCCCTCACGTCTTTCAAGTTTATCTCTAACTGAGGAATTTGCCTGTTTAGTCCGGCAGCTGTCTTCAGGCTAAGTGCAGGTCTGGGTTCTGCAGGGTGGGAAGCACACAGGGATGAGAGTCAGCAGGTCCCTACTAACTGTAATCACTCTGAAGGGGTGGGCTACTCCCAAGACAGACATGAAACAAAAACCATGGCATGTCTCAATCAAAGACATTCAAGGAGGGAGAGAAAAAACAGCAGCTTACTATTGATTACCAGATATGAGAAGAAACCTCATCCCAGTAATGGGAAAACAGTAATATTTGTTCTGAATAGCTCATCCTAGTAGACTGTAGGCTCAAGAGGCCAGTACAGTGGAGACACTCTCCTAGGCATCCACCATTTTACACCTCCTGACCATGGAAGTGGATCCCACCACAGGCACTGCCTAACAACACAGAGAAGTTGTTCCTTTTCTGAGTGATCCAGTGAGTCATTCAGGGCTTTGTTCATCCTATCCCCCAGAATTACTGCACTGCACATCAGACACTCACTGAGAGCTTGTTTCTATGTGCTTTTCTCATGTTTTCTATCATTGAGGTAAAATTATCTTGTGCTCACTTAAAGAGATGCAGAAGGACCTTCTGCCTACAGAACAGTAACATCCTTAAACAGCTTGGATGTCATATATGTATAAGTAACACATAATATACAGAGCATATAAATACAAATATACAGGTATATGCTCCTCTATAATTAAAGGAACATGTCCATACTGAAAATATTTTTATGTTGTGCCAAATGATGAATTCTACCCTGAGGTAATGAGTCAGGTAAAACATTAACATAAGTTTGATGGTATATCTCAAATGCTGAACAAAACTGTGTTTCTATCAGGAGTTTGGGAGAGTGGCTTGAACTTTGCACTTAATTAAAAACACCACTCACTACTGGGTTCAGTAAAATCTGCTGTTCCAAGTACAACCTACAATCATACATGATCCTGTATGTGCAGTGAATGCCAGCCAGTTCATGTGATGCCATTGCTACTGAGCATCATCACCATCAAACATGGGATTGTTCCTATTCCAAACAAGTTCCAAGCACAGCTAAACCTGGTCACTGTCACTAATTCTGGCAGGCTCAGAAGAGCCAAAGGATGAGGACCAAACTCCATCAGAGGCTGACTATATTCTCATCACCCGGGAAGGAAGTGTAGTACTGAGGCAAATAGGGCAGCTGACATTGCTGCTGCTCCTTACACCAGCTGTGCTGTGGACAGGCAGCAGGCTGTTTCTACTATTTTTAATCAGTTTTATTTACCAGGCTGAACTCTTCCCTCTCCTTCCACCTTTCCTTCCAAAATAATTTTTAATTCCATTTTTTCTAAATTTCTTATTAATATATACCTCTTGAGAAAGCAGGTCACACACAGGTTACCTTTAATTCAATACCTCCCATTGACTTTAATGGCTGCAAGATCAGGACCCCACTAAATAATGTGTTTGAGCTATCAGAGTCAGCAAGTGGCCTTCCTCTCTTCCCCACTGTCATCAAACATCTATAATGGCAAGTAACAGGTAAACTGATACTTTGCTACTGGCAACCTGAAAAACTTCTAATATAGAACTGAAACTAGATAATGGTTATAAAACACTCCTAGTTCACTTGTGCTGTCTCACAACTTCTAATTCCTCCCCCTTGATGTCTTCCCTTCCAGAAATTCAATACAGAGCCAACACTTAGTACAAGTTCCATGTGCTTCCCTCAGGCACTTCTACTGAAACCAGCTGGTTTCCTCCAATGTAGGGAGCATCCATTTCCATCACTACACAGTAAATGAAATGGCATTGCTTCCCTTCCTCTGATACAATCTGTTTCCTTACTGCAATGTTTTATGGTACTGGCACATAGCAGGGTTGGTAAGAAAGCATCAAATACTTGAACTGCTTGAACTGACAGAGAACTGGTTTGATGCCTTTCTGCAAACACAGCACAGCAAAGCAAGCTCTGGACTTACCTTTTACTGATGAGGCTCCAGTGTTTGGCCCCAAATGGCAGGGGACCTCCATGATATTAGTTAATTCTAAGTAGTTAATTCTATTTGTTAATTCTAAACCTATTTTTCAACAACAATAAAGATAAATATTACCAAGCACATCACTTCTGAGCTAAGTACAGAAAATACTTTACAGGAGTCACTTCTACACTTGCTTCTCATTTCATTATGGTTATTAGCAAACTGACTTTGTGCAGGGTGACTTTGGATATCACCAGAATGTGTCTATTACGAAAACAGTTGCTGCTGAAGTTTTTTAATGCAAGAAAGACAAATCAATAAATTGGATCTCTAAGGATATCTGTGATGATGATTATGCCATTGGCAAGAGATGTCTAAAAAGGAGCAAAGACCAGAAGCTCCCCAGGCAAACAGCAGAATGGAAAAAGGGGGGAGGAGCACCAAAGGGATGCTGGTGAAGGTAGCCCATGTGGCCCTGCTGCCAGGAAAAGACAGAGGCAGACAGAAGGGAGGAGAGTCCAGAAGGTGAGGATCAAACATGAGCCAGAGACAGGGAGGAGGGAGACAGCCCAGGGGAGCTCTGCATGCTCAGAAAGGTTATGCAGTGTCTGAGCAGAACAAAGGGGCTGTGTAGCCTTGGGATGACGAACTGACACTGCAGTAGGATTCTGGAAAGAGTGGAAGGATGCAATACCTGCGAATTAATATGTGTGCACAGTTTAAGGCAACTCATGAGTTTTGGTACTATGTTATTCAAACATCTCAACTGTGTCAAGTTTAGACACAGCATCCCATTTATCTTGGCACAACTCAAATCCCTAAATTGTCCCTGTCTTTTCAGTCTCCTCACAGGAACTTTACTTCCAGTTTTGTTAAAACATGAAGTAGCTGAGAAACTGCTGTACAAACAAATACCAGCCGAGGTGAAGGCTTAACCCTGGGGCAGGGTGTGGGGACAGCCTGGCAGGCAGGGCTGCAGAGCTGCCTCCAGCTGTTACTGCCCTGCAGCACCCACTCTCTCTTCCACTGCTGGAGAGCTGGTGCGACATCTGCAATTCTCAGATGTGCTGGGAAGTGCTGAGAGCACACTGAGTCCATACTGGTGAGCATATCCTACTTGTGCCATTTACTCAGTGGTGTTGTTTGAGCTCCCCCCTCCAGCCCAAATTTAACCATCCTGCAATAAATGCTGCAAAGGGGAAGGTGATGACCTCAGTCTCTCACACGGACAGCAAAGGGCGCAGTGCAGCTCTCCACACAGTGACCCTGCTTTTCATCACTTTCATGTCACACAAGTGGCAAAGGCAGTGAAGTCAGCAGTGTTTCCTGGTGTTTCCCTCTGCTCTCCCTCTCTGCCCTGAATTTTGTCCTGTTCAGTGGAGACTGGCTCATTTCACTTCAAAAAACTGGGGCAGAAGAAGAAAATGATGACAGGACATATGTGTTAACAACGAGAAAACACCAGCTGCTAACATGGCTCACCTACCAGTCTGCTTGAACCACAGCAAGCCCTGAAAATGAGGCAGGGGTTTATTTTTAACATCTGTGTCAGATCTCTTTGCCTTTTAAAGAGCGTTCCTCTGCTGCTCAGGCCCCTTATCTGTTCCTTGGCACTTCAGTGAGCTGGTCCAGCAGCTCTCCCTGCAGCTGTGCCCAGGAGAAAGCTGGAGTGTCCCTCCACTGCCTCAGCAAGTGCTGTGCACTCTGCCAGAGTAATCCTCTAACAAATATGAACACATGGAAACAGCAGAAGAGCTTCACAGTGTCCACAGATGCATGCATAGCAACACACTGAGTTTCACTCCTATTTCTCTGGGCTCCAGATAGCAGAGAGTATATTGCATGTATTAAGCACAAACCTTCATTAAGTTTTAATTTTTTTTTAAATATAAAATACTAATAGAAAGCTTTTTACTACCTAAATAAAATATCCTTAGGCTAGGAGATCCTATCTAGGAGTCAAAATAAATTTTTAATCCTCCCATTCAAACTGCCACACAAACTGTGATGAAAGGATGCAGCACTGGGAAATAAAAAACTTGCCGATCATATTAATCCTCCATCTTCCATTCAGCTTCCTACACCAGTATCCCATTTCCTTTTTAACAGCCAACAATGCTTCTCTATTTCCTTATGTGATTCCCCTAAAATGCTATCATGTCAGACTTAAAAGCAATGCTTCTTAGTCACTAAATGAACTCTAATTTTTGTTATGGTTTGTAGAAGATCTTTGACATCTACCTGTAAATAGTGACACTGTACACTCTAAAAGCCTGCTTTGTGGTTAGTCATGAAATGGCTGCTCTGCACAGAGAGCCTGCAATCCTTTTAGTTAGTCTGACTGACCTTGTGTGGGTCAGTGGCAGCTGAGGGACAGGGACTGCAAAGTCCACGTCCGAGTGCCATGCAGTGACAACTCTTGAGTTTCTCTTGTGTATCTTTTTATACAGCAGACAAAAAATTACTTAGTAAGACAGTGCTTTATTACTGAAAGCGATGAACCCTTTAATAATCATATTTTCCAAACCAGAGAAGCTAGCGCTAGCTAAACTCGTCATTTGACAAGAAAAGACAGCTATAGGAAAGAATTTTCTTTGTTTCAGAAAATTCTACACTACTGGCTGGTAGTTATTACATTGAAGGCTCCTGCATAACACAATTTTTTAACAAGATACAAGTGAATCAGTTGGTTAGATACACTTATAACAGCTTAAAAAACTAAAAGTGAAAATAGTTCCAAGTACATGAAGCTTTCCCTAGGAGTACTTCCAAAAAAAATGTACTACATGTAGTTTTGCCTTCCTGGGTCAAAACTCAAAAGTCCTATGAGAGAATTTTTGTCCCAGGCAAGGTAAGCAAGACCAGTACCATTTGTGCAGAGCTGTACCAACGTGCCTGGTGAAACAAATAAAACAGGTCACCTGCATATGTCAGGTCAGAGCTAGCTGACCCATGCCTCTGTTGCTGTATAAATAGCAGGGTTATCACCAACACAATTAGCCTTACCTTATTGTAGTACTGCACCTGAACCGAGTGCCACTGCCCGTCGCTGACCCCTCCCGCAATGAACGGGGCCACTGTCGTGGTTGTCTCCCCTGCAAAAACAGGCAGAGGGGAAAATGGGTCACCATCACTGCAAGAAACACAGAGAGATTCTCACTGGGCACAGGATGCAGCCACCTTGCTTCATCAGGGAGGAATTTGGGTTTGTCCTGCAAGACAATAAATCTGCCCAGTTTCATGAAGTTACTCTGGTGCACACAAACCAGCTTCTAGCACATTTGGGTGAATTATGTTCTTTTTTATCCTGCTTCTGCAAAGCGTGGTAGCAGATGCATTGGGTAGATTCAGCTGTTGCTGAAGTGATCAACTGAGGGAGAAATGTGCATTAATTTTTCTGCATTTTTGCCAAAAGCACTTTTTTGGTATGATAGGTATTGTGATGGAATATTTTCTCAGGGAAGGGAAGCTACTCCCTGTTAGAGATGAGAAAGTGAAATGCAGAGGTATTCTAGTACAAATCCCATGGTAACCTTTGGCTCAGCAAAATTTTACCAGTGATTAATGAAATTATTGGCAGCCTTTCAGTGTTTTTATTTGAAAGCAAGACTTTGCCATTGAAATTGGAAAGCTGAAGCTTTTAAGCCAGGACAGAGTCAGCAGACCCAGCTCAGTAACCAGGCATATCTGTTTCGAGGTAGCAGCAAAATAAACATTCATGTTGAAAGTACATAATAGGCCTGGCACAGAGAAGGGATTGCTCACTTTTTTTTTCTTTCTTCCTTTTTTTTTTCCCAAACAGTTGGAAAATTCTACATAATAAACCACAGGAAAAGTAACTCCCCCAGTAAACTAACAAAGCTCATGGTATTGTTGAGCTTAAAATGTACTTTCAACTCTGTATTTGCAACAAATACCTAAGTCAAGTATTACTCTTGTGTCCCCTACTCTCTTTTAACTGCCATCCCATATGTTTCTGTTATTTAAACAATACATATTTCAGCTGAGGATGTATGACATCCTGATGTGATGGTTTTTACCAATCAGTGATAAAATCTATACAAATAATTGGGCTTTTTATTCAGCTATCAAGTGTCTGCAAAAGGAAGATCACTGTTCTGCAATCCTTTCGCTCTGCTTTCTGTGAAAAAGCTGTTGCGACATGTAACACAGTGAGATCAGGTGTCCAAAACTTGTACTGTTCGTTAAAAGCCACTTAAAACTATAAAACATAAACCATTCGCCTTCCAAAGAAAATACCATTTGTAATATGCAGGACCAGACCTGCTCTCAGGTGCAGCAGTGCAAATCTAAATTTAGTTTCATGTATCTTAAAGGAGTTCCTTCACATTTAAATGCATATAAGTGCAAGCAGAATTTATTTTTTTCCCATTCATCCTCAGGGTACCTTCCAAGCAATTTGATTCAAGTTTAGACAGGTGAAGCTGAGCTACAGAAGAAAGAACATCTCTCTGCAGCATGTTATTTCCTTACACTAATCCATTCAGAAACCTGCCTTAAAATCTAATTTGGACAACTTTGAGATAATAAAGGGGAAATGTAACCAGATATCTGCAACCCAAAGGGCCCACATATGCACTCAGCATTGCTGGCAAATCAATGGGGTCACACAGGATTTACCATGGGGTCTGAGGGCAGCAGCCATCACTGGTGATGAGTGTGCAACACCAATGTAGGCTGTGCTTCTGCTTCTATGGCTTTACTGCTTGCAATGTCTCACTTTCCACAAAAATAAAACAGGAGTTGACTGGAACCCACATGTCTATTCTGAATATGGATAATGGGAAATAGCAGGATTATTTCCTGAATTATGTGTCCAATATAGAGGCACAAATATTTCACTTGACCTACACATAACTCCACTTGACTTACAGGACAACAGCCCTTTCCAGATATTTGTTTTAGTCTCAGGAGAAAAATACCTTAAACCTGTGACAACCAGAGTTTGTCTGCACTACTGAGATTTCATTAAGTCACCAAAGCCTTGCCACTGAAAGCACAGATCTGCTTCTGGGCATATGTCCTGCCTGAACTTTGCTTGTCAGCCCTCCCCTCTCTCTTCTCCTACAAGCACCAAAGGCACTGGCTTAGTCCTAGTGCAGAAAGCAGCCAAAGCTGCCACTTGTTGTTTCCTGGCCCACTGTAGCAATGAGCATGCAGCTCTCCTCAATTTGTTGTTGTTTATGGCTTCTTCTAAGAGGAGTTGCTTCTCCAGGGCAGAAATGCATTCTAGAGACAGCACGGCTCCTCCTCAGTCTCTAATAAATGGCAGGCCATTTTCACTTCTGCTAGCTTTTCCTTTGGCTTGCGTAGATTTTTAAGATAACATTTATGCACCTCTGATGGTGTAGTGTAAAAATGCATAAACACATAACATTTATCACAGTATGATAAAATGAAGTCTCATTTAAATGTAAGCAAACATTGGCTTGGAGGCCAACATTCAGGCTAGTGCCAATCTTTTATAGTAGTCATAAACTCTGGCTTTTATAGCTGATATGTTGACAATCTCCTGCCTACGACAGCGAGCGTAATCGCCACAAACCGCTACAATCTGGAGTACACCCGGCATCAGTTGTTTACTGTGCAATGTCAGCCAGTAAATTAATGAGGCAGCAAATAGCCATATAAAATCACTGAAGTGCATTTCCAAACGGCTTGAGAGGATCTTCTGACTTGAAGCAGAAATGCTCGACTCAAGTGAAAGCTCACCTGCAGAGAAGGTGAGCTGGATCTGCTCCTCAATGATCTCCAAGGCAATGAAGTCGTGCTTCTCGTTGAAACGCCCATTGTAGAGGAGGAGAGCATTCCTCTCCCTGGTTGCAAACCTAGAACACAGAGACATGGAGTTAGTTTGTGCTCAGCAGCTTATGGATTAAAGACTGATGGTCAAGTCACCCAGAAGAAAGAAGGCATTGTGTTTGGCAGATAAACAAGCCTTTGAATCAATCTTCAGACTGAAAATTGTAAAACTGAGGAGTCAGCCGCAGGATAAATCTACTCTTTCACAATCAACAAGGCAAGCAGATGGAAATTACAGAAATCTACTCTGCAAAGATCTGCTGACCCTCACGAGGGCTAAAATTAGGCAGACACAAGATGCAACAGCAGTATCTGACACTGGCCAAACAGTAGCACTTACTACACTCTGCAAACAGTCTGACAGCTAGAAAGCATTTTCACTTCAAAGGGGCGATCCTTGGTGCCTGCTTGCTGTCTAAATGCTACAGCGTGCTAGGACAGTCATCAACAGATTAAAAAAGCCTGATGGGGAAGTAAGGGGAAAGAAAGATAAGAGTTACTTTAATAATGCCATGTGGAAAATCAGAGCTAGTCAATCAACAGGTCAGTCAACTGGAAGAAGGAAAATAAACACTCAAATTATTTCACTAGATCAGCACTAACAGGTGCATTTGGATTTTGTTTTTCCTGTGCTACTAATATGGGATGTATCTTTCTTGTAGAAAAAGGGGAAACCTCACTTTTAAAAAAGCCTATTCTTTTTGTCAGCACAGACCATTTAAAAAATATCTGCTTGTTGTATTTTATATTTTTAATTGAATTCTCTTATCTCTGGAGAGTCACACACAGCTTTCATCTACTCAGAAATGCAAAAAAAAAATTACACTTTACATAAACATTTTCACAAAGATAAATATTAGATAAAGAGAGAAAAAAAGAGAAACCATGGGAATTTCTTGTGTTTCCCAATGGCAATTTAGTCTGATTTTGTATCGTGAACTTCAGGAAATATTCCTGATTTAAATTAACCCACTTTTCCTACAAATGAATGAAATGCTGAACACAGCTAATGAAATGAAATTTGTCTTCTACAGACACAAGAAGTGACTCTCGTGCCTGTCATATCATGTCTAATAGCAAGACTCTCACGTGATGCAGCAAAACCTGCATTTTGGAGAATGGGAATCAAGCAGTATTCTAGAATACCAGGGTTGGTATTTGAAAGAAAAAGTTTCAAAGACAGAGAATAATTTTTACCAGAATTTTTTGTCAGACATATGTATGCCGTGGATAACACTGAGTAGAGACCTTTCAGAATCTGAGCTACATGGAAATCAGAAATTTTATTAATATATTTCTAAATGTTTTTAAAGGCTATTGAATTGTTCTGGTTCAAAAAACAGAAGTAAAAAATTTGATATTTTCTGTAAAGTTCAAATTTCAAAGAATATGCATTATAGTCCATAAAAATATTAATTAATGTTTTGATTACTTTTAATCAGTTTTTATATACATATTTATTTCTAGTTTTATAATAGTGTATTAGTATACCGATAAAATGCAAACTAAATTAATTACAGCAATACCATTGAAATATATCAGTATTATCAAAACATGGATTTAGTTCTCACTTTTCACCATCAAACATTTCATCCAAAGGAATACAGTTACTGTAAAACATTTCCCAAGCCTATTTTTTCATTAATAACTGCTTCATCCAAATATTTTGATCACATCTATCCAGAATATATATGAGCAAAGGAAAAGATAATAATACAAGTGGTGCTTTTACAGTGGGCAGGAAGATTTAGCCTGGCAGCAATAACAGGAACCTTAGTTTTTTTGAATAAATTGTCTCATATTCTTACAATTTCCTACCATAATTTTATGAATAAATAATAAATAAACAATATGAAACCATTCTTCATTAAACCATTACATTTATAAGCCATTTTCGATACTAAGTATGAAACCATTCTTCATTAAACCATTACATTATTATGCCATTTTCTATATTTCTTTGTCTGTGCTCAGTTCCATTCTTTGCCACTAGTCAAAAGCAACTTTTATATTATACTCGTTAAAAGCACTACTGCTTTGGAACTTGTCTCGCTGTCACCCACCAGCTGGAGGAAAAAATTGGTTTTTAATAGCAGGGGTATCTTGCATTTCATGACACAGGAAGCAAAAGACTCTTACAGAATTTTGCATAAATAATTTGAAAACCTCTCCACTAACAGTGTCTAGTGGAGTGAAGGAGTAGTAAGTGTTGGAATTAAGCAAGGAAGATACATGATATTGGGAGGAGAAAGACATGCATGGTCAGTAACCTAAATACTTTTAAAAAACATTTTAGTTATGAGACTGGACAATGCAAATATTCTGCTCTTTGCTAGGAGTGGGTCATGAGCCACTGGAGGCTGAGGGAAGCTGGACGCCCTGGGATTTTATGAATGCTCCCAAATCACAAAATATGTAATGCTAAATCATCTTCATAAGCAGTCAAACTGCTAATTCTTGCTGATCCTTACATAATGTTTCCTCCTCCACTGAAGGATAATAAAAGCCAAAGAAACAGCTAGTGTAAATAAAAGTGAACTTCAGGTATGAAAAGCTAAATGTGTCGCCATTCCAGACAATGTGGAATGAACCTCATAACGGCCTAGAATTCTTATAGTCACACCAAATGGAGTAAGTAGTGTTTAGCTCATGACTAAATAGGCCATTGTGATTCTAAAGATGGTGAAGAAGCCCTGGTGTAAGGACTACCTTTGTACAGTACTTTGCTACTTCTCAATAACCTCTACACAGGGCATTTGAGTAATTTTAACTTGAAGCAACCTAAACGTCAAAGCTCTCCAAAAGCCTGAAAAATGACACCTCATGGCTGAGGGGACAAGTCAAGGGTAGTGCAGGCAATTCATGCTGGCAGCCAGCCCAGACTGCGCCTTTGTTTGCTCTCACTGTGGGTCTGACAAATCCAACAGAGCCTTTTGCTCCTCAATTTTTCCTGTGTGCTTAGACCTGATGCTCTAAAACAATCTTCACAGGCACAACTCTCCCTTGCCTTGGCTTGTGTGCAAACCACATCTCTGCTTTCCGATTTAACCAAAATTTCAAGATTCCATAAAATGTTGACTTTAGGATTAAGGCAGATGAAAGATAAAATGGTAGAAATGATAGAATGGTTTGGGTTGGAAGGGACCATAAAGACCATCCAGTTCCAATGCCCTGCCATGGGCAGGGACAGCTGCCACTAGACCAGGTTGCTTCAAGTCCCTTCCAGCCTGGCCTTGAACATTTACAAGGAGCACTACTTGGAGAGTCTCCCTGGGATTTTAGCTCAGGAAGGTAAACAATACTAAAGGACAGGATTGAAAAGCATGCTGTAAAGAAGTGACTTGGCTCCTGACAGATATGAAACACCGGGTAATGGCTGGGTGCTGGAGGAGACATAAGCCTGAAGACTGTCTGACCTCCCTGAGCACTTTCTCTGAGCAGAAACACACACAGGTCTGCCCTTGCAGCTGCTGTTGTACCTATCCAAAAATCCCCAGCTCTGCTCTTTGGGGTCAGGAGTAACACATTTTGTGTTGCTTACTCAGCTTTCCCTCAGTGAGGGAAAACCAAAAGTCAATCCTGACCAGCTAAACCCTGGGAAAGCTGAGAGCCCAGCTCCTCTCCAGAGAAGAGGCATCTGTGCACCTGGAGATCTGGCTCCACACCAAGCAAGCCCTGTGATCCAAGAAGTCTTCTCCAGAAGAGGGGTTTTTCCCAGGTGAGGGAGAGCCCTTGCCCATGACTGTGGCTGCTATCATGGCTCCTCCTTGCCTACCTGAGCACCCCCAGGGGAAAAGTGAGAGCCCAGAAGAAGACTGCCCAACATGTGGATGTCGGGGCAGATGGGATGGGGATGGGACTAGAGCCTGGGAGCTGGGATGGGACATGAAGCAGGACCTAGGTGTGAAGGCCAGAAGGAGCTAAGTGAGGAGCTGGATCATTGAGGTTGTCCCAAGCCCAACACTGGAAAGCAAGAACCTGAGAAGGACCAGACTGTGCTCAGCCATGGCCTGACATGCTCAGGTCCTCTCACAGGTGGGGAAACAGGAGAAGGGAAGAGTGCTTCCAAACAAGGAGCACAAATGGATTGATTCTGAAGCTGGGCTGAAGCTCAGGAAGCCAAAGGCCCAGCTAGTAAAAGTGTCAAACACAACTTTCACCCCGGCACTTCTGCAGCTCAAGGCTGGTGATGGGTGGCCAGAGTGTTACAACAGGGAAGGTCGTGAGTCAGCAACACAGAAACATCCACAGCAGGGCAGAAAATCAAATGCTTTCAAATAACATGGCCTGCTCACAGGAGTCACTGTCAGAAATCCAGTGGGGACCTTCAGGGGTAGGCCTTTGGTGGGTATCAGTACGTGACAAACAGTCCCAAGCTGGAGCCACAGAACCCTTCCCCGCTGGGACTTACATGAGGGAGACGGTGAAGTGGAAGCGCTGCCGCAGCCCCTTGAAGGTGATGAAGGACTGAGGGGGGAAGCTCCTGGTGGTCATCTCGCAGTAGGGCCGCTCGTACTCGCCCGGGGGGCACTCGCACTTGAAGCCCCCGATGAGCAGGTTCACGCAGGTTCCTCCGTTCTTGCACACGCCCGGGGCGCAGCGGCCGGAGCGCGCGTTCACCTCGCAGTACTCTCCTGCAACGGGAGAAGTGGACATCAGGGAAGGGGGCACCTCACCCCAGCACCAAGCTGGGACACTCAGCTACCCAAGTGGCTCTGCTACAGGTCAAACTTCTGCACCTGATCCCCTAAGCAACTGAAGTACAAGCCTGTGATTGCTGGGGGTAAGAATGTTGCATCTTCTTCAAGTCTGAATTTTCAGGGAAGTGTGGAATATGATTTGTTGAGCAATACTCTTGCAAATATCCAACAACATTGGCCTATGGTTTTCAGATTCTTTGGCTGCTTCCAAATTGAGTGACAACTACAGACCTGGTGACAGATCAAGGTGGGAGGAGGTAAAAACCCTGCACATTTTCTGTCAACCGAAATATGTGCAAATTGTTTTGGTGTTTCACTATAGTTGGAAATGACTCTGGCTGCTTCCAAACTGAGTGACAAATACAGACCTGGTGACAGATTGAGATGGGAGGAGGTAAAAACCCTGCACATTTTCTGTCAACTGAAGTATGTGCAAATTGTTTTGGTGTTTTACTAGCGTTGGAAATTGTGTAAAACAGATAAATGGTTGCACTTTTTCTTGAATGGGATTTGGCTTTGCTGCCCACGGTGGCAGCAGGACATGGCTGAGCTCATGACAAAGCTCTCAAAATGTCTATAGCAAGAACGAAATATGTGCAAATTGTTTTGGTGTTTCACTATAGTTGGAAATGTATAAAACAGATAAATGGTTGCACTTTTTCTTGAATGGGATTTGGCTTTGCTGCCCACGGTGGCAGCAGGACATGGCTGAGCTCATGACAAAGCTCTCAAAATGTCTATAGCAATAATGCAGGATACAGATGACATAGGGATTGTTTCCACCTTTTCTCACACATGCATCCTGCAGGTGATGACAATTTTCTGAACCCTTCAGAGAAGGGCACATTAACTCTCCACAGAAGTTATGGATTCTGTATGCCACTTGCTAAGTTGTTTCACCCCTAAATGATTTGTCTTTATTCATCCCCAAAGCATGTAGTAGGATGTGTTAAATACAATACTAAAGAATGCAGTGTCTTGCTTTGTATGTATGCCATGGGTTTCTATCCTGTGCTCAAAATCTGTGAATAAATCCCAATTAAAAAAAAAATGTACAGCGGATATTAATTTTAAAATATCTGCTGTGTCTGGGACAAAAGCAGCTGCTGGATTAATCATTGTACAGAAAGCCAAACCCTCTGTGTGAATTAATTAGTTAACATTGGTGTTTTGACATGTGTCTTCCTATGGTATGTTCACATCCCACATGTAAAACTGTTCAGAGAAACTGGAGGTGGCATATACAGTTGAATTTAACCCAGTAACGGTGTCTGACAATTAAATCAGAACAATACTACTGAACACAGCCAGCTGAAGGAATACATTTCTAACACTTCAATGTTTGCATGACCACTGGCCACCAGATGATACAATTACATTGGGACAGGCTCTTTACAGTGCTCAGCAACAGGACAAGGGGCAACAGGCAAAGAGTGAAAAGCAGGAGGTTCCATCTGAGAATGAGAAAAACCTTCTGTCCTTTGAGGATGACAGAGCACTGGAATGGGCTGCCCAGACAGGATTTGGAGTCTCTTTCAGTGGAGATATTCAAAAGCCATCTGGACATGATCCTGTGCAGCTTGCTGTGGGTAAACCTGCTTTAGCAGGGGTTTGGAGCAGCAGAGACCCCTTCCAACCCTGACCATTCCGTGGTCCTGTTATTGATCCAAGCACAGTTAAAACCGTGAAAACACATTCCTGCAGGAAAGTAAAAGCAGCAGGAGCTGTGGGCAGTGACTCGTTAACAAAGGCAAATTTAAATGGAAAGTTTTGTTCCATTTAGTGCTCCACAGCCCAGCTCCCACAGGTTCCCACGCCAAGGCTGCCCACACTGGGAGGCAGGCTGCACCCAGAGCTGGGTCTGCACCTCCTTTCCGTGCCAGGCTGCAAGCTGCCATGGTTTGCAGCTGGTTTGGCCACTGCCCCGGGGGCAGTGATTTCTGAGATAAGGTGAGGTGGGCAGCTTTGTGGTTTTGGCTCTCCATCTTCGCTGCCTTTTTCTTCTTGCATCCACATCACGTGCCTTTCAGACCAGGTACAGCTTAAGCTGGCAAAATGCAGGAGCAAACACAAGACTGCTGTGATCAGGAGCCAGGCACACCCCATCCAGGTGGGGCCAGCTCTGGAGGATGGACCTGCTCTGTGCAATACTCTGAACTAATGACCCACAGAGCCTTGAGTCCAAGCCTGTGCTTAGAGCTTTTTCCCTTCAGCACTCATGCTCCTATATTCTCACTTTAACATATTAAGTGAAATGCTGTGAAAATCACTTGATTAAGTATCTTCCTGTTTCCATTTATCAGCTCTACATATCAGGCAAGATTATGTGGATACACTTTCCTTAATATTTTTCAATGTTCTATAATGTGTTTCTTTTGGAAAAAATTGTATTTATCATCCTCCCAGTATACTGGATATGGTGCACACATGCATCGTATATTTTAAGAGGACACTAAAGCAAGAACTTGTTGATGATCCACTGCATAACCTCAGCCCTTATACACATATCTTGTGTACCAAAACTCTCAAAAAAGTGGAAAAACAAAATTCCTAAAGAAAGAAGAAACAGAGGTTTGTTGTTTTAAAAAAAGTAGCAGGATATTTTGTGAAATAACTCCCTGACTCACAGAAGAATGTAATCTTCAAGGCTCTCTGGGAACTGAATGATGTATTTTGTAAAAGCAAATAACATGAAGGCTTGAACACACTGAGAGAAAAAGGCTGAGCTAAAAGGAGAGATTCCTGGCATTGCAGCATGCTGTGGAAATGCCATGGCAATACAGAAGTGAAATATAAAAGCCTAAGCTGGAAGTCATTGATGGTTTTGTATTAATACTGTGATATAACAAGAATGTATAGACTGTTTGTTTAGATACCTATACAGGCATAAAACTATTTAAGAGAAAAACTTACAGAAAAGTTATATTGCATTGTTTTTATTACTTCTTTTCATTGTGATGTGTAAAGAAGTAAATTAAAATAATATACTTCAGGATTCTTTGTCCTATATTTATTCAGTTGTAGCATCATTGATGTCCCAGTTACTAAAATTATTCTGAATTCTCTTAAGTCTGTAATGTAAATGAGAACTGCATTTGATGCATATTCTTTGATGTTGAATTTTCATATTTTATGTGTATTTACCAAAATATATTAAAATAGTGGTTTTGAAATGTCAACAATAAATCCAAGCTGTCTCTGTACCTCAAGGCACAAAGGTTACCAAAAAACCTTTTGTTTTTTAAACTTTGAAACCTTAATTACCCTTTTCTCCAAAAGTGCCTGGAATTATTTAGAAACAGAGCATTTTCGCCTTTTGGAGTAGCCATTTGAGCAAGAATTTGAAGCACTGCTTTGATCAGAAGTGGCAACAGAAGGCACCTTTGTGTCACCCTTGGGTTTGTCACTTCCAAGAGCAGCCACCTCCCCTCGGACACACCACTGTCCCACTGCTCTGCCTTGCGGGAGTTTTGAGGCACAGCCTAAAAACCATCCTCAGAATCTGAACTAAAGCCTGCATGGACTTGAAGGAAGAGCTGGTTGCTGGCTGGAGTCAGAAGGCCCTAAGGGAAGAGCTGCTTGGGGAGCAGGAAAGGAAGGAGCTGCATGTGCCAGCCTTTGGGAATGAAAAGCGCCTGTGTGCCTGCTTGCAGCTGAAGGTCGGAGGGCTGGGATGTGCCATCAAAAGGGTGGCCTTACAGTCTGGTAGGAAAAAATAGTGCAGAAGAGGGAGAGCTGCTGTGCAGCGAGGGTATGGAGGGTCTGGGGTGATAAAAGCACAGCCCAATTAGTTGTCACACACAGCCTGAGGTCAGTCTGTGAGACTGGTGATGGCAGTATGGCTCAGCCGCTCACCCAGCCTGTGAAACCCTCCTTTGCTCCTCACAGCATTTCCTTGACTAATATAATTTCATTTTTCACACTGGTTTGCATTTTAGGAATCACTGAGCAAACTAGTTACACATCACAGCTCTGTGAGATCCAAGCAGGGGATGTGCAGCTCAGCCACTCCAGCTGCTAAAGCTAAAGCATGCACTCTCAGATAACACGGGCCCTGGCTGCCTGTTATCTGCCAGCAGATTCCTGGGCTTTGAAAAAATTCTGCCCTTGCCAGAAAATTATTTACTGAGACATGGCAGTAGCTGAACTTATAGGCTCCCAATCAATATTGATGACTTTTAAAGCTAGTCCTGTGGCTTTTCTGCAGCCTCTCTATGTAGTGCTTCCTTGAGATCAAAATGTCATAGTTGCTTTGGACACTGCATCATACTCACAAACATCCTATCTTTAATATATACCTATCCTCTTCAATTTTAGGACTAATGCTACAAAGGTGTTAGCCATAAAGTTCCTGTTAAGTTTATGTAAGTGAGGACACGATGCTAGTAGGTGCAAAATAACAAGAACAGGCAAATACAAAGGCTGGCTAGATTTGGTCTTCCTCTGACCATTCCCAAATAAAGTCATGAAAGTTTAACTAATAAACAACAAATAGTGATGAAAAAAGTGAAAAAAAATAAAAATAAGCTGTCTTAAAACTGAGACAATAATCTCACAATTGCAAATGCCTTGTGAGCTGAACATTGTGGGTTTCAAGCAACACACTGGTGTGCACCAATGAGCCGGATTTCTTTGCAGAAATCTGACTGTGGTTTTGCTGATGAGTTGTTTGACTTTACAACAAGGATATAAAATGTTTGAAAGCCTGCTGGAAACAAGATTATGGCATCCAAATAATACAGAATTCCTCTTCACATCAGTTTACTGCAGTGTGTTTCATCAATACACTGGTTTGGGAACTAGTCCTCAAATTTTTTACTATTCTCTGATTGTATACAATTGAAATAGTACATTAAATATATATTTACATGAAGCAGCAAATTTGCACTGATGTTCTTATTTCATCAGTTTCCCTGGACACATTAATTTTTTACTCACTGTCTGTAATTGTTTGAACTGATTATTTTCTCCTTTCCTCATCCTGCCACTCACTCTAGACACATATTAATTTTCTCTATGTTAATAGTTGCTTTGTCAGAATATACAGCATGTTGAGAAGCTGATTTAAGCAGCCGACCTAAAATTATATACTTTAAAGTGGAAAGGAGAATCCACAAGAATTAAGGCAAAAGGAGAAACAAGAAATAGAACAACTAAATTCTTCAAACAATTCCTATTGACCATTTGCCCTAATAAAGAACCAACTACATTAAAAATGTATTTGCCGTCTTGCACATTATGGGAAATCAATCCTCCTTTTCCTCTAGTAATTAAAGCACTACTAACCTTACATGACAATTGGCACCAAAGCAATCACTGCACTAAGAAATAAGAAGGTTGTTAAAAATAAATTAGCTGCAGAATCAGCTTGGAAATCTCTGCTGGGACAAGAGATAAAGAGGTTGGGATCCTGCGCTTTAGGGGTGGTTTCACCACAGTTCAGATGAGTGGGAGTTACCACAGTCCCCTCCTTTCCCCAAGCATGCTGCAGTTTCCTCCCCCTCCCTTGTGCAGGCATTCATGTAATTCTGCAGTTGACTGATTTGTAGAGCTAAGATGGCAAAACACTGCTCATTTCTTTATTGAAGTGTTAGTGATCCTCAGATTAAGTCCCTTCTAGGACTGATGGGATGAATAGCACAGCAAGCACATGGGAAGGAGGCCGGACCATGCACCCAGGAATTCTTAGAATGGTTTAACTGTTATGGAAATACAGCTTTAAGCCGTTTTAGATGGCTCATGTGTGAGTCTAGTGGCTCAATGCTTGCCTTAGAACTGGACTAACATCTCCAGTAGATACCCACCTCTCTCCACTGATTGTACTTGGTTGTACTACAGGAAAAATTGCCTAAAACATAGGTGCAATTCTAATAGTAAAAATTAGCATCGGATTTTGTCCATAAAGGGAAATTCATGACTCGATAAAGGGAAATTCATGGGGAATCTGTGTCCATAGAGGGAAATTCAGTGGCTCTGTGGTGCGTGAGTCTACCCTCAGAATATACTGGGAGGTCATCTTTACTTTCCAGCAAATTGGCAGCAAATGCCAATTACCAATGAAATATGACACAAACAAACAAGCAAACAAACAGACAAACAAACATCTACTGGGTTTATGGGAGAAGTTAGAGAGCAGCTACCCAGAAACATTAGCCAGCTCATTCTGAATGATGGAGAAACTCGATCAAATAGAAGCTAGAAGCTACTGGTGTACTAGTGACAGAGATTAATTAAGGGACAACTAAATTCATGTGCCATTTTACATGAGTGACTCAGAAGTGTTATTTGAGCAACAGACAAAATCTGGGTTCCTTACAGGTCAAGGGCCAAACCCCTCTGCCATTGCAGAGAGGCCATGCAGACTCCATGCTAATGACTCTGACAGTCATGACTTTGTGAGGTTTCTAAATGACACTGCAACTAAACCTTAAAACTGGCAAATACATTTCAGTCTTTTCTTTTTCTCATTTGTTTATGTTTTTAGAACTGGGACTGATCTATGTTAATTAAAATTATTCCAAATCCTCTTATAGGGAGAAACACCAGCTTAAGGTCTGCTTTAGAGTTTCCCTCCTTTCTTTTGCTTTCTGCTTCCTTTGCTGCTTTCTGACTTATAAAGTCATATTATGAGAAACAGGTTAAAGCAAAATAATACATAAATACCTACACAGACATACTCCAGACACAGACACTCAAACTGCTGACTTGCAGCGACAGCTGTCCTGCAGAATTTCAGTTGCTAACCACTCCAGATTTAATATTATGTATTTACAAGAGAGTAACCTGACCTTATAACACTAAGCAAAGTAACAGCAAAAACATTCCTGTCGCACTATGCATATAGCTTGCCAAGCAGTTCTCTGAGGTGATATGTAGAAATGAGTCAATAATAAGATACTCCAGAAATCACTCTTTTATCTCTGGATCTGCTTTAGATTTTCCGTGGGCATTAGCACTAAGCTCTGAGCTGGTGGGAAGAAACTGGGCAGACACCACTGCTCTTTTGGATACAAATGCATATCTCTTATACCTCTCCTTTACCATCACACTCTCCCTTCCCTGTGCTCCCATAAAGTTCCCCCTAGGCATCCCCAATAACTCAGATTCAGATTTTCAAAAATCATAATACTCAGCTAAATAAGGGGTTAAGATTTTTAATCATGAGATGCTTTAAAATAATGAATATGAGAGGCATTTTATTTTATTTGCCTCTGAAGCTGTGGGTGTCATCTGCTGGTCCCAAGGTACACGAGAGCTCTTGGTGGTCAAATTCTAGCCCAAACTGTCTGTTCTGAGGAAGCTCCTATTCCTACTCACACCTCAACAGGATGATGCTACCTGAGCCTTCCTAATTCCTCTTCCCACCAGGGTCCTCAAGGAAAACCTCTGCACCGTGGCTGCTCTGAATTCCTGCAAGCTCCTGTGAGGGGAAGGAGGACCACCATGAAAACATCCCATGGGCCAAACAGGCAAGGGAGAGGCCAGGACCCCATTCTACCTGCTGATCCTTCCCCACTGGAAACCAAGCTAAACTGTGTTTTACAAAAGCTAAAGTAGCAAAAGCAGGTCTCCATCTCTCCAGCTGCTCCAGGCAATGCACATGCAGAGCAGCCACTGCAATGGTGCCTGCCCTGTGACAGCCCCAAACCAGGCCCAGGATCCCAGAGCAGCACTGGCCTGAGCAAAGATGTTCCACTTTCCCTGGACTCCTCCCCTTCCCTGGTCGCAAAACAAAGCAAAACAAAAGACACCCTGCAGAGAAGGATGGATGGATTGATGATTTGGGTTGTTTTGTGTTTTTGCATTTAAATGAGAAGGAATAATTGGGGGAGGTGCGAGGGAGAAGAAACAATACTGAGGAGGATTAGTGATATTTGGGGCACATCTGTTGGAGAAATGAATTAGTCTGTGGATTCAGAAATTATGAGCATGTTCTCAAGAAGCTATATGGTCAATGCTGCATGGTCACCAAACCTCATTCTCCTATGCAATTTCCACCAGTGCCAGCAAGATCAGAGCATAGACAAAAGTCACAACTGAATACTTGTTTTCCCTCCCTTGTGTATTTGTTGAGGATTAAAAATTCCCAGGCATTAAGTTTCCACTCGGTATACACCAGGCAATTCACCTTTCACCTTCCAGTCATGAGGCCAGAATGGTGTGAGCACTAGAAGTGAAATCAAGATTTATCAGGAGTATTGTGATTTTTTTTCCTGACAGCACGATGGCAAGCAAGGAGCCAGATGCCACAGTAAAATATTCTCCATTTAAGAAAACACCCAATTCTGAAGCCCACATGTTTTGGCAAAAAAAAAAAAAATAGGTAACTCATGATTTTCCAGCCCATGGATTGGTGCCAATACCTGCAAAAAAAGCTCCAGAGGGTTGTTTTGCAGAGGAGGGGCACATGCTCAATGGCAAACTCACAGAGAGACATCTCTGTGTGAAACCTGGGCACTGGTGTCCTGCAGTGGGCAGGTGCACACAATGTGTCTGCTTTCCCCCTGCTGCCTGCTCCCACAGCACCAGACATAACCACCCCCAGGCTTTTGAGGAAATGCTGAGGAAAAGCACTTTTTTTGGATGCTTTAGATGTGGTGGAGGAGAAAAACCCATGGAATCACAGGATCATTTTTGTTGGAAAAGGCCTTTAACATCCAAGCCTTTAGCCTGCTACACTTTACTTAACAACAAATTTTGCCCTACGGGGTCCAGTGGGTAATTTCTTAATGTCTTCATCTTTACTCTTGGCTGACTTGACAATGTTTGCTGAGCTCTCTAAATCATTGAACCATTTATTGCAATGCACGGGGCCCTTGCAAGGTGTCATCTCCTTCTGCATTTCACCTGTAAGGTAAAGCTTTAGAAACCTTTTAGGTTCTGTCTCTCTCACAGAGCTAAACACAATACAAATATACACATGAGAAAAAAGAAATGCACAAAAATTTCCTGTTATGTTGAACTCTATGGCAGGTTTACATGTAAGACAATTCATCATAATGCAAATTGCAGTGATTTGGCGTAAGATATGGTAATGAAGCCTTTCAATAAAAGCCTAAGCTTTATCTCTGGATGTATTATCAGGGGGATAACATTATTATAGATGTCAAAGACAAATCTCAAACTAGATTATGCCATTGTGTCTGCAATTTGCATTATTACTTGGAATAAATCTCTTCCTAAAAATCCCTCCTTAAAACTGGTGAAGAAGCTGGAGGTGTAAGAACAAAGCATCCTTTTGCATGACACATTCATTTACAGAAGAATATCTCTCCCTCAGTTTATTTTTAAGAGGCACAATCACTCTCTACTATATATTCATCTGATATTATATTTCGTTTTCTTGGCTCTCTGTGCCCTTGATTCCTCTCCAGGAGTGTTACTTGAAGAGGGGCACATGGAGGGAGCCAAAGGCTGGAACACATTCATTTACAGAATATCCCTCCCTCAGTTTATTTTTAAGAGGCACGATCACTCTCTACCTTTACTATATATTCATCTGTTATTATATTTTGTTTTCTTGGCTCTCTGTGCCCTTAATTCCTCTCCAGGAGTGTTACTTGAAGAGGGGCACATGGAGGGAGCCAAAGGCTGGAGCAGCCACCATGGCTGGTGGGACAGATTCCCTTTGGGACAACCTTTGCAGGCTGATCCATATTTGCATCCCTGCACACCTGCAGGCACTCCAGCATGGGAACCACCTGCCAGGCCTAGTTCTCACCTCCTTCCATGGGCAGCAGCAAGGGAGAAGAAGGGGACATGCTCATTGTGCTTCTGCTCATATGACATGAAAGATTATTTCATGCCACAGAGCTGAAATTCTTCCTGGGCACCAAATGCCACTGCCAAGACCATTAACTCCACAAGGCTGCTGTTCCACAGGCTGTTTTGGCCTCCCACTGGGCTTTTCAAAATACATTAAACTATTTATGTGAATGAGGAAAGCAAGCAAGGCGTGGTGGCAGGGGCAGGGGTGTGTGTGCAATAACATCTTTTATCAACAGGAACTCAGGAGCTGGAAAACCAGACACACTTTCAGGCACCATCAGGCTTCCTGCTCACTTTCAGCCTGGTTTCCCTAAGCTGCTTTCCACAGAGATCACCAAAGGGTTGCAACTCCCAGTTCCTAAATTGGTGGGCAAGAGGAAAACTCTTAGTACTTGTTTTTGATCAAGTCAGCATCTCAAAGCAATTCAAAAAGACAACACGTCTGCAAATAACTGCCCTCAGAAAGAAGATGAAAAATGATGGCTAAAGAATACACAGAAAAGATCAGTTTGCCCTTTCAAGGGCAAACATTGCTCTTTTCTTTAGGATAGTTCAGCCCTTATTTCACTAATATTCCACTTAATTTGTTCCATGTAACTGTCACAGACATGAAGATTCAGCTCACAGGAGACAAAACACAGATCCATCTCCCCCTGTCTCCAGCAGCCTGCTGGGACTGACTGCATAAGCATCTAACTCCATACATCTCCACTAAAGGAGGGCTGGTGAGAGCATTTTGTGTTTTCCATAAAATTAGAAGTTTTCACAGGAAAATCTCACTCTCCCATTTTCTGTGTTTCCATTACTATGGTAAATATCATGGCAATTTAGAACCAGGCAGGCCCCAAATCAAACCATGCCCCTTCACACCCTAGGTGGTCCCAGAAGCTCTGGTGGAAAGAAGCATAATGGCCAATTAGTGCGAATAACTGAAGATAAGCCATAAAATATTAATAATGCAAGAGAAAACCATGCTTAAAGTCAATCTACCATTGTAAGTGCATGTTAGAAAGCTGGCAGTTCAGAGCTCTATATTTTATTTTATATGAGAATTACCAGCTTAAAATAAAGGTATACTTAAAAGCACTGTCTAACTGTCTTTACTGTGAATCATAGTTCAGTGGTTTAGCATCATGGGATAGGTAGCACAGGCAAAACAATCTGATGCTGATCAAAATCTCATCGTTATACATGGAAAGAAAATTCTGGAAAAAAACCAATCAAAAATGTCCCTTTGTTTGTCAAATTAAAAGGATTAAGGTTAAAAAGATAATCCTGTAATCTTATGGTTTGGTAGCCTCAAAAATATTTGGTACACAGCACAGGAACACAAACTGAAAACAGAAAGCAGCTTAACCAGAGAAACTGACTTTTTCTTAATGAGTCGTGAAAAAGAGATTGTAATGCCACACACATCTTGCACAGAGAATCTCAAAATCCATGTATTTTATACCTACAGAACAGATGGAAATTCAAAAGTTACTTTCTTAAAAAGTATTTTTAAATTGACTCATAAAAATTTAATCCAGCCAGCTTTACAGCTTGTACTTAACTCTGCTTACAGCAGTCCAGTGAATTAAAATTCAGCCTTTTTGTTAAATACCATTCAATTTTAAAGTAACCTTAAATGATTACCATCTTATTAGAGTTAATACATTTCATTGTGTCAATTAATGTGTTTAATTATTAATATAAGGCATTCATCTTCATATCTTCATCTTTCTTACAATATGCACATCAGTTGTGCTGACCCTTTGAAGCCGGCCTATCTAATTAAAACATGCTTTTTAATTATACTATATGAAAATGCTGTATAAAAGGTCTCATAAGCTTCTCTATGGAGAATTGAGAGACAGCTTGAAGTAAAGTATCTTCGTCTTGGGTTGTAGACACTGGGGATTCAGCCTGTGGCTGCTCTGGAAGCCGCGTTCGGGTCGCCGTACAAAACCCGCGCCAGGAGGAGCAGGGCTCCATGCAGCCACTGAACCATGATGCTCCAAACAAAAGAGCATTTGCAACAACAATGAGGCTGTGGTTCCCACCACGCTCTGCACAACTGTAATTATCTTGATGTTCAAGGCCAAGTGCCTCAGTCTGGTGCTCAACTGTCGAAACTTTCAATCATCATAACACAAAGAACAGAGACACAAGAAACTATTGCATGCTTTTTTCCCTTCCTAACAGGATAGCATCCTGATACCCTCATCTCTGCACCCAACCATCCTTCCTGCCACTTTCCCGATTATCCACGGATGAAAACAAAAATGTCTAATTTGGGAATTATAAATATCTATATAGAAGTCCAACATCTTTTTCATAATTCAGTCTTACTGCTTCCCAGTTTTGTTTCCCAGTTTTTTTATTTGCAGACAGGAGAAAAGGAGCCCCATTACCTTGATGCTTGGAAGCTAAATCTCTTTTTTGTTTTGGAAGATCTAGAATATTTCACTTCAGACGTCCTGGAAATTTTTTTCTGTTTTTTTTTTCGCCTCTGATCTGCTGTGAACATTGTGAGGGGATTTTCAGAACATAAGGTATACTGGAAAAAAAACACTATCTCATTATGATTTTATCTTCTGCACAAATAACTTATAGGCAAGTTTTTGGGTTTTTCTTCTCGTTTCCTCCTCCTTTTTTCTTCTCTGATTTGTTTTCAGTGAGAAAAAACCACAACTACTTAAGGGGTAGTCTAACTTGTTTTTACATTTAACAAGCGTATGTTTGGGTAATGAGAATGCACTTGTGCAGCTTAAAGTTTTATCCAGCTAACCTTTTTGAAATTTAACAGTGGGAAACAAACCCCTAAATCTTACATGGCACAAGGCTCAATTTATGAAAACACAATTGTAAACTATGGTCACAGAGAAATTTGCTGTAGTTTAATAAACTGCTATTTAAAATATTTTAATGAAAACAAACCTCCATATGTGTAATTCCTGTCAGATCAAGGATCTGTGTGTGTAATTCCTGTTCACAATTATGACAGTGTGTGGGAATTTAGCTACATCAGTGAGGAGGGGTTTTACATGTACCTATAAAATTATAATATCAAATACCTCCACTTTGATTAATTACACTTCACTTCCAACGTTTTTGACCAATGATGATAAGAAAATGCACTATAACAAAGGTTTTCAAAAAGCCTGGGAGAATTGTGAGTCCCATTTAGGTGTGGCAACAGAAATACCATCAATATAAAACCAGGAAAATAATTCAAGAAACTGCTCGAAACTGACAGAGCAATGTCATACACAATAAAGTACAATAAAAGAGATTTCACACGCCCTAGAATAAAGGGAATCCTAAATTTGGACCAGTCTGTTGTTAACCAGGATGGCAGCAGGAAAGCTGAGGTGTTCCCTGTGTCTCTCGGCCACTGGACACCACGGAGAGCTCGTACTCCCAGCACATTTCCTTGCCAAGGGTGGGAAGCGAGGTCAGTGCCAGGGGCAGGCAGGTACCCATGCCAGCTCAGCAGCTTGCCTTGCTCACACAGAACAGGCTGCCTGACAGCAAACAGGAGTCAGCTGGGCATGGTGTCAGGGTCAAATGCGTTCTTTTCACAACAGCCATTTAATGACATTCAACTTGAAAAAAAGAGACTGAAACTGATGCTAGCCATGGCAGAGGGCTTGGACTAGCTGATCTGCAGAGGTCCCTTCCAACCCACAACATCCTGAGGTTATACCTGGCCATCAGGGCTAGATACTAAGCACCTAAACTACTGCACTGTAGAAGAGCTGGGGCAGCACTTGTCCCTCAGCTACAACCCTGTCCCACGTGCTTGCAGGCCCCTCAGGTCAGCAAGCCTTGACATTGTACTGTACAGCCCACAGCCAAAAATCTGCCTTCTCTCCATCTTCCCCTGTGATCTCACCAAGGGCATTAGAAGCCAGCAAGTGTAAAAATGTCACTGTGAGAATGGAACCATCCTGGAACAGGTTACTGCCTGAGTTACCTGGTTACTGAATTCTAGCTACAAGCGACTTTTACTTTTTTTTTTTTTTTTAATCAAAATCTGGGGAGAAAGTGTAAAATTATCAGTGATAGACTCTTTGGCTGACAAATGAGGGGAGTGGCCAAATAAAGGGAAGAAGACAGCTCCACAGCTGTCTTATGGAGAAGCAAAAGAAGATAAGCCATAATCAGTAAGAAGGATTTCCTGGACACGGAACTGTTTGGAAGAGCTGAATTCATAAGTATATTGGAGATTAATTACTAAGGTAGCTCCTGAAACCAGAGCTAAGTGATTACATTGGTGTGTGATCTGCTACTTGCTTCTACAAAGCACCCATCGTGCCTCCACTGCAGGAGCACACAGCAAGAACATGAGTCCTGTCAAATAATTATAAAACTAATTAAAAAGAACAAACACAACATGAGGTCTGTAGCTAGGTTTCCACATGACAGCAAAGGACTTTGATCAATGCAAATATTTCCATGGACAAGGAAGATAAGACACAAGGCTCCAGATGAGGCATCTGAACCCCCAGCACTTGCAGCAGGTCAGCTGAATCAAAGACCATCCCACATGCAGCACCTTGGGGTGAGGGCAAGGAGGGTTTGGACATGACCAAGAAAACTGTGGAACTTTAAACAGTAGCTAGTTTATGCACATAGGAGGAGGGTAATGCGATAAAACTCTTTGCCTAGGTTTAAGAAAAAGCATAGCAGATTGCTGTGAAGGCTGCAAGCCATGTACAGCATTTGAGAGCTAAACTGTCAACAAATACACCGCAGTAATCCAATTAGCAAAGGCTCTTTGCATCCTGACAAGTGAGCGTAGGTTGAAGATTAGGTGAAGGACATGCCCTCCAGATAAAAACCCACCCAGAGGAATGGGAGACTTCTTCAGTGAGTCCTGAGAATATGACATAAACACCAGATTTGCAACATTCATGTTCTGTGACTTGGTGACAGACATGGACAGGAATCAACAGAAACATGACAATAAGAGACTTGAGAATTTGACTGAATTCCAGATTTGCAACGTTCATGTTTTGTGACTTGGTGACAGGACAGGAATCAACAGAAACATGACAATAAGAGACTTGAGAATTTGACTGAATTTTTTTACTCTGTTTTTATTGTTTCACTTATCTTCTGGAGGAAGCAGTCATGCAGTTGTGATATCCGGGCCACAGCCCCAGTGCAGCATCACTTGGATCTGGTTGTAAGGCTGTGGTGTGCTGGCCCCATCCCTGCATGCACGAACAGCAAACCTTGCCACAAAAAGAAGCAAGCACTTGTCTTAACATGCACAGCAAATCTGTGAGTTAAACACACCATGTGAGTGGGCGCACAGACTTCTGCTGAAAATCCGTGTCAGGAAAGAACCTTTCACTGGGATCCCCCCAGGTTTCCAGCCATGGGGAGCCCAGGAGTGGCCCTTCCTCAGCTGCTCTTGCGTGAGTGGGCGCACAGACTTCTGCTGAGAATGCATGTCAGGAAAGAACCTTCCACAAGGATCCCCCCCCCAAGTTTCCAGCCATGGGGAGCCCAGGAGTGGCCCTTCCTCAGCTGCTCTTGACTTGCTTTGGATGCAGTCCAGGACACAATTGACTTTCTGGGCTGTAAGAGCACATTGGAGCTCATGTCCAGCCTCACAACCCCCAGCACCTCTGAGTCCTTCCTGGCAGGGCTGCTCTCAATCTGTTCATCCCCTGTGCTGGCACCAGGGGTGCTCCAACCCAGGTGCAGGACCTTGCTCTTGGTCTTCTTAAACCTCATGAGATTCTCATGGGAATCCCATGCATTTCTCCAGTTTGTCTAAGTCCCTCTGGATGGCATCCCATCCTTCAGGTGTGTCAATGTGACACCACTCACCTTGGTGTCACCTGAGAAATCTGCAGAGGGTGTGCTCAATCCCTTTGTCTATGTCATTGATGAAGATAATAAATAACAATAATGATAGCCTTTTCCAACTTTTACACCAGTCATGTTCTGAAAAGTGTTTGGAGGATTTAAGCTCTGCTTCTGGACCATCCACCTCCCTGCCTCTGGGGCCCTTGCAAGCTACCCAAGTCCTGTAAGCACTCGGGGCTTGGAAGGGGCTGGGAGGAAACAGAGGCACCTGGCTGTACACAGCTGCTGCCAGTGTGGGGGCACAGCTTGCCATGTCTACACCAGCAAAGATAACTGCTTAAAGGCAGAAAAGGGCTGATGAAACAGAGAAAGTTGAAGATGGATGGAAAAGACTATGCTGGGACATCAGCCAAGGAGTACTAATTGTAAGGATGGATCTTACAAGAAAACAATTATTTATCTTTCCATCAGATGTGAAGAAGGTGCAGAGAGTCAGGTCTACAACAATCAAAGGAAGTGGTGATGCTGTTATGAAGACCTAGATTCACTACAAGCATCAGAATAATGGCATGGCATAGCACTGCTGAAAAAGAAAGAAAAAATAGAAAAA
This sequence comes from Passer montanus, assembly GCF_014805655.1. NCBI lineage: Eukaryota > Metazoa > Chordata > Aves > Passeriformes > Passeridae > Passer > Passer montanus. Next base: position 301,258 of record NW_024371037.1, read on the forward strand.
TATCTAAATCTTCAACACTGTCCAGACCTTCACTGACATGCAATCACCCTCCACCAGCTTTTTCACAGTATTGCCATACAGAAACTGCAAGGTAAGGCAACCAGGTATTCTACTTGAGGCACTGAGAAACAATGAAAGTTAGTCAGCATTCTTCTTTAATTTTTCCTACATCCAAAATCAGCAGAAAAAACTTCATAAAACCCCATTAAGAGTTCAAAATCTGGAAATACTGCAAATTATCCAGCACTCTAATAACTGTAATTGTATTTAAACTCTTAAAATTGACTATATGTTTTTTAGAGTATTAGACCTTGCCTAGGTTTTTATCTCTTTAGTATGTAAAACCATTTGGAATCCAGTAGCATAACTCTGAAGACCTAGACTAAAAGACACTGTAAAGGCAGCAAGGATACAAAACAATTCAGTATCTTTCTTGTGTTCCCTTAATATTTGAATGAAGAATGAGAGAGATGATCAATGAAACTGTCACATGGCAGGGACAATGTCCCTATATTCATGGCAGTGTTTGTAACAGAATTTCTTGTTTGGTGTTTTGTATTAAAGAAAAACTTGGTCACAGCTGCTTCAAAATGTTGTCAAAGCCCCATAGGCCAGTAAGGATAACCTTTGTTCATACTTGCTGTCACGAAACCACAGCCTTCCATAAGCTAAACAAGGAGTTAAAGATGCAGTGAGGAAGGAATCTAATTTAGATTTGCTGTACAGGATTTGGCTGTTACATACCTGTGATGCCAACAAGCTGCAGAAGTGCAACTGAGAGTGGAATTTCAGACCTTCTTGCACAAGATAAAACACTCATTATGACTACTGTGGCTGCCAGATTTCTCTACCTGAAAGCTGAAATTCCCTGAAATAAATCTCTCTGGCCTGAAACAGGAGAATCTGGTATCAGAGTGACCTGAGAAATTACTATCTGGAGAATGGATATAAGTAAAGATAAGGCAGAAGATATCCTCACATTTACTTTTATGTTCTTTTATGTTCTGTGTTTGTAAGAGCCAAACACCAAGAGCTTACGAAGCAATATGATTAGGAACTTCTGGCAGGATGCTGAGAAACCAGCTATAATTACCTTCTCATGACACAAAGTTTGAATTCATAGCAGGCACATTAGATGTAATGATTCCTCATGTCAATATGGTATCACAAATACAAATTAGGAGAGAAAAAAGTGTAACACACAGAAGATCTCTAATTGCTGTATTTGATTACTGGAAGATTTGCAACTATGTAAGATTTCTGCTCTCTCTGAAGTGAAATCCAAGGAGAGATGCAAAGGATATGGGGAATTCTCTGATGGTCTTTTTCCCCTACAAACTGCTCCTTGCTAGGGGTTGCATAGCAAAGGAGGCAGAGAGAATGTGATAATGCTAAGGAGAACTGTGGGAACATTGAATTTCTTCTTTATTTCAGGAGTTGGTGGGGTTTCTTTTCCATTAGAGCGCTTTTGTTCTGTGTTGATTAAATTTTGCTTTTTGGGAACATGACCATAGAGCAGAGCAGTCTTGGTGGCTGCTGAGCAGGAGGACTACGAGAACAGCACTGGAGGAGGCACCCACTCATGGCAGGGCAGGAACAGTGGGAATTCACACCCAAAAAGGTGCTGATTTATAGCTACAGTGGTGTGCTCCATAGCAGGCACCAGGATGGGGCTGGAAGGAAGTGCTGTGGCATCCATGTCCCTAAAACAGGTGTTGATGACATGAAGCACTTGCAGCATTGCTCCCTGGGGAGTACAGACAATTCCATCTGTGTCTAAGCCTTCACCTACAGCTCATCTCAGCTGCTACTGCAGTGCTCAAAGATATATGAAATGAAGCTGCAAAAATTATACAGGCTTCATATATTGTTCAATAAATTTGTTTGCTTAACTAAAATGACATCCTTTAACCTTTAGTCATGCATACAGCTCTCTGCCATCAATGGCACAACTATTACTGTGTACATTGCTTACTTCCCCACACTGATTTGTATATAAAGAAGTTGTAAGTCTGAAAAAAAAAGGTTAAAAATATATGTACTTCCTCACTCATGTCCTTACATCACAGGAAGTGAATTCCAAATCACCCCAGCCTAGCCAGTAATCAGGTTTCAGAAATACCTTGTGGAAGCTCAGTTTACCTTTGTGCCCGTAACAGAAGACTCCTGAAGACAGAGAAACTTTCATCATGTATAAATGACTAACAATTACATGGAACCAAATGGAGGGCTTCAAAGCAGGGTAGAAAAATAGAGGGAAATTCCATCCTATTAAGATAGGACATAATTGTCTTGTACAGGAAATAAACACTATATTTTTAGCAGGTGACTAGTCAGATAGAATCAGTACAGGGTTATGATTGTGTAGTGATTTCTCACCAAATTGCAGCCTATCTCCCCAGAGAGATGACAGATCTTAGTATTTTCTTATAATTAGTTTTCTATATAGGGTCTTAAATAGGAAATGGAAACATGAGAGCTCCCGAAGAAGGCTGTATTTCATAGACTATTACCATTCATATTTCATCTTTTACAATTAATTCAAAGATTTGTAGGTACCTCATACTGGTATGTTACTACACCAAGTTAGTACCATGATAAAATTTCAGTAATACCAGAATCTTCCAACCTTCAGACTTGGCAATTCCCTGCTCATTCCAATTTATGGCCACTGCATTCCATGAGCCAACACACACTGCTGCTATTGAAACCAATATATGATATTTAAATTCAAATAGATCGAAAATCTGGATTGCTGTAAACAATAAATTCACATCCAAGCTGAAAACACAACATTATGATTAATAGTTATAAACTGAACTTGCAAATGGATGTGAATATATTAAAGAAATTATTAAAATCATAGGTAAAATAACAATACTTAAAGGAGATTGGGACAAAATTCAATAATGTATCTTCATGAAATATTTCTGGGAATAGATTACTTGTTGATAACATTTTCAAACTTGCTCTGTAAAGGGGATGAAAATCAAGGAACTAATGGACACCATATGTGGGTAGATATTTGGGTTTGATGAACAGAACATTGTTGTGCAACATGGAACTTAAAGGCATCAAAGTAACTTCAATCAACCACAGAACAGCTACTAAATTTCTATTGCATTTACCCGGTGATAAACCAGAAATATTCTACAATATTTGCATCGATTTTTGGGATAAAGTATTCCAGAGCCCTCTTTATCATGGTTGGAAGTGTTTTTCCCTGGCCAATCTGAATGTGATCCAACTGTCCCTCCAAAGAAGAAAGTGTTTCACTCAAGTGTAGTTAACTCTGAAACCTAAAGACAACAAAGCTATAAGCAGTGCTCCCTCCTTAACTTCTGACCACTTTAATATCCTGACAGCAGGACAGTTAATTTTTAACTCAACAACTATGCACTGAAAAGAGATTTACAGATCAAATCCTTCTTTGTCTATGAATAATATGGTGCTTCTCTTCTAAATATGTGCTGTTTGTTCTGACTACAGCATTAAGTATTAAACACGTTCATTAATTATTAATATAAGCTTATTATCTTTCATTCTAAAAGTGTATTTAGCCTTTTTTTCTGAAGATTTCTAGCAAGAGATTCTAAAAACGTGATGGAATGCATGTCATTCCAAAACTAAGACATGGATGTATTAACTTCATTTTTATGCATATCTTTGGTTAATAAATGTTGCTACTTCCTATTTACAGTACAATAGTATGCAAATGTTTTTAATGAAATCTACTGATCATAAAATCTCTTTTGTGGTGCCCAGTTCTGTGTATTGTGTATTTATGGATAATGGACTTTAAAATGTATTTCACTGTGGAAATCATTCATGAGAAGCTTGGTATGAAAGTAACTCCTCAACAAACACCAAATATCCCAACCATCTCACAGTTCTATTCAGGCTTTCTCCCATCAGGCAAAAAAATTGTCCCCATCTTCTTAGAAAAGTCCTGCTGCCCCAAGCCCTGCATAAATTTGAGGGAGCACCTCCTGTCCCCCATGCTGGGAAAAGCCCAGTTCCTTTGCTGCCATGTCCCTGCTCACTAACTCCTGGTTCCTTCCACAGTCACATTTTTGATGACAGCCCAGAGGCAAAAGCCAGTGAGGGAAAACCCTTCCACCTGGAGAGCTGGATCCACATCAACGAGATTTTTTTCACATCGGAATTTAAATAATTTATGGTTTCAATTTTTTATAACTTCAGCAGCGAGCGGCAGTGTTGGGAACCAACCCCCTCTGCTTCACCCCTTGTTTGCAGGGGTCACAGCAGACATTGCTGAGCTGTCAGTGTAAATTACAGCTGGCAGCACGTCAGTGTAGAATGCTTAAACGCGTGTGCAATTTCAAATACATAAATAATCCCACTGACTTTACTGAAGCACCAGAAAACATTCACCTAGTATTCTTTTGTAACTTCTCAGGAGTGTTTGAGAAGCAGCACTTTGATCTTTATTAGCTGTCAAGTCCATGATGAGGCAAAGTGCGTTCCTCAGCGGGCTGTGGAGACAGGCCTGGAAGCAGCTACGTCCTTCTGGAGTTTTATCTGAACATTTACAAACCAGAGCTGAGTTACAGTATTTCCCTTAAGTGTGTATTGCAGCAGCTTTTTGGGAACAAGAACAATGCTAATGCTCTGTGCTGGCTGATGACCAAGGGCTGAGGAGCTCCTACCAGGCTGTGCACCCACACTATGCCCCAGTATGTGAAGGGGCCTGCAATGGATTTACATGAAAACCCCTGAACCAGGAGATGTGTCCCACCTTTTTCCTTCCAGACAGAAGAAACGTGTCTGCATAAAGCATTTTGAGCAGAAATTCACACAGTGCAAATCTGTTCAGCAGCTGACAGTCCCCCTGCATGACCTGGAGCAAGGCACAGTTCCTACCACCGTGGACGCACAGAGATGGGACTTACCCTAAGTGACACTCACCAACCTTCTCCTGACTAGAAGGCAGCGCCAGGACTTTTTCTGCCTTTGACTAAGAATGCCAGCAATTTCAGCTTGACACAGAGCTGGCCTGGCTGCTGGTCCACCACACAAATCATGGGCCAAAGATAAGATAAACACATACCGGTGTAGTCCTCGTAGCACTCGCAAGTGTAGCCGCCCTCCCGGCTCCGGCAGAGCCCGTTGCTGCCGCAGGGGTTGGAGTAGCACAGATCTATCTCTGTCTCACAGTAGTCCCCGGTGAAGCCCGGCGGGCACCGGCACCGCAGCCCGTTGATGGGGTGGATGGGGCGGAACAGGACCGTGTTGGAGCTGATGAACGGGGCCGAGCTGTCAAACTTCAGCACAGAGACACACTTCATGTAGTTCTCGCAGGGCTCACGCAAGCAGATGTTGTCATCGAAAGGCAGCACCCTCTGTGTCGAAATCGTGGTCAGCAGCGTCCTGTTGAGGTAGATCTGCTCCTGCAGGTCCTCAGAGGGGAAGAACTTGTTTCGAATGCCACCAGGGAGCAAGGCTGAGAAGGTCACGTTCAGGATATTGGAGCTGACATCCGTGTCGTTTTGGATGTTGAAAACAAAGATGCCGTCCTTGGCAGTGGAGAGCACGGTTGCCACCCCCTCCACAAAGAGGGACAGGAGGGGAGAAAGGAACCTCTCCTGGGACATGTTCTCCAGCCGCACTGTGATGCTGTTGGTGAGCATGTCGTCCGTGATGATGGTGACACGCAGGGTGCAGACTGCAGTGACACTGTGAACGCCATCTGAAGGGAAGAGAGAAAAATAACAGGGATGTCAGAGAGCTTCAGAGGCTTCAGCCTACGGACAGGGAGGCTCCCACAGTCTCCTGAAAATGAAACAGACCTGCAAGGCACTCAGTTCTGGGCACCAGGATGAGAGAGGGAAATGTATCCACCTTCTACAGTTATTACCTTCGTAATAACCTACAGTTATTGCCTTTTCTCAGGAAAACAAAATAAAATTTCTTAAGAATTGTAACTCAAAGGACTCTAGACATCTCAAAGAGGCAAGAACACCTGGAGAAGATGCCGGGCAAATAACTAGCGAGGGTTAGTGTGTAAACAGTCTGAGGGCTCTATGATGGCCAAGGAAACCAAGAGGAAGGTGTCTCTTGTGACAGTGACCACTACTCTACAACTGCTGCTTTTCACAGCACAATACCAAAATTATCTTCAGGTGTGGTCTCAGGCTTAAGGAGCCACAACTCTGCACAGAAAATTGTGACCAGAGCTTCAGATAAGTAATTTAAGGAAACAAGTCTTCACATTTGAGTGCTGGAACTTCTTCATTTCTCACATGTAACTTCTCAAAAATATTTTATGAATATTAGAAAAATTTAAATAAAATATGCCTGTAGTAAAATAAATGCCTGCAGTGAAAAGCAGACATTTAAAAACTCTTCAATTTTTTCCTTCCTTTAAGGCATTTCTGATATTGCTATGCCTGTTCTGCAATAAAATCCATTATTAGAAAAATATAGCACTAATACCCGACACTGAACTGAGAGTTGCCACTGTAAAATTTCAGCACAGCCTGAGGCTTACAGCAGTGCTGTGAATGTACAAATTCTAGATTATTTTGACATTACAGAAAATAATTATGACACAATGAGTGCTAAATTTAATCTAACTTCAATGCATGTGTGGAATGGGAAGTTGCATCATCACTGAAATCAAATAACTTACTTTAAATGTGTCTCCTTGCTAACATTAGGGACTCATTAAAATACAGATTGCATTACAGAAAATATGGTTAGCATTAGAGCAGCATCTAGAAATCCCAGATGAGATCAAGAGTGGCTTCCGGTAGGAAATATCCCTTCTGAAAGATCTCACAGTGCAAACAAACAACCTTAAATGGGCATGAGTTCATCTCACGAGAGAGATTAACTGGTTTGAGTGGCCAATATGAGCCCCAGAGTGGGGTTAAGAACTGAGCCCAGTTTCCTTAGGCCACAGCTCAGTGTCACAGCCTTGGTCTGAAGTATCCCAGTGAAAATAATTACACAATAATCTACTATTAAGCCTGATTTAAATTAAACCACAAGGTACATGCAGAAATGGATTTTGAATCACATCAATGTTTGCAAATTGCATCAGGAACTGTGTTTAAATCAATTAGTGTGAGATCAAAATTCTAACAGCATAGACTGCTAAATATCATTTTGCTAAGGTTTGTTATCTCTAAGTGTAACTTTATGACCTATTATGGTCATGCAGAAATAGAACAGAAAAAACTGGAATTATTTATTTCCTACTCACTGTCACCACTCCATCTCAAGTGTGGTTTTGTTTTAAAAAGAAATGTACTGTTGGAAGATTTTTCCTCCACTTTTATCACAGCGATATAGTAAATCACAGCAGCATAATTAACAAAATGGCTTTTGACTCCCTCCTCCTATCAGGTTGTCTGTAAAAGCTCAGCTGTTGACTTTTTCCCCACTGAAGCAGCTTTTATGCAAATAGAAAAATGTCTTCTTCTGTGTGCTACTTTAACTACTGCCTGGCTAAAACCAATCAGCCAGGAGGGGACATTGTCTGGAGTGATCTGTTTTACTTCTCCCAGGTAACAAGTGACAAGAGGAAATGGCCCCAGGTTGCTCCAGGGGAGGCTTAGATTAAGTATGAGGAAGAATTTCTCCACCACAAGACTTCTCCCAGGTAACAAGTGACAAAAGGAAATGGCCCCAGGTTGCTCCAGGGAGATTAAGTATGAGGAAGAATTTCTCCACCACAAGGGTGCTCAGGCATTGGAACAGGCAGCCCAGGGAAGTGGTGGAGTCACCATTCCTGGAGGCGTTTGAAAGATGTGTGGATGTGGCCCTTGGGGACATGGTTAAACGGTGGGCTTGGCAAGGCAGGGTTAATGGTTGGACTCAATGATATTAAAAGCCTTTTCCAAAATAAACAATCACATTATTCTATGATTCTATGTTCCCATCACAGAAGCTCACATACCAGCTTTCATTTTCTCCCAGGTTTGCAAAAATCTTTATCTTCTGTTCCTCAGACTCATGCTAGAAATCTGTAGTATCAGCTTCCGTCAAGACCCAAAGCAACCTTTACAAATTATTGGTAGCCAAAATCATCATTGCAAACTCTTCCTATATGGTCTGTGGATTTCTGGTCAACAGACAACACAGGATAGCAGTATTTTCCTAAATGACATCCTCAGACTAGTTTACCCATGTCTATCATTTGCACAGCTCATTCCCCTGAAAGGCCAGAACAAACTATTAACTTCTTTTTTTCCTAAAGCAATTGACATTTGCCTGTTTGTCCCATAGGGTGCCTGAACTATTTTGCTATTTGTTGCACAATATGCTACAGAAGTTCCCTCATACCAGCCAGAGTGCTGGACAATGGGTCCTTTTTTTAGAAAACACTATGATCTATAGCCCGTGGTATGTATAGTAAGAAGACAAAATACGATCCACTGTCTGACAATGCAGCAGAGTCTACAAACTGTCATAATCAATATCAACTGTCACAATATGCAAGAGCTTCCCAGCATTCACAACAGCTATTCTGACACAGTTAATAAATCACTGGAGAAAAGCCTGGTGTCAGATACCACACAGCCTCCTTGTTCCATGGGCAGCACAAAAGAAAACTGGGCACAGACATATAGCTGCAAAATGAAGTTGTGTTTTAAAAGCCAGCTCAGCTTTGTGCAACCCTGTTGCAGAGCATTAAAATAAAAAGAGAGTAAAAAGGAGCAGAGCATGTGTGCTATAGGCAACAAAAGAATGGCACAGCCATAGAACTGGCTGGACAAGCACCTCTTTCATATCTCAGTCAGGCTGAGAGCAGCATCACAGGATCTGATCAGCTATTCATTCAGAAACTCAATGAAAGTTGAAACAATCTGTGGTTTTATGAGACCAAATTAGTATCTGTTCTACTTTCAACAGACAACATTGGCTTTGAGGTTGGGAACAACTGCAATAAAGAAAGTGGAATTTTTCTTGTCTTTTTTGGAAATGACTTAAGCCCTAAATACCCAGTAATGTATGTGTTTTGGGATTTACAGCTGAAATACTACATGAATGTTTAAAAGGTTTCCTGTCAGATATGCCACAGAATTATCATTAGGAAGTACTGTTTTGTGGAGTGGCCATACTTCATGGCCTTCAGTGTTTGGGATGCCCACCATACGCAGCTACCAATCTCCTAAAAAGGCTAAAAAACCATCTGAGCTTCCAAAGGTCTTATGACACAGTCCCTATCATGTTTATGGCAGGTGTGAGATGGTTTCAGTCAGGGTGTGAAACAACCTTCAAGTTGCTACACTGGAAAATTCTGGCTGCACTTTAGTCTTTGGAGCAGATCTTGGAACAGATGAGTACACACACATTCCCCAGGCTTAGCTGCCACCAGCTCTCACAGCCATCATGTGGGGGCTTCAGCAAAGCTGCTGGATGCAGGAGTCTTCCTGAAGGAGCTCTAAACACTTAGATCATACTGGCAGATGGGATGTGCAGGCATTCTGCTAAGAGTGATTTGAGTAGACAGCCTGGATCTTAGCAACCCAAGCCACCCAGACAGCCTGAGGAAAGGGAAACACAGGACAGAACAAAGAAAGAAAAAGGATTCAACCAATCCTTTGTTGGCTTGGCTCCTAAAATCCCTGTACCAATGGATTTTGTCACTTGGTCCTCAAGTTTCTCTTCCACAAAATAGGTATAATAGCACTTAACATGTACACTGTGAAGTAGAGGGTACAGATGATGAAATGTTGAGACACTGGGGTAACAACAAAAGCTACACAAATGTCCTTAAGAAATCATAAAAAGCTTCTTTTAAGAGCTGTTGCAGCCAAGTTTATCAAAAGCAAGGTGGAAAGATTAAAATAAGACTCTTACTGTCTCAGAGATCCATGAACAAATGAAGGGAATTCTGAACAGCCTGGTGGCTACACCAAAAATGTGTTCATTACGAATGTGGTCCCTGCACACTCAAATTTTATTCTGGCAATATGGTTCTATGTATAATTTCCACAAAAGTGCTCTCTACAAGGTGGAAATCAAAGTAGACTGTTGTCTTTTGAGTCATTGTCATTGCTGAAGAGGAGACTTAAAACTAGAATTACTCATCTTCATCCTTCATCAAATTAATGAAAAGATCTAATAGCAAACACATACCCTGATGCATTACAAAGAAAAGAAAGACAAGAAAGGCTGATGAAAGCTTGATGCTCTCTAAAACACATTAATAACTAGAAAATTGTTCCATTATTACCTTTACTTTACAATAAACCTTATCAAATCTGATACTTTAATCTCAGTTTTCTATCTTCTGTCAGTCCATAAACCAAAGAATTTTATTATCTACAAATGTAAACACAGCAAAGTTTAACTGAAATGCATATTTGGCAATGGCAGCACCTGGCCAGAAAGGTTCTTTTGTTTCTTTTTTAAGTTTGCAGAAATAAAATAATTAACACTATTTTTAGCTTATTACATACAAAGGTCCTAGTACCAATTTTGAAAGCTGCATACTTTATACTTTAGCATCAGAGCTTTCTTTCACAGATATACCAACCCCAACCCATTCCAATTTTGCTTTATAACACATCTGGAAGTAGCAGATGCCAGTTTTTACAACAGCCATGCAAAATCCTTGGCTAGCAATCCACAGGTTCAAGTAACCTCTTGCTCTTCCCAAGTCATAAGAAGCAGCTGTGGCCATGGGGAGCAGCCACTGCTTGGTAACAGATTTTGGAATGATCAAAGCTGCATCCCATTGTTTCCAGCCATGTCTTCATATACAGGAGTTAATACACACCCAGTCCAGCACTAAAGCTGGAATTACTGATGAGGATGCTGTGCTTTTAGTGTCCTCTCCACTGCTTGGGTGGCAGTAGCACATCAGTAGCACCAGGTCACAGAAATGGATACTGCAGGCAATGCTTGCCTGTCTGAGCAGGGCTGGCACCCAAATCACACTTCCCACTGAGCAAACAGCAGTAAAAAATCAGCATATGTCAATAAAAGTGAGACAGAGTGCACAATCCTGCCCTGAGCTTTAGTTTGCCTCAGGGAATCTGCCACCATTGCAGGGCTGACTCCTTTCCTTGCATTGTGCTTCCACCACCATGGAAGCAGATTTAAAATACATAAAATATCAGTGTGTTAATATTGTCCCTTCCAAGCCATTGCTGTAGGCACTACAAAGCTTCACTTTCATGAGCAGAAGTAAGAACTCTATGAACACCCATGAGATAAACTCCTTAAAATATCTTCTGTGTCACAGAAAGTTCAGAAGCTTATAATGCAAAGAAAATATCATGAAAGAAAATAAACTGCACAGAAAATGACAGGTGGAAAGCTAAGTAAGATTCCTTGCTGAAACACCAGGAAGACATGACCAGAAAGGGAAAAGGAAAATGGGCATGATTGTGAATTTAAAGATCCCCATCTCAGGGTTTTCCCAGTTAGCAAGCAGCCTCACTGAGGAAGTGTTGCAGGTTAGAAGGTGTGTATGACCCCCATTTTAGTGTCCCCTTAGGGCACCCTGGAAAAGGAAGCAGGTGATGGTTTCGGTCTTAGCTTTCCAAAAGACAAGCACAATGTCCAGTGGCAAATATCCTCTCTGTGTCCCTGAAGAGTCTCTGTTTTGTAGCTGGAACAGATCAATGTGCAAAAGCCTCTTTTGCTAGAGAAAAGTGATCTTAAATGGTACAGTAACAGAAAAGTAACATCCATGAGAAATACACCCTATCATTGCTTTGTAAAACACATAAACATGTTGTGTATAATATCCTATTATTTCTTAGACAGGCACTAATGAATTCTGTCAAAGCCTCCCTTTCCTTGGAATCAGAAACACTGCTGATGAGCAATTCCGTCAATACGTCAGGTTGGATGCAAATACACAGAGACTGTCTTGGCCACATGAAGCTTATGTTATTGATTTTGTCCCTTCGTTTCAGGCTGCCAGTCAGCTCCCTGCATTTAGGAGCACTGACTGCCAACACAAGTTGTGGGCTTTGGAAACAATATATTAAAATAACTATCTATTATTCACACAATACCAAAGGTTCATGTTGGAACTGCTGCTGTGAAGAATGTCAAAGTCCAGGTCTGCTCCCAAGCCTGTTACACTAACAGGATGATGCCCATGGACTTCAGTGGGCTTCACTCCCTGTCAAAATTTGGCCTAGTGCCTAATTCCCAGGGTCATTGCCAGTGCACTAACACAGAGCTTCACTCCTGACCCTGCAGCTCCAAACAAGAACAGTCTGCCCTGGAAATGGTGCAGGGTTGAAAAATCAGAATGGCAAGAGCAGAAAGCAAAAACAAGAGGGATGAGCAGGACAAGCATGTGGACACTAGAAACATGCTCCATGGACAGCACCAACTGAGCTGCAAAGGTGCAAAGGGTTTCCCTAAAATCAGGTGTCTGAATCTGTACCTCAACATCTCTCATTTTCCAGGAAGGATGACCAGCTGCAGCCACCCTTCAGCAGATGCTCTGTTTTGAAAATATTGGCCAGTGTTGCCCAGCATCATTTGGAGGAAAGAAGGTTTGGAGCACTCACAGGAATAGGGAAGACAAAGATGTGTCACGGGGTATTTTAGATTTCAGGGTGAGGTAAAACAGGAGGCAGCTGAGGTACATGGTGTATGCAAGCACCTTGGCAGGTCCTGACTGAGCTGCAAGAAAGGGGAAAGTCCTGGGTAAGACATGTCCTCAGGGGAAAAGGTGTCTTGGGGGTATTTTAGATTTCAGAGTGAGGTAAAGCAGGAGGCAGCTGAGGTACATGGTGTATGCAAGCACCTTGGCAGGTCCTGACTGAGCTGCAAGAAAGGGGAAAGTCCTGGGTAAGACATGTCCTCAGGGGAAAAGGTGTCTGGGATTAACTACAGAAGACTGGCAGACTGAGGGAAGACAAGCAGTAGTCCACACTGGCAGAGTGAGGGCCAATGTATGACTGTGCCAGTGACCAGATCTCCTTAAACCAGCATTAACCACATTACCTCCAGCACTTCCTGCTGCCACTGCAGCAACTCAGAGCAGCCCAGGGGTCTGTCCCAGGCCACCCAGGCTATGGGATATGCCTCTGGGTCATGGCTATGCCAGGCTGTGCCTTGCCACTGCACCGCCCAAGGCAGCATCAGCCACATCCCCACTTGTGAAAGGATGTCAGGGTCACTGCAAGCAATGGATCCCAACAAATGTGTTCAGACACTTCCAGGCAAAGCCACCTCTTCTGCTCAAAGCTGTAGGCACACTTAATTTCAAGTCAAATCTTACTGTACTTCTTTTTGCAAAGAAGATGAATATCTGGGACACCTGGGGAAAGTGGGCAGTGGCACTTGGGGTTCTCACCCCACAGTTCCCTTGGCAGCAGCTGTACCAGCTAAATCAAGCAGCTAAAAATACCCAGATTGTGGGAGGATAAATTGTGCATAAAGCAACTGTGAATTCCCAACGTGCATAAGAGAAAAAAACAAACCAATTTTGGCATAGTTATCTTTAATGTAGCCTGTGCTGTTCAGGATTATTTACTTTGTACACAATACTGAAAAGAAAAAGAGCATATATGAGTCTGCAGCTTGAACAGGGGTTAAGAACAAATTGATGCCAACTTGATTGCTCAACATTGTACAAGACTGCTGTTCTGAAACCAGCACCTGCAAGCTGAGAATTCTGAAATGTTAATTGGGTTGATAACACTAGTCTGGGGGAACATTTCCGGAGGGTAGGAGGTAAAGCAAGTTGGATCTGCTGACAGGAATAAGCCCTCTTGACTTCTAACTGCAGCAAAGTTGAAGATACACCTAATTTCCTTGAACACCCTCCCACAGAATCACTTCTTGCTCTTCAGGTACCTGGTGCCCATAGGCTATAGCTTCTCCAGGGGGTGAGATGCAGGCAGGGGATGCTGACAGGGATGCAGGAGCAACAGGTTGAACAACTAAACAAATCCCTGTCCTGAGCAGAAAGCAGAAGTAGAAGGGATTTGGGACACTTAGAGGGAAGTATGATATGTGGGAAGATAGCATGAGCATGCTAACAACCATGCTTACCAACTATTTAACTAAAGAGGAGATTTTCCTTCTAACTAAAATGCAAAGCAGTTTTCCTTCTGGGCTCTGCACACCTGCCTGTACCTCAGCTGGTTTTCCTTGTTAGCAAGGACTGGCCAGACTCCCCTGCCCAGCTGTGCTCAACAGCAGGGCTGGCTCCCCACCTGAGCATCCTGCCCTGCTCTGGGCTGTGCCAGGTGGGGTGCACAGCCCTGGAGCCCTGCCCTGCTCTGGGCTGTGCCAGGTGGGATGCACAGCCCAGGGACCCTGCCCAGCTCCCTGCCATGCCAGCCCTTGGTGGGGTACACATGCAAGGAGCCCACCCTGCTCCTTCTCCACAGCCAGCTGCCAGCCACAATGCAGGTTCCAGGCTCCTACTGAAGACAAGGATTTCCATTTAATGCTAATGTCCATGGAAACTGTGCATCTTACAGCACTCATCTGACCTGTTCAGCTGAAAAACCCTGCTCCAGATCGCTACACCAGATAAATTCATAGACTGACTTGCTGGGGGCTCCAGCACCTCCCATAGAGCTTGATCTTGTTTAATGCATAATAAAAACAATTGCCTAATTACTGCAATAATTTTCTCTGAACTTTAAAGGGAGAGGGGTTTAATATCATTCACACTTTAATTCTAATGAAATGCAGAGGTAAATGTTGTTAGCCAAAAGACAGTTTCCCAGCAGACTCTCATGGCTTGCAGCCTCATCTCGCAGTGTGCCGCAGTGGTGGCTGCACTGGCTTGGTGGAGGCAGAGATGCAAGCCAGCATTGAGGTGTATGAACCCCAGCCACAGGGAGCACTGCTGTCCACTCACGCCACTGCCAAAGGGCTTTTCCTGAGCCTCCACCTCCCCAGCTGTATCCAGAGGTACACAGGAGTCAAAAATCCATGAAAGCACTGGACAAACAACTGCAGTCACGGGATGCTCCAGCGTTAAATCTCCATTCAGGCTGTGGTCTTCAAGTAAATGATGCATTTTGTACAGAGGACATAAGAGCAGTGTGTTTACCCTGAGATGCTTTTACGTCATTTACCCCACTTCAAAAGGGACAGCCCCTGTGTGGGGTGCCTGGCTGTGCTGCTGGGGGGACAACCCATAGGCAGCCATAAAAGCCTCCATTCTCCTCACAGCTACACATCCCCTGCAAACATTTTTACTCACGATGTCTGATTAAAGCAAGAACTTCCACAAGCAAGCCAGAGCTCTCTTCAAATCTCTCTCTTTGCAGTTTCAAAGCAGGAATGGATAAAAACTGTTTTGAGGATGGCAAGGGTGAAGTGGGAAGAATTGGGGTGGGGGCCTGGGAGTTTCAAAACTGGGAGCAGTGCTAAGGAAATTGTTTCTCTGCCTCACTCTTTGCACCCATACTACATTCATATTAGTAACCTCAAAAGTATCCTTTCAAAACAGCATCAGCAAAATAAAATCCGTGAGTTTTATCTCTCTAAATGTCTCCATATTCCCATGTTGCTTTTGCCTGGAGATATGCTCTCTGCTCCTTGATGTGACCCACAGTGAAATCACTGGGACACTTCCTGCTGGATGAGGTTCAGGTTTGCTATCTTGAGTGGGGAAAAAAAGGGAACAATGAAAGAAAGACAACAGTTATGTTTACAGACAAGCTTTCAAAACAGTTATGTATCAACTGAAAGTTATTGATATGTGGGGTGATGCAGCTGTGCCCAGCTCTCTGAAACAGAAAAACCACCAGAAAAATTCAGCTGTGGTAGCTCAACAGGTTGCTGACTGTGCTCATGCACTATGGAGGCCCAGCTTGGGGAAATAAGAGGGTTCTTAGGCATAAGGGCACTTCTTTTCTTTTGGTTTTCTGTGGTTTCTGTCATCGTAAGACATTTGCAAATTAATACAAGGTAAAAAAAGAGGGCTATCTCTCTGGGATAGGGCAAGCAATAATGGCTATATGTCAGCTTCCACATGCACCAGGCACAGGAAAAGTTGGTCCAGCTACTCCTTCTGCCCCAGGAGACTCAGACTCAAACATGAGGGACCCACATAAACAAGGTAACACTCTCAGGCTGCTTTGCTTCACAAATTTTTGATGGGAGAAATGACAGGGCATGGATGTACCACCTGTAGCACACATATCCAAAAGAAAAGGTTTCACAGACTTTATAACTCTACCTTTTCTCCTTTCCTCTCTCAAGCTAAATTAATGTTTAAGAATTCTTAATAAGAAGTAGATAAACCAAGAGAAGAGATGGGGTCTATCATGGTCTATCCATTGGGATCTGACAAAAAATACACCCATCTCCCACAGTCTGAAAAATTTCAACTTTCAACTAGCTTAATTCCATTAAAAAATCTCAAGAATTAAAATATTCAACAAAATATCACATTTTCTTTCATTTTTGATTTCAAAGGGAGTAGATTTTCCTTTTTATTACTAGATTTTCAGCTGACCAGTTTAGCTGGTCTTTTCTGTTAACTGAGGTCTGCTGACTTAAGCAGAGTAAGAAGGAAATACGCAAATCAGAAACTTGAGGAAATAAATGTAAGCAAATAAGAAATGTAAATAAAAAAAATTGCTTGCATCATGTGATTAAAGAAGTACAGACACAAAGACAAAATAAACAGGTAAAACCACCCTTACCAAACTTTCAAAGTTTTGGGAAAGACTCACCAGGCAGTGGGAATATTTACAGGGAAAATGCTATGCTCTGTTGATAGGCGACCTGCACAATCTTCTAAAAATGTAATGCAAAAACAACCCCCTTTTGATTAACTAACCACCTACACATCACTGACCACTGGCAATGAGATCATGGTGGGTTTGGCTGCATGGTCCACTGAGATTATTCTTGGATCCCTGCCGTTAAAACTAAAATGCTGGACAAGAATCAAAAGAGACAAAGCACTTGTTTCCTGTTTCTATAGTACTGAACCTGTAGTGGGTATTTTTCTCCCCAAAACTTTTCCAAAGACAAAAGCAGCCGCCCATACAAAATGTGGAGAATGCCAGAGCCTGACTCCTATCACTGCACGCCATCTCGGGAAGCCGATGCAGGGAAAGGGCAGGTCAAGTTATGACAGAGGAAAGTGGGTAAGACAGTGACTGGTGAAACACAGAAACAACACTGATCTTCAGAAATGATACTGTAATCTCAAATGCCTATCTAAGGATTCCTATTCAGCTGAACTGTAGAAATGAAGTCATAACTACATGATTCACTTCTTTAAGAATCTGATAAGATTTTCTGCCAGACACTTTGCAAGACACAGATCTGGAGCAAAATTTTGCATTCTAGGACTAATGTAATACTATCCAAAAAATTCCATAAGGAAAAGATTATCTTTAAAGGAATTTACTATAATGGATAAACGGAGAAAAAATTTGTGCTGTCGATACATGTTTGATCTTAGCACAAGATCAGCAGGGCATCACCAGGAGTGTGCCAGGCTGTGCTCTGCCAAGCAGCCACACGTTTCTGGCTAAGGGGACTGTGTCTTTCTCTTCTGGGTGATGGTTCTTTCCTTCCTATTCTGCCAAATTTGCAGACAATACGGGCTACTTCTATTTGGTGAAATCAGGGAATTCAACAGCAAACAGAGCCTCACTACAAGAGCATGGCAAGACCCAGCAGGCATGTGCCCACCACAAAGCAGGGCAGGATGACTCCCTGGGACACCTGCATCATGGACAGCACAAAGTTTTTCCAGTTCAGTGAGAATTAATTCACAATTTCCAGGCATCCCATGGAAAACTAATGCTCCCGCCAGACCACTGGACATTTTAACATCTGTAGAAAAGCCTTCTCTTTCAACACAAGCAGAATTTTCAGGTGTAGAAGAGGATACACACAGTGAAAGCTGGATATATGATGACCTCAATGGTGGCATGGAAGCAGCATTTTCCAACTAGCATTGAATAAACCACCCATGGGAAAAAAAAAGGTTTCACTGTACATTAAGTTTTCCCAGGGCTGTTTGTATATTCTACAAAACCTAAAGAATTTATGTATCTCCTTCATTATAGTACCAGAAGGTTCCTATTAATATCTTTAAAGCTATTATTTTCATTGTTTTAGTTATGCTTTATGGAAAAATATAAAATACTGAGCATATGTAAAATATACTCAAAAACTGTCACCATTAATGTTGAGCTTTAAAATGTAAATCACTCTGGTAAAACACAAAAATCTTCATTCTAGGAATCCCTACCCCTGTAATCCCACTGATCTCAGCACAGCCTGACCATTACAGGGCTGCTGGTCATGAAGCCTTCAGCCTGAGCTCTGAGACTAGTTTGGTACAATATCAAGAATGTGCAGCTTGCTGAGAAACCACTGAGTCACAAGGATGAAATTTCACCAAGCATTCGTAGAGGTTCATCCTATCACCTTTCCATAAAACATACCACACCCATGTCCTCCATTTGTAGGCATGCAATGAGAGAAATGTTATCCTTGAGAGAACATAAATACTAATATTATTTTTAAATATAGTTTTTAAAATTTAGTAGTACACACTGTGAACAGCACTTGACTGTATATCAGGATTTTTCCATGGAAAGACCTTATCTGAATTCCTGCAGGATGCTTGATCCTGTGGAGTCACTTCCCAAGAGCTCAGACAATTGCAGAAGTTTAATTAGTAGAAAGCATTTGTGTTTCAGTGTCCAGAGCACATCTTTTCACCACCTAAGTTCAACTGGACAGACAGTACATCAGCTTTTTGGACCATGCCTCTGAGTCCAGACGTTCCTTCTCTCTCTCCACTTAGAATTAGGCTTATGCCATGACTCAACTCAATAACAAAGTTCTCAGAAGAAAAATGTATTTCAGCTATTTTAAAATTTTCTCCATTTTCAAAAACCTCTTTAGCCCTGTTTAAATTTAGTCTGATATTTCTCTATTTAGCCAGTGAGCATCTTCATGAAAGTGTTTCCTCAATGCTGAAAAACCACTCAGTTTTAACACCTGCAGTCATTGTACTGCATTAATAACCCCAAAAACATCTCACATGGGAAGACTTGCTCCTTGTCTCCACAGGGCCTACCAGAAACCCCCTCCTGCTTCCTAGCCTGCAGGAAACCTGCTGATCCCTGAGCTGGGTCCTGAGACAGCCAAACCCTACCCGTGGCTGCAGGACCTCACAGCACTGGCTGCTTGAAGCACTAACTTGAATATCTCACAGGTGGGCTCATGCAAAAGGGAACTAGAGCTTCAGTATTTGCATGGAAAGAACTATTTCTCTCTGGATGTGACAGCTGGCAATGGGGAGAGAGGCAAAGCAGCTGTAACTCAGACCACAAGGTTTATAGGGCTGCCAGCGTGCCCGTGCAGCACGGGGAGCAGCAGCAGCTCCACACAGGCCAATGTTAGTGGAAAGAACAGCAAAATTCACAAAAATGTGTGCCAGGCAAGGGATGGCTTTGGCACATTCCAGGTCACAGGGAGCACAGGCAGGAGGCTGGGTGAGGGCAGCGTGGTGACCAGCAGCTCCACAATTTGTCACACAGATGTCATTCCTCATGTCAGAAAACTCAGAGCAAGATGCACATGGAAATGTCATGACAGGTGGCTGCAATGTCTGGAAAAAGCATCAAGTGGAGAAACATTTCTACCAGAAATCTTCCAAAAGAGTAGAAGTTCTTGATAGCTAGCTCAGGTTGACTCCTGTGACTGCTAACAAGAAGTGGATGCAGCTCTTCCTCCACGACCCCTAGAAGAACACTGAATTGTCCCAGAGAAGCTGCTTTTACTCCTCTATTTTTTTTTTTTTCTTTCTGTCCTCCCAGGAAAAACAAACTGCTGCATTTGTAGCTACGAGGACATGGAGGTAGGAAAAGACAGCTCACATGGGCCTGCTTCTTTGAGAAGTGATGCAGAAGCAAACGCCAACAGTGCATTTCATGGTGGAAAACTGTTCACGGGCACGAAGCCCATGGGGTGAGGTGGGTTTGGCCAGACTCAAGCTTTCATGAACTCCAACTTCATTAGAGTAAAACATAAAAGTGCTTCCTCAGTTGAAAAACATATTTTCTACTTTGTTTCCATTAAAAAAAGAGAACAATCTTCTAATTAAGGATGGATGTAGAATTAAAAGAAAAAAAAAAACAAACAAAAAAAAAATAAACAAACCAAAAAAACCCCCAAAAAAACTCCAATCAAAATAAAATGTTCAAGCCCAAAAATAAGATATTCTAGCCCTGGAAATGTTACCAATTTGTCTTTGTGTCCTTCTCAGAGACCTGTTTGGCAAAGAGGACATTTCACAGTCTCCTCTTACGGAAATCCAACGCCACGCTCTTGCTTCAGGACTGCTGCCAGCTCCGTGTTTAGTGGATAAACCCTTTCACATTTGTCTTTGAAAGAGGCTCTTGTGAACAGGAAGCTGTGCTGTGACACCAGGCTCCTGTGCTCTTTAAAACAGCCCAAGCTCTGCAAATGACCTCTCTCATCTCGCCTCTCGGCTGGCTCGAGACATCTCCTACACGTTGTTTCTCCAGCAGTAACCTGAGGCTTCAGAAAATGCTGTAACAGGTGGTCAAAGTTAAGTCAGCACCCAGAAAAAGGAAACATTTTAATATCACCTACCTAATGCACCTTTCTTTAGATGTTTACATTCATAATCAGAATTTAGGGGGGGTTTTGTATCGGTCCATGACTCATACCCAGACACTACTCAAGGCCAATAGATATGATATTACAATTTCTTTAATTTAACATCATTTAACATTTGCTGCATTTTACTGACTGAGTCATCTGGAAAGCACAGGATACTATGGAGATCGTGGAAGTACAGAGGGGCTCCTTAGGTCTCTGAGTGCATCTTGTACCTCTCTTTCACAGCTTTTATTTGCCAATCAAGTAATGATATTTCTGTAATTACTTTAAAGTACTGAGCTCACTTGATGCATGCTGGGCACTGTCATGCAAGTCATGGGATTTGAATCATTATACTGTCCTAGAAAATACCAAACCAACATCCCAACACACCAGCAGAAGCTGAGACATGTCAAAAGAAATAATCTGGCAACAAGGTCATATGAGCATGAAACAGACTATTTCTCTTTTATCACTCACCACTCTAAAATAAATTGGGTGTTTCCCTCTCCTCTTTCCAAGCACAGAGTTACACACTCAGCAGTGGTGAGCTCAAAACAGTCTCTCCCCAAAGTAGCAAAGTAACTGCTCTGCTCTGGAACATCTCTGGTGTACTCGAGTTATTTTAGGTTTGCACACAGGCACCAGGAGGCAGAATCTAGCCAAATCACTTTAAAAAGACTGAACTGCTTGAGATAAATACCTGAGAATCCACCTCTTAATACGCCATTGCTCTAATTTCTCTTCTTAAAGCATTTGCACCAGTAATCAGAGGTGATCACTGAGCTCCATCCTGCACCTTTAATTAAAGTCTGTTTCTGAAAGCCCTGTCTAGAGAGACTAATCCCTCTCTTCTCAGCTGCTGGACTTGCACAGGAGGGCAAAGAGGCAGATGCATGTTTGAGGAGGTGAACAGGTCCCAGTTTGGCACCCCAAAATGTCACAAAACATCTACTGATACTCAAGCCAGCTACTTCAAATGCAAATTGCCAACCGTCAGTAAAGAAGTGGGCAGAGAAACACATGCAGGGGAAAACCATGAATGCAGATAGCAAAACTAATCATTCAAGGGTAACTACATATTCGTTTTTGTTTGGTACTCCCAGTGTGGGCTCAGGTCTTGTCAGCCCTTGCCTGAAGTTGATGCTTCTGTTGGAGCAGATGCAGAGAGCTTGCAAAGAAAACTGTAGGAAATCCTCCCTCAGAGCTCAAAGGAGATGAGAAAGAAAGGAGAGCTGTCATACAAATAAAAGCAAATACAGTCCTCAAAGCAATAGTATGGTGGCTGACAGGATCCTCACGAGCTAAGGAATAACATCAGAGAGCTACCATGCTGCTGTAGGCATGGTATGTCAAGATTTCCACATCATTAAGGTCACTCTGCAGCCCTCACTAGTGATACATTGCCACTTACCCTCTGTTTTGTCAGCACAGAAGGATTCCATCTCCCGGCATCAGATTTACCCTACAGTTCATCTCCTCTCAGTGTCTGTCCCTTTTTCCACCTCCCAGAGTGACCACAAAATTCTCCCTCTGTTTCTCACTATAAACTTCTCTCTTCTGAAGCACTGCTGGGAAACTGCCCTCCTGTGACAGCAGGTGCAAGTGGCTGCAGCCACTGATGCCTTCTTCACATGTTCATGTGGATAAGGAAAGGTCCTAAATGCTTAAGTACGAAGACAAATGGCCTTGCCCTTCCACCATCCCTCACCCTGAGTGAGCCTTGCAAACTTTTACCATCTCCTTTTCCAGCCCTAGGGCTGCCTGTCCTGTGTTCATACACCTGGCTCTGAGTCTCAGTGGGCTGCTAAAATTCAAGAAGAGAAGAGTAACAAAGCAAAGGTATCTCTTGCAGAAAGGGATTTACGGTCCCAGGGCTTATGTTTGTGGAGAATTGGCTGTGTGGGCTTAGAGACTGCTCAGACTGACTGAGCCGCAGCTCCTGCAGAGACCAGCGCATGGAAGGGACACAAGGAACCCAAAACTCTGCTAACTACACTCAAGAAGCAAACATGAGCCAAAGCCTGGAGACACAGAGATGACCTGAGTGACCTTGACTGTGACTATTTCACTGTGAAGAGCCAAAACCTGTAGTCTGTAAGAAAGAGAATGGGATGTGATGCTACCTTCTGGGAGTTCAGGATTAATACAATACACATATGGAGGGTGGATCAGCTCAAGAATCCTGGGGAATTTTCTGAGTCAGTATTTTCAAGTGAAAACTACTGAGAAGGGCAGCAGGGACGTCAGTGCTTAACAGGATCATGTTAGAAATGTGTGGCTAGAAAAGCCAGGAAGAAAGCCCCTCTGCAACTGCTCTGGTACCCAGTGCAGGTCAGCAGACACTGCGCAGCAGCCAAGGGATGCAGGAGGGCCACAGAAATGACTCTGCAGTGGCAGGGCTCAGGGTGCTTTCTTCAATGAAAGGTTAGTACTAAGATTAAATGGTCTTAAGCAAAGAGGGTGCTAACCTCCCTGTGTTCACAACTGACAGTTCAGAAGAGCTTCAAGATAAGTGCAAAACACCAGGAGGCACTTGGCTCTGAGGTCTCAGTACAGGCTCCAGCACAGAGTGTAAAAGAAAATATAAATGTTTTTCTTACACCTGAAATATACATTCTTACAACAATATACATTACAAGAAGCCAAGCCACACAGGGCACACTGATGGCTGGTGTTTGCCTCCACTGCTGACAGGCCCCCAGTATGTAAACATCTTCTTAACACAGACATACCTCTCAGGTATGTGTAATCTGGGTTTTCTGCAAGCCGGGGGAAATGCCTGAATATTTTACCCTGCAAAGCCAACTCTCTGCTCCTTTTTATGGCTTAAAGAAACCTTGAAGAGTCAAAATACTAATTTAAAAAGTGAAATATAAGTGCTTGGTGACAGCTAATTGATGTACACACACACAATGTGGAGGGTATGAGAAAGAAGTGAGCTATGCAAAAATGTTAATAAATGATGCAATTTGTGACCTAGGCAACACCACCAAACAGAGAACAATGATTCTTGGACTAGCAATGAAGAGAGAGAATGGAGGCTCAGGGGTGAGTGATGCAATGCTAGATGTTGCTAACAAAAACCCATATGACAATGAAGAAAATAAGGAGGTAAAACACTATGGGAGTGAAAAAATGGGATATAAGCAGATATAAGAGGAAACCAGGAACAAACCACACCACAATGTAAATTTGCTTGGCTTTTCACACCTTGCAAAGAGGTAGGGAATTTTAACACACTATGAATTTCCATACATGCTAGATTCTGCTAGTGGATCTATAGAACAGCTCTGTGATACAGAAACAATAGAATCTAACTACAAGAAAAGAGATTTGAGAGGACTTAAGAATTAAAGGAACAACTAGCTGGTAATGCAACATGTGGCAGTTTAGTGCTAGTAATGAACAAAAAAAGCAGTCAGCATAGTTAAAATTGATTTGCCAAATACAAGTAAATTTTTAATACTAGTAATGCTTCCATCTGCAGGATTCAGACATGAGAAGCCAGCTTAATCCAACAGGAACTTCACTGGTTGCACTTTTCTTAATACAGACTAGTTACTGATAAAAATTATACATGATAAAAGTGGGATATCTTCAGAGTGTTTTTTCCTGGAATCACAGAAGTAACTTCCAGTCCACCTGCACTTGAGAGATGGTCACAGAGCGCTGAGTTCACAACTGCTGCCTGTGCCAACCTAAGTGGGAGCACCACAGTGACTTCCTTTAACTCTTGCCTGCCTCCTCTCCGTTCACTCCCCTCTGGCTGCAGGGCATCCCGCGGGCGGGGCTCCCGGTCCCGGGAAGCCGCCGGGAGCAGAGCGCGTCCCGCGGCTCATCCCGCCCGGCCCTCGGTACCGCGCGTTCGATCACACAGCCCCGGTCCGTGCGCCGCGGAAAGGACGAGCTGTGCCGTCCAGGGAATGACACAGATGGAAGCTCCTGCATTTGTTATCCTCGGGCTGGTTTCACAAGGACTATGCCTCTATACAGCCTGGTGACACCTTGGCAGGCAGCAAGTGATGTTTGGGGATTTTACAAGCAGGAAATACTTGGGTTCTCTTCTACCTCTGACACAAAAAGTTACCGCGCATTTACGTAAATGACTCCAGGAATACCAGAACTTATAGCTACTCTATTGACATATTGATAAAATTAATAATAGATGTTTTTTTTAAAGTATTTACAGAATCTTCCCTAAAGTCTTGTCTTGAGATACCTGATAATACTTTCAGGTTTTAAGCTCCATTTCACCAATAAAAGGTATTTAAAAATTATTTTAAATCAAATCCCAGCCATCCAGAAGGCTCCATCCAACAGGCATCTGATGCCTGGCAAATGCACCGTGCTGTAATGCTCCTGCTGCAGCACAGCAGCTCTGTCCTCCTCTATTGTCCTCAGCCATGAGAAACTTTCTTCCATCCTCTCTCCACCTAACATGCTCAAGAGCCTGTTCCTCTTGACACTATTGCCCCAGAGGAAAAAAAAATTACAAACAGTGGCTGGAAATGGTTTAAGTGTACTCCTCCTCCTAGCAGAGCTGAGAGCAAGGAGCTGAAAGGTGATGTGCATGAGAGTTCCTTTGATAAGAGGCCAAGAAGTGACATGAACAAGTTAATCAGGCCTTCAAACCAGACATGCACATCTGGGACAACTATCTCAGGCTTCCATCTGACAAGAGAATAATCCTACTAATAGGAGTCTTTCACTCCAGATTGAGTGCTCCGGCAAAAGAAAAAAATTAAATGAGTTTAATTTAGCTTCTCTCTGGTTCTTACTGGTGTTTGAAACACTAATTCATGCCATGCAAAAAAGGGTGGGATTTTGCTACAAGAGTTTTTTCCACGGGTAAATTAAATCCCAGTTTGGTCACTCTGGGACCTTTTGCACTGAAACTCCAACTATAGTAATTTTGGGTGCAAAGAAGGTGGCCTCTCAGACACAACTGTGGAACTGCACATGCACCATCCAAAAAGCCAAGCCCTGCACACTGATCTCCAGCTTCCCATTGTGAAGGAGAGCTGGGCTGTCCCCCACCACCCAGGGCAGGACTGTTCTCAACACCCTGAGTGGTGCAGGACAAGCACACACTGGGGATACCACCTGTGCATGACACAACACCTTTGCCCAGTGTTGTGTCCGGCAATGGCAGCGTCCAGCTGGGCCTCTCGCCGTGCTCCTGCATCGTGGGCTCGGTGGGAGTGGTGGGCTGTCTGACACAACAGCAGAAGTGTATGAAACATCTGGCCCCAGCTCATACTGGGAGGGAAGGAGGGATCAGCCTCCAGAGCGCAGACCGGGTCTGTCGGGAAATGCGCTAACTCCGAAAGAATGAGCAGCTCGGCTCCTGGTGGTTGATGTCAGCTGCTCCTGACTTCTCTTGCCTCAGGTGAGCTGATTCATGTGTTTTATAGACATGAAGTATGAAGTATGAAAGATGCTATTGTTCCTTGAAGATCCCACAGGATGCAGCTTCCACACTGTTTGGTCCTGGTTTTGCCTCCTTACCAATAGTTCTGAACCACAACTTCGCAACCCAATACTGCCAGTTTTTGAGAGGATTGGGTTGAGGTAATTCCCTGACTGACCCTTATTTTCCTTCTCCTGAATCCAACTGACCACACCTCTGAGCACAACAGATCATGGGCAAAAAAACAAACACAGACCAGGCTTCTGCTTTCAACTCTTTGCCTGATCTGGTTCTCCTTGCCTCCCCGCCTTTGTTTTTTTCTCACCAGTCTGGTGTGGGTAATGAAGACAGAATATGCGTTTTGCCTCCAGCAAGAGTTTTTTAGTTCAGATCAGCTGCCTCTAACTGGAGTAAATAATTCTGGTACAAGAATGAGATGCAATGCACAGCAAACTGAAATAAGAAAAACCTGACGGTGAATTTACTGGCTGCTTCAAGGACAGACTGTACCCTGACCCTTCCTTGCCTGCAGCAGCTCTGGTGCTTGACATACTCCTGCTCTCCCACAAAGAGCAAGACCATACATGCACCCACAGCTGCTCCAGAGGTTGATTTGGGGCTGAGACACACAGCCAGATGTGGATAGCCAGAGTCCTCCACAGTAACCTAGTGAAGGTGGCAGCTCCACAGGAGGTCTGGCAGGACACGTTGTGCCTGGCTGGGACACCCTGCCTAGCCCACATGGCAGCTGAAATCACCAATGTACACTGCAGCCTCACCTGAGGAAAGCGACCTAGTGAAGGTGGCAGCTCCACAGGAGATCTGGCAGGACACGTGCCTGGCTGGGACACCCTGCCTAGCCCACATGGCAGCTGAAATCACCAATGTACACTGCAGCCTCACCTGAGGAAAGCCAGAATTTGGATGAAACCCATTAATACCAGCCTAGCAATTAACAACCCACAGCTCTCAGTACAAGAAAATCAACTACTGCGCCATTTGAAGTGTAGCACATGTACATACATGAAAATACTCAAAGGGAGCTTCAAAAGACATGCTGGGAGAGAAAGAGGAGGAGGAGCTGGAGAGGCTGAGAGCTGCCCAGAATAGGAGCCTACAGCAGTTTTTGTCTCATTGCTTTTGCCAGTTACCTTTCACAAACAATGTTTGGGAGAAAAAGCCTCCATAAAAATCAACAATTGCAGTTTATTAGCTAGTCCATGACCTATTTGTAAACCAACTAAATTTCTTAATTATATTTGCCTTTAGATGGTAGAATTACACAAAAAATTGTTAGCTTTTGTGAGAGGAGAGCAAATTACCAGCTTCCGGCACCTTCCTAACAGCTCAGCACCTTCTGGCACAAGCTCATTCAAGGAGGAGTATGGAAAAAAGAATACGTTTGTGAGAAAGAATGTCTATCATCTGTAAATGCTGCATTTCTCTGAAGCAGAGCAAACAGCCGAGCTCAGGTAAAGCTCAGACACACAGAGCACGCCTTCCAAGGGCACTCAAGAGGGATAAAATTCAGCTAATTAACTTGTATAGACTAGCATTTAGAAGGTTTTAGCAATATTTTAAAACACTCTGTGAGAAGCACATCAATCTGTCTCCACTAGACTGGTTAGCTCAGGGGTCTGCAGCCTTTCCTGCCTGGCACCCAGGGCAGTTGCTCCACCTTTGCCAAGAGAAACCAAACAACTCCTGGAGAAGCTGCTTCTGCCAGGGGTGACATGCTGCAGACCCAGTGATCAATAGTGCCACCAGGCAAGCCAGTGGCACCCTGCTCCTGACCAATTTTACTGTTAGCCACTGTTTCTTAGTCCTCATTTTATTCAATGCAGACTTATTTTACAGGACACTGAGAATTAGCACTGAAAGATTTCTTAAAAGCAAAATTATTCACCTAAAAACTAAAAATATTCATGAGCTGATGTTCTGGCCCCAAATAAACTTTACCTTACAAATTAAAGAATAATAATTCAAGCAAAATAATGTCTTCATAGAACATAGCAATTAAGCAATTCAAACAATAGAAAAACGCACTGGACATATTTCAGCTGAAGATGGGAACAGCAATGTAACACCCTTTCCTGCATAAAGGTCATTTCATTTGCCACCCCAGCTTATCTGGCAGATCATCATAATTCTACTATTTATTACAGCATGTAAAAAAGGATTTAAATCAAGCAAAATAAGCCTTCATAGAACATAGCAATTAAGCAATTTAATAGAAAAATGCACTGGACATATTTCAGCTGAAGATGGGAACAGCAATGTAACACCCTTTCCTGCATAAAGGTCATTTAATTTGCCACCCCAGCTTATCTGGCAGATCATCATAATTCTACCATTTATTACAGCATGTAAAAAAGGATTTAAAAAGAGAAAACACTTGCAAATTTTTCATTTAGTCCACAGTAGGCAGTTAATTATTAGGAGTTTCACAGCACTCCTCCATTGCCACTCTCTCCAACACTCCCTGCCTGGGCTGCTCAGCTCCTTTACACTCCAGCACTAAACTTTGCTGACATGCCCATGTACAGGTGTCCCCAGGCAGGGCACAGGGCCACTGCAGCAGCAGCTCCCACTCCCCTGCCCATCCATCCCTGCCCATCCATCCATGCCCATCCATGCCCTGCCCATCCATCCCTGCCCATCCATCCCTGCCCATCCATGCCCTGCCCCAGGCCATGCTGAATGCTGCCCACCCATGGGCTCCTGAGCACCACTTCCACTGACATCTCCTGGAGCCCCCACTGGGAAAGGTTTGCAAAAGCAATGGCTCTGCTTTTTGGGCTGCCAGACTGGGCACCAAAATGACACCTGAACAGCACGTGTTAAATTGAAATCACTATGCAGCTTCCAAAGTGCACCAAAGGGGCTCTCTGTGCTTCTTTGGAGATCACTGTTTCAGAAACAAGAGTTTGAGAGCCTTCAAACAGCTGCATGCTCTGCAACTGAGGCCTCCACAGATGTTTCTCAGGGCAAGGAAGACAACTAAGTAATCTCTAACTCTGCATGAACACGGAGAGAAAAAATATTCCTTTCTGGGATTTTTGTTTGGTCAGATGAGGTAGGACTCAGAAACTCAGAGATTTGCTGAGATCTGAGATACCTCCCAGTTCATGCCAAGCCCCGTCTGAAGAGTGAAAGGCAGACAGAAGAGTAGCCATATTGAAAAAAATAAAAATGGACAACTGGAAAAAGCATTACAAGGTTTTGTATCCTACTGCACAACAACTTCAGTAATGCTGGAGAGGAGTCTCATTCTCCCTCTTGAATCAGGAGTGCCTTCCTAATTCAATTTACAGTTAATTTATACTTCTAGATCTCCTCAAATAAGTTGTTATTCCTAGAAAGTTACATACACACACACACACACACACACACACACTAAAAACGTCCATTAAAAATTTGGGGATGAAAGGTTTACAAGATTTTTTTTTTAATTTACTCAAAATCCCACTTGCTGCATTCTAACCTTTCAGCATTTTAAAGTCTTGTTGCAACCTGTTTGTGGTTCACCTCCAGTTGCTTGGGAAGCAGCAGCTAACATGTACAAAATAAGACCAGTGACTAACTAGCACAGGAACAGGCATCTTCAGGGCAGCAGTGAGCTTCAGCCAAGCATCAACCTTCAGAAAGGGAGAGCCCCACCAGCAATCCATGCTATGGAGCTCTCAGAAGAGCCAATGGCATTACCCTCTACCCAAACCTGTTTTTAAAATGCACCGGTTTGGGAAGTGGTTGATGTTCTGACTGTTCCCCAAAGCTTTTCTCTTCCTCCTCTGTGCTCAGCTCCGTGAAGCTCCTGGACTCAGCAGAGATGTGTTTGCAAACGTGCACAGAAGAACAGCTAGCATTCTCACTTCCATCACGAACAGGGTACTTTTACCATATTTATTTCCTTTTCTCTGCTCTCTACATGGCAAATGGCCTCTCCTCTTTATTTGTGAAGGGCAGAGACATTTGTTTTTATAGTGCTTACAGAGACTATTTCAAAAACATTTCTTGCTTTCTGGCCTTATAGTGTGTAAATAGAGAGAAAGGATTTGCCTCTCACTGCTTGACTTCAGCTGTTAGCAAGTAATCCACACCTTCACTAAGCCTTTTGTGAAGAAAATTATAAAAAAGTATTGCTATCCAAACAACCACCTGATTACTGTTTGAGCTCTTGTGTTCTGCTAAGCTTGTGTTCACCCACCTGAGAGGCCTCTCAGACAGTATAAGGATCAAGGGATTTTTTTTAGGCAGGTAACACTCCAAACTAGCCACAGAAACTACGTGTTTCTCCTTTGAAAGGAAAAAGCAGAAAATCTCAGTAGTGGTGGCTCTGCTCTCAGTCCTTGCAGCTGCACCATGAGGGATCACACCTACTGAAATCCCTTTGCACAGCCCATAAAGCTGCTGCAGTCACAACTGACACAGGTTTTTGTGTATGTGTGAAGGGGTATCCATCAGGAGCTGTCCCTCCAGCCCTCAGTACAGAAGTCTTTGCAACACTTCAGACTTGTCATCACATGCCATGAAATAGTGTAAATTTGCTCAAAATCTGAGCTTATATGCTATTAGACCTCCATAGAAAGGACAATTTTATTAGCAACGCTTGGGTGGAGTGTTGGAAGGCAGCTGAAGAATACAACCACATAGGTTCAGTGCACATTTCCAGGCAAGCCCACCCAGCTGTGAGCGTGTGCACAGAGCTGTGGCAAAGCAAGGGAGCAGCAGAGCTCAAGCTCCATCCCATGCTTCATGCACTACGGATGACAGACTCAGGCCACCAAAACCCACTCAAATCTGGTCAGAGAAGAGCTGGTTCTTTTGCTGCCAGACAAAAGAAACTTGTCCCTTTTTATCTGTGTATTACTGCCCAGAAGTAAAACACTGTCCACACCCCTGAAGATGCCGACCTGACATAACTCCACTGATTTTGCTGAAGTTTACAGGGTTATTACTGAAGAGAGAACTTGGTATCCCTGGCTCCAAGCAGTAAAGCTAACAGCTCTCTGAGTCTCAACCAAATGCTCAAACAGTAATACATCTGCCCTGGGCATATGAGAATGATCTGGAACACCCATCCCAGCAAGACCCATCCCAAAATTGCCTTTGCAGTTCAAATCAAGATTTGCATGTGGTCTAGCCTACTCGGTCTGGCGCCCTGTGAAGGCTGCACCCCCTGGTTCCCAGCCCTTGGCAGGCTCCAGGCTGCCAAATTCAGGTTTCATTGTCCCTGCATGCTGCTCATTCCTTTTGGCAATCCCCGTTCCTTTTGAAATGTATGTAGAATGAAATGTATGAAAAGAAGGGGAAAAACCTAGGGACAACGTGTCTCTAACATTTCCCTTAACTGAGTTTATCTAACATATGCTTCTTTTCCTGATCCAGCCACAAAGGGAAAGCACAGAAACATGTTCCAGCTCCCCAAGAGCCACCACAGAGCACTGAATGAATGCAACAGATTCCATAACTCCACATTATCCCTATTAAAAACCTGTGCTGTCACAAGGACAGTGAAAATTTTTGGAGGCCATAAATGTCTTCTTCATTAACCAGCAAAGGCCTTGGCCTGAGCTTCACAGGGTGCAATAGGCTGCTGGGACTGACTTACGACTCTGCATCTAACTCTTGTGTGTCCATGTGTGTCACTATGATATTTTATGAAAAATCCTTTTGCCAGGATTTTTTCTCCTGAGAAGCGTCAGAAAAGAAATATAAACAATAATTATCCAATTGCTTTGGAATGTGGTCTGGAGATCATTTAACAACAGGTGCATCTTTGATTGGTTCTGTGTGAATTGTTTTAACTTAATAACCAATCAAAGCCAGCTGTGTCGGACTCTCTGCGTCTGTCACAGGTTTTTATTATTCATTCCTTTCCTAACCTTCTGATGTATTCTCTTCTCTATTCTTTTTAGTATAGCTTTAGTATAACATTATTTAATATAATATCATAATATAATAAATCAACCTTCTAAGAATTATAGAGTCAGATTCATCTCTTCCCTTGTCCTGGGACCCTTGCAAACAACAACACCAACATGTGTAGAGAAGAGGAAACAAGGCTTGAAGAGGGAATGATGCCTCTTATTTCCTCAGTATCTGTGTCTCTACCTGAACACCCTGCTCATGCAGGTAAGTGACAGAAATGTCCCAAAAGAGATGCAGCTTGCAGAACTCCTCTTCTTTATGTCAGGTCCTATTACTTGGTGTAATATGAAAAATTGTATTACATATTGTAGACAGGAGGCTGGTCTATTCATTAAAGCTTTTCCAAATCTGAAAAATAAAAGCATTTTTCAAACTGTCTTTAATTGTCTGTAATATTTGCTGTATGAAGTAGTAAAACGTTATAGCAATGCTCCTACAGCTGTCCTATGCAAAGGCTGGAGGCAAAGGCATTCACATGGTGGAGATCCAAGTCCAAAAGGGAATAAGACACTTTGGTTCTTCACTGCAAACATTTTAGATAAAATATATCAATTTTCTTCAAACCATATATTTGCTATCACATCTTTAAATTCATATCAAAATAATATAATCAAAAATAAACCATGACCAGCCCAAAAGACAGCAAAGTTGCACACTGACAGCCCACAGTATCTCCATTTATTTCTACATGCAAATTCTGAGCCAATACACCTTAAAACCAAGTTTATCATTTTTCAGAATTATGTAAATTCATAATTTGGAAGATGGCCATACGGAGGTCAACTGTGACAGAATTTACTATGTTGACACTGACTAAGGACTATTTATTCAGATCTGCATATGATCCCCAAATAGACATCTCCATCACAGTCTTAGAAAAAAGGCCAAAGTGAATGAAGAAGAGATGTAGCTGATCCAGCACCCTCTGACACCTGGAGTCTCTCACTGCCCCTGCTCCCAAATCTCTGCTGCAGCAGCTTCTCCTGGCTTAAAAAAGGATACTTCAGTCCTTTTGTTTTTGTTTCCTTGTGGAGAGTCCATAATAGCAATTTCAGTGGCTGCCAAAATACAGAGGCCAGTTCTGTGCTCTGGACTGGTCTCCATCGGTTTGGGGCTGAGTGCTGCCAGGCATGCTCAACAGAGGACACTGAATAATGCCACTGAATTAATTGTTCTATTAAAATACAACATGCATAATCTGTTTAATTTCTAATTATTCAAGTACTAACTGTAAAACAACTGAAAGACCAATTATTTTCAATTACTTTGATACTCTAGAAACCTCTGAAAACAAAGGGACAATGAACTGAAAATTGATTAGCAAGCAAAAAGAATAAAATTTAGATTCTATTGTTTGCTGCAAAGAGAGAATTGCAATTATGTGAATGCGTTTTAATTTGTATCCATCTGCATAATAATTTAGGTGCATTAAGTAATCTTTTTCACCAAGTCTTATTACGCTGTGTTATAAGTCTTTAATATAACTGCAATGGAAAAAGTGATTGTCAAGATCAAAAATAAGAGAAGGAATTCAAACTGGCATGATATCAATAGAAGTCTTAATCCAGTTCCTAAGAAAACAATAGGAGTTTTGGCATTCACTATAATGGAAGCAGATCCGAGCCTAAGTGTCTGTGTTTTGGGACTTTGCACAATTTCCTCTAGCTTTCAACTTTAATGATACCATTCCACACATTCAATTTTTCCCTGGTGAATTCACACTTTCACAGAAAAATATCAGAATGGTTCATCTGTGGATTTGAGTTCTTGTAGGAGCTAAAACATTAGGATCACAAGGCAAATACTATTCTCACAGATGCCAACATGAAATAATCCCAGTGGTTCTGATGAGGTTTACACTACTCTTCTGACTGTAAACTGACACATGTATGTATACTGAAAAAACACAGATGCTTTCCCTTTCTTAGAGCATGAAAGCTCAAAATTCTGAAATGGAATGTTTCTGGACTTGGGATTTTTATTTTTTTTCTTTTTCTCCAACTCCTTCATTTTAAGGAAGTTCCACTTGAAGGTGAAGCATTTCCACCTGCAGAGACTGAATACGATAATTTTTCACATATTGCAATTGGATTTTTAGTTTGCTGGGGGGTTTTCAATGTTGAGGTTTTTAACTCACAGAAACTTTGTTCACTATTTTCCATTTATTTCAAATGCTGCTAAGTAATTATATGACAAGACAAGCAATTTCTCACACTCTTTTTACAGAACCAAAAAAATCCCAATATAGGACCATGCATTACATGGACATAGGCACACTTAGGTAAATATATATAGATACATGTGGACTGAGGACAAACACTGATTGAGAGTCATATCTTTCAAGCAGGGAGTTTGATTCCTGTGTCCTTCACATGCTGGGAAACACAAGTTCCCAAGACACAGCATGTGTTCTTCCCCTCCCACTCTCCCCTTTCACATATCCCCTCTCTTAGCAAAGCTGTAAACAGGAATCTTTACACCTTGAGAGACAGACATTTTGCCAGACCCAGGACAACAGGTATTTCTCACCCAGGAGGGCTGGGAGGCAGCTCAGGGGCAGTCAGGAAAGGAAAACTTTTCAGCTGAAGTAAGAGTGTCCAACTCCAGCAGCTTCCCACAACAGCCAGCCTCTCCTTTCCCTCCCAATCCTCCAGTTCTCACCCCCTCGCCCTGCTTTGCCTCAGGGCCAGTTCCTGGCTCTGCCCATGGTTCCCAGTTGGAGGAAGTCAGAATTAGAATGGCTTCTGTCTAAAAGAAAATGCACTTTATTTCTTTCAGAATATAAACCCAAAGGCCCTGGAACTTCACCTTCTCGAGGCTCTGTCCATCCAACTCTCCTCCCTTCAGGGCCAGACTGCTGTTTCTGTCCTGATTCACTAAGCAGCAAAGGTTTTCACTATGTTATCCAATACCACTTTTGTGAACCAGAACAAAATACACTACTTGATTTCTTTTAAAGAGGCTTTATCATCTCCCAGGGCTGGAAACACTTCACGCATGTGTTTGTACAAAGTGGTCCATCACAAACTTCAAAGGCTGTCACCCAGAAAACTGTGTACCTAAAACCAGACAATCTCCACAGCAGTGTTATCGTTAAAGCCAAAGTAGCAGTGGTGCTACTTAGTGCTCTGGTTCAAGACTGAAACACACAAAATAAAGCTTTCAGCCTTTTAAATGGCTCCTCTTCTGTTTATACAGAGAATAAACATCCATAAATACCCTTAGCGCATCTGCCATAGTGCTTACTTTTAATTAGACTAATTACCAAACACCTCCTTAGGCAAAATTTTCACACACTAAGAGCCTGACATAATGTGCTTTTATATATCCAAAGTCCTGTCTTTCTGCCTGGACAAAACTGCTGGGAAGAGAAAGGAGATGTGTCCAAGAAAACCTAGAAGCATGATTATTTTAAAGATAATTTTTACAGAATTCATAAGTAAATTTAAACAATTTACTACCTATCTGATTTGCCAATGCTTTCTGAAAGAGAGTGAAATTGAAAGAGCACTTGACATGTTCCTTATACAACTACTGTATCTAAATTAGAGAGTTTCTACTACACGATGTATGCTGTAGAATTAAAAAAAATGTTTAAATGCAAGGTTTCTGCTGTGAAAAACTTGAGAACATATGATCAGTTGTCAAGCAACTGATTTTTGGATTTAATAAAAGGAGAACTCCAGTCAAGTATGCTGTTTTCTTTCTCTCAGCAGCAAGAAAGGAAGTTCCTCATTCACCAAGACAGCCCATCAATAAACTTAAACCCTAGGTTGGAGAAGACCATTGTTACGAATACAAAGATAAAGACCTCCCGGACTGAACAAACTACCCAACATTTTGACATATTAAGCTTTCACAGTCTTAATATTTTTCCTGAAAGTAAATCTTTCCTTTACAAACTTTTTACCATTATTGCACTATAAAAATTACCATGCAAGTAAATAATCCTACGGATTAAAACAGGAGTGCCCCTTTCCAGTATGCAAGGCTGTCACTATTCCTGTTTTGGGCTTAAACAACCCCATGTAAAATAACTTTTTGAGCTTATACAGACAGTAATTGTTTAAAGTCTTGTGTCCCTTTTCTGGCGGAACAATGATAAATCACTGGACATTAGCTCACACCTTTCTGCCTGATCACTTCCCAAAGCTAAGAATGCATGGAACTGATTTCCCCCAAAACACCCAACAATGCCAAGAATGCATTGCTCCTGCTCAAAGGTTTATAAAAGCAGCACAAAAAGAAAAAAAAACAGAGGGCTAATATTCTGAATTGAAGACAATGAGTGGTGACCAAGGGAGACAGTGACTTTGCCCCAGGTGCCACAGCTAGGAAATTGTTACATGTCTCTAACTGTATAAAATATCCCACGTGTGGTTACTTCAGTTCTTAAATACCTATCTACATATCTGACACAGAAAGTTTATAAATCTCTTTATTAAACACTTTTTTTGCTAATCTACTCCTTTGGTGCTAAAAACATTCCCACCCCTTAGGAATCTCACTGCAAGGCCTAAGCTGTGAGGAGCCAGGACCATGCCAGAGGAGTCACCTCAGGTCCACCCTGCTGAGAGTTTCTAATCAGAGTCGCTTGCAGTGGCCTCTGGTCTTGGCCTAAGTGCACAAATATGATGAGGTAAGTAAGGCTTCCACGATCACGCTGGTACTTGAAGCAGCATAAACCAAGCTCTTTGACAGCCATTTTTCCAAGCAGCAAGGTGGTCACTAGGATGAGAAGTCAAGCAGTGTTTTTCCTCCAAGCAGCTCCCGCTGGCACTGCAGGAGCAACGGACGGGCACCTACTTGATGAGCTGCCCCAGGCTGCGCCAGGCCATCCATCTGCCAGGCAACGTGTTCTGCAAGAGCCTTCATAGTTTTCACTCATCGTCTTCAGGTGAAAACACTTACTCATCAAAACAGAAAAATACATTGATGAAAGAGTTCTCTATTAATAACTGAAAGTGGTACATATCACGCCATTAAAAATATAATTTGCTTTATTATGTTGTTCAAATAATCCTGTTTCAATAGATGTGAGTTTTAAAAGGGAATTTATAGGTTAATACTTTTTCTGTTTAACAGAGAGGCATTCCTACTGTGAAGGGGCAGAAATCCTTGTCTTTCCATTGTCTTCCACTTTTCAACATTTCAATGCTGCCTGACACAGACTCCTCACCCAACACTTTGGAGAGGGCAAAAGTAATAAAATAAGAAACGTTTCCCTCATTTAGGAACAAGAACCACCCAAGATATTTTTGTGGCACAAGGAATGAATCTTCTGCATGACAACTGCACTGTGCAGAAGGTACAGTAGACTTGGTGTCTGCTGTATTCCAGCAACCTTACATTCAAATTTAGTAATATATACTGCAAGACAAACATACCAACATGGCATACTAATACAATCATATCTGCAAGTCAGGCAGTAAATCCTCTGAGCAGATTTTATATAGTTAAATAGGAGTACACTTCTCTGAATTTCTCTGAATACCAAGGTAAGACACCAATGAAAATGCTACCCAAAAGGGCATGGTCTCTATAGGCATTTACAGTACTGCAGATTTTTTAAGAATTAAACAAAATTACTGAGCTGGTATTTTGAATAAAGAGACCACAGATTATGAGCTTCCCTAGTCACACACATTTTTCAGACAATGAACAAAACGATACACTGTGTAACCCTCAGGATGTGTGACTTGGGAAGCAAAGGCGACTCTGATGCTGGAGGCCTAATGGCTGTCCCTGCCCTTCCTGGGCTCACATCCTGCCCGAGCATTTCCAGGCACCCTTTCCTCACCGTGGCACAGGCTACAAGCCTGGCTGCAATAGTCAAGTGGAGAAGGCAAGACAAGCCCCCAACCCAGTTTAGTCTGCAAACCAGAAAGGACCCAGTGAGGGAAGGAGGCAGATTCTGACTCCACATTCCATGAAGCCAACTCCTAAATTATTTGAATATAAATTGGGCACACACAAAGATCTCCTGCTCCTCTGGCTTCCAACTTCAGAATCATCAGATGCCCCCTTCAGAGTCGGAAGGTGAGAACCCAGTTCTATAACTTCACAGAGACAAACAACAGAGAAATCTATGGGGCAGCAATATATCTTTCAAACAAAAACCTAAAACACTCAGTGAAGAAAATCAAGAATGAAACAATGAAAATCAAGAAATCCCCATCAGCAACGAGTGGATTCTTGTCTGCCTGGTGAGAATAAACTGTACAGCATATATCTCCTCCTTTGAGTTAGCTGCAAACACAACACACTGACATGAGTTTTGTCATCAGAGGTTCTTGCCACTCCCTCTAAAGAAAATCTGATAAAAGGTGCTTAGTGCGTTATATGTAAACAGACTTGAAAGGAGAATTTTGCCAATAAAGTATCTACTGATTAGTGTCCAGTTGAGATCACCAAAACTAATGTGTGCTTACAGACTGTTGCTCTCTCTCATTAGAGTGCATACTCTACTCTTCTGTTACAAACCTTTTCAGATCCCAACATGCTGAAATATGGCATCCAACAGACATTTACTGCAAAGGATTAGGTTACTTAATTTATTGGTGTTAATTTAGAGGCATTTACTTGTTGAAGTAGTTGCACATTTAGTCCATAGGCTTACCGTGAGAATGTGACCAGCATGAGTTGTTCAACTGGTCCCTCAGAACTCAGCAAACTGATCTTTATCTTGCTCTTCACCAAGTCAAAGGAAAAATTCCCATTCCTGGGAACGGCACAGGCTCCAGCCTATACCACAGTTCTTCCAGAACTGTAGCCAACTTTTCCCATTACATTTTTACAGTGAGTTCCTAATGTTTAATTATTACACTTGGTATTCAGATAGAAAACAGCTTCATCTACTTCCGCTATAGTTCAAGTATTAGATTTTGGAAGGGTCAATATTTCTTTTTACATCAATGAGAATCTCCCATGAGGTAATTAAATCACATGCTTACTCATGGTGTGCAGTAATGTACACCTGGTAATTGCCATACAACTGCTCCTGGAACAAAGAATTGCTTAATGCAAGCATGGCAGAATTAGGCCCCAGGACTCTATTAAAACATGGCACAACTGTCAGAGTATGGCTTTCTCATAACAACACGTGATTTTAAAATGAAATTGCAGCAGGTTGGGAAATCTTGTATTAAAGCAATTAAACGTTTGCTCATTAAAGTGTTTTGGTTTTTTTAACTCCCAAAATGAAAAACTGATAGCTGTGAAATCACAGGGCTCCAGGTGTGAGGGGATTCAGAAAACTAGTAAGTGTGCTTGCTTGTAAAAGCTTCATGCCATAAAAAAGTGCTAATGCTGTCTCCATTACTCCTCTGGCTCAGGAACCTGCTTTGCCTCCCTGACCATGCTGCATCTGCTCCACAGGCAAAGAGCAGCTTGGGAGGAGGATGAGATGCAGTCTTGGTGCAGGAGGCACCCACGGCCCTGTGAGGCTGGACATTGATTTCTGCCAATGAAAATCTGGAAACCTCAGCATCAGTTTTACCAAGGCAAACAAGGAGTCTACAGTTACCAAAACAGTCATAATATGAACTGTCCATATTTGAAATGAAAACAACATTTTAACTAAAAAAGGAAAAGGGAGATGCTGAAAGGCCAATAATTCATATACTTCATTAATTTGTTGGCTGTGTGAAATCCAACAGACTAACTCAGCAAGTCAAAACTTCTTGTGCATGAGTCAGGATTTGATTCACAATCTGACTTTATAAGCCTGCTAATGCACTCATTACATTCTCACAGCCCTACTAAATCACTCTCCACTCATCGTATTTGGGCTAAATATAAGAAGGCAACATGCTTGTATCTTTTAATAATACTATAGTTTGCCATTGCCTTAAAAAGTGAGATTTTAAAACTATTTGAAAGAGAAATATATATAGATATTGGTACATTCCCAAACATATACAGAGAGACAATTTATAAAGAAAAACACAGAGGAAATGCAAGTCTGTACACTTTTCAGAACTGAACCATCTGCACTCCTTGGAAAACAGACAACTAATGTTAGAGTAAAACAAGAAACCAAATTCCCTTGTGAGCTATAGCTGTAGTCCCTTGTCTTCTGTTTTTGGGTACACGGAAGGATCCTGCTCCTAGATTGCCATCCACATCCAGTGGGAAAGCGAGAATTCCCACGAGGGCTCACTAATTAGCAAGAGCTGTGCTGGCAGTGGCAATGTCAGTAGAAGGACTGGAAGGAAGCTTAGGAGAGTACTGAGTACATGGGAGGGAAGTTCTTGCTTTATTCTGTCTGCAGTTACCTAGTGCATGTCACCTACCCTGAGGGAAATCACAATCAAGATAAGGCACCCATATTTTCTGTAAGGTCAGCTCAAAGGGCTCAAGTAGGAAAACTCTACTGACCTCAGCAAATTTGCAAGAGGATTATACAAGTCCCTCACCTTCCTGATGCCATGACTTGGGTAACTGAAGTGAATTGTTTGAGCCAAGTCAGAAAACATAACATACTTTCCATAGTGAAAACAACTGAAAATTCATCTGACATAACTCATCCACTAAAACAGTTTTTGCATTATTTCTGAAGAACAGGTTCCATATAAAAATGGAAATGATCCATTCTAGATGGGGCAGACCTGACCTGGGGTTGCCATCTCTTCACACCATCCCTGAATTGTGTCTGAGAAGAGAAGCTCTGATAACAGCTTTCAATCACAGATTATTGAATTATGCTCAGCCTAAGGAATCTGCATTCCAAAAAAGGACAAAATGCACTTCAAAAGGGAAAGGAGAAAGACCTTGTGTTTCACAGCAGACCTGCCTTATGCACAGTCTGGGGCACCCCACTCCATTTCCACTCTCTTGGCAAAGTCCCAGTGACTGCCAGCCCCACCCCTCTGCCTTCCTAGCCTCTCCTTGAGGTATCTCCTGGTTAGAAGGCATATTCCATCCACATGCCTTTGAAAAAGTACCCTAAAAATGGATTGTGTCTACTACATTTGCTTGCTTTCTTTTTATTATGGCCATCACTGTAAATGTCACTTGAAGTGCATGTACCAAGAACAAACTGTGCCTATGATCTGTCCAACAACCTCTGATGAAAGATTAAAATAAAATTAAGAAACACAAAAGAACTCATTGATTCCCTTAAGTGATCACACAAAAAAACCCCAAAAAACATTAAATAAACAAAACTACCAAGACCTCAATTATCTTTCCAACAGTAAATTGGAGTACAGAAGAGAATCAGGACATTCTGGAGATTAAAAGCTTGACCTGGAAAAGTCCAAGTTCTTCCTATCCAAATGACTTTTGTGAGAGAGGCCAATCCCCAAACCCTTCAAACTGAGACCATGAATTTTCTGCTGTTTCTGAGTACTCACAAACTATCTGTGTCTGTTACTTAGAGCTGTCGCTGGTGCAGCACTTCCTAAACACACTGCATTGGCCAAGAGGAAAGGCAGAGACAGGCCCAGCCCCAAGGTGTTTACATGCATTTGAGATCCTTAATGAAGCTGCCAGACAGGGCAGAAAAGATTGACAGATGTTCCTAGTGGCACAGCAAGAACGGTTAATCCGACAGGGAGACAAATACGTGAGACTAGAAATCCACTCTAGCAGCAACCTCAGCACTTTAGGTACACAAATCTCTGCAAGCAAACAGCTCTTACCAAAAGAACAATTCCCAAAAGAATAGATCTCAACAGAGAAAAATGTTACAAAATCCATGGGGAAGAAAAATCCATATGAAAAGAGAACAAACAAGTCTAGATCGCTTATCAAAACCAGCCTTTCCTCCTAAAAACGAACTGAAAATGGTAACAAGGAGTTTGTTACAATGAAGTCTAGCACCACATGGGAAAGGAAGTCAAACTGGTGACCTGGTCTTGCAAACCTCTTCCTGCCCTGGAAGTTAGAATGAAGTTAATGAAATTGCTCATGGTAGACAAGATAGCTCATTCAGGCAAGAATTTGTAGTGTTAGTGCCTAAAGAGATATTTATGAGTGATAGAGTTTTCAGAAAATTATTATAGTACACTTTGGTGTCTCTGTTCTATCGAGAACTGACCTGTTTATACCTGAAAACTGTTTTACTACTTGCAACCAAATTACACACGTTCTAGTATTTTTGGCAGAAACAAAAAACGTGGTTGACAGCCATGCTGAATCATGCCAACCTGAAAATTATTATAATACACTTTGGTGTCTCTGTTCTATAGAGAACTGACCTGTTTATACCTGAAAACTTTTACTACTTGCAACCAAATTACACACATTCTAGTATTTTTGGCAGAAACAAAAAACGTGGTTGACAGCCATACTGAATCATGCCAAATATCCCTGCAAATTTATCCTCATTAGTGCTGTTCTAAACCATCTAACTGCAGCAGTTTGTTTG
Organism: Passer montanus; assembly: GCF_014805655.1. Taxonomy (NCBI): domain Eukaryota; kingdom Metazoa; phylum Chordata; class Aves; order Passeriformes; family Passeridae; genus Passer; species Passer montanus. The sequence goes on from NW_024371037.1 coordinate 343,548, forward strand.
CCAACAGTTTCTCAGACCAATTTATTCTGAGAGTCAGCATTGGAGAGTCTGCTTTTTGCAATGATGGGTAATGGCAGGAGTGGGTATAAACTGCTGGTAATATACAGGGAAACCAAAAGAGCTCCACCAAAAAGTGCAATTCAACCAGTATTTACCTCTCACAGCAGAAGGGCCATTCACATGCAATTCAGCAAGAATATAAACAGTTTTAAGATACTTTTAGAAGATAAAAGGTTTTTCTTCTAATGCAGGCAAAATTACTCACTAATAAGAGTGATAGTGCCTAATATCTACTATTTTAATTTTGATGGTATAAAAACTTGGATCTTTTGGGTGCTTTTTCTACTAAAGTAATGGATAACTATTCTCAGGTTCCTAGTCCACAGTGATGTGACATTATAGGGACTAGAGGGTGCACAGACACAGTATGGTAACATTAACAACACAACAGAAGAGCTGCCTTCTCAGAGTATTCAAGGGGAAGAGATGGGAGAATTCTGTCTTCACAAACAGGATAGATGTACAAAAATTAAAAGAAGGGAGCAAAAGATTTCCTGTAAAGTCCAAACACCTCACAATGTCATTGTATCACTGCAATTTCACAGGCTCTAAGGCTTCACACCCCAGACCACTCAAATCTCTTCAATACATTTAATGTCCCAAGTCACACAGACTGTGCTGGACAGGCATTGGTCCCACTAGCAACCAAATTCTGCTCACCCCCCAGTGGAACAGACTCACCAGGTCACTATATGACTTTAGGCTTGTGGGAGCTGGTTGTAGTGAAGTGACAGAATCCACTGTAATATGAGCAAATGTAAAGAGATGCATTTTAGAACAAAATCACATAAGACACACTATATGATGCAAGGTAACCAAAACGTACTGCCTGTGGATAGGAGACAGGCTGTTTGGGAAAAGAAAAGGCTAATGGAATTCTTGGCTGCAGTAAAAAAGAACCTTTTATGCCACAGTACAAGCCCCAGTGAAACTGTATCTGGCCTCTCATCTCTGTTTGGGGTTGTGGTCCTGCAGCACTACGGAGCCCCCACGCCCCCCTGACTGCCTTCCCCTGCACATTTGCCTTGGGATGTCTCTCCTTGCAGCACCTCTCAAGGTCTGAATGCAGCTCCCAAAGTGGCACAAGGGGAGATTCTTCAAAAGCTCAAACTGTTTGGCCCTGCTGAATCATACTCGCTTTGGGAGCTTCCCACAGTAGCAAAGAGGGAACTATGAAAAAACTAGATGCAGGTTTAACTGCATTAATTCTCTTGGTTTCATTCTTGACACCATCCAAGAGACCAGGTGTTCACCCTGTCCCTGAAACCTGGAGCCAACACAGCATGCCACTGTCACCCCTTCTCGTCCTCTGACCCAGGGGCAGGACCTCCACTGCTGGCAGCAAGATGCCATCCTCACACTGTAAGGGCTGAGGATCAGCTCAGATCCATACACAGATTTTAAAATCAGGCAGGCAACAATTTCTTGTATTTTAACTGCACAGGTGCCAGTGTATTTTCCATTTAAGAACTGAAAGAATAAGGGCAGATAAGACCTGAACTCATACGTATGGGAAGAAGAAAGGGACTTCTAAAATCCTAAGAGCTTGGAGTGTCTAAGGCACATGGGAGGGGGCAGAGTCCCAGCAAGAGGGGACAATCCTAGCACCCGCACCTCTTGCACTTCCCTTTCAGCCAGCACTGCACCAGCCCCTTCCCCTGTTAAACCTGTGTCTTGAATTAAACATTTTAAGCAATTCAAGTAAATAAAAATGTGATACAGGATAGATACATATAGTCCATGCATACAAACTCCCCTGACAAATAAATTCATTAACATAATGTAACAGTGAACAAGTGAGACAAAATACAATGGCAACTGAAATGATGTTATGATGTCTCCAGTGCTCTGGCCCCAGTTTCTGTGACCCATCACTTTGAAACAGGTAAGTAAAAAGTCCCGACTGAGAACACCCTTCTCTAGGCAGGTGATCACAGTCTGTCAGGCTAGAGCATGTTTATTGTCAGATCCCAGAGAAACTTATAGTTCAGCTGTGGTTTTGTTGCTGTGGCTACGCAGACAAAGACTTGAGCTCCTTTTCTGCCAGTTCAGCCCGTAGCTCAGGGCATTCAGCACATTAATTCTGCTGGGGCCAGATGAGTGATACCCTGGAGCAGATACAATCTGGCTGCTACCGATGAAAGACTCATTAAAATTTTCTTACTGCGAACACACAAGTGCAAGAACAATTTTGAGTGACCTTATACCTCTGCAAATGGCCAACAGCCAGACTCCTGCCGCTGCCTGCGACCCTTGTACCGCAGCTAGAGAAAACAAATTTAACAAGACCATAGCTGCAAGGGAATACGCCTGAAACTTTAAAATCTCCCCAACATTTCCCTCACTGTGAGGCACAGGGATTCGCTTTCACTCAGAACAAGCCTCCGCTTCATCCACCTTGTATCAGATAACCTTTTACATCCCGGCTCCCGGAGTTTTGTCCTCTCCGGGAGCTGTGAAAATTCCTCCGGTGCAGTGGCTTCGGTCAAAGATCGCATTTACAAGCGGAGCGCGATGCTGCCGGTAACCACAGCAACGGGGCGCCCCTGGCCGAGCCCGGGCCCCTCCGGTTGATGAGTAACTCGGGGACAATGCTGCGCCCAGCGCTCCGCGGGTCCCGAACGCGGCCGGCGAGGGGGCAGGAAAGGCTGCGGCTGAAACGAGCCCCGGGGAAGTGTCCGAGCTGAAACAGCACCTGGAGAGACACCCCTAGCTGCTGGGAGTAATCATGAGGGGAGTACTGAAGCAAATTTTGCCAAATTTTGCCAAATGCCTTTATTATTCTTCCTAAAGGATTTTTGAATGAGTATTTACAGCACTTTCCTCATGTGGAGAAAACACAGAAGAATTATGAGTTGGATTCAGATTTTGGTCCTAACTTCACAGTTTTCAAAAAGAAAGGGCAGACAAAAAAATTGTTCAAAACATTATTTCAGCCATCAGTTCACCTGTAGCAATCCCTTCGCCAAGGGTAATGCCAGGTCCAACCACGCTTTAAAAATCTATTAGCAAACATGCTTCAATATTCCAGTATTTCTGAAATACTTAAAATCAGCTGCATATGTGAAAAGGAAAATTTTTCCATGAAAGCAGTAACCTAGCACCTGCTGCAGCACCCTAAGAGCAAGAGAAGGCAGACACAGGGCAAGCATGGCTGTGTGCAAACCTGTCTCCTGTTATCCTGTGAGCTTAGTGACCCTCCTGTGGATTTTCCTCACCTGATGAGACCCTGCAGACTTGCTCCAAGCTACTGCCTGACATCCAGACAAGGATGGGCAACTGGGAAACCCGGAGTGGGGCACACATTCCCCTCCAGGCTGCCCAGGCACAAGATGCTGACATGGCAGTGCAGCAGGATCTGTGAGGTGGAAGAGAGCAGAGGCTGACAACCTCTCTGCATGAATTTCAGGGGTTCCTGGTCTCGCCTGTCCTGGCTCTGTCCTGAGGACTGGCTGTGTTTAAAGTGAGCACTCTGGGCAAGTTTCATCTGGGAGAAGCCCAGTTCCTGCCCTCCCAAGTGACTGCACGAAGCAGATTGAAGCGCACATCACAGTGGAGTGAGTGGGAATGATCAGCAGACCTCCTTCAAAAGCACACGTTTTGTCACACTAAAATGCTGACATAGATGCACCTATGGTGAGACAGATTTAGACTACACCACAGCTTTCAGCTTTGCCCAGCTCCCCAGACACCCTGATGCAAAAAAAAAAATATCCCCTGTTTCTCCCTCGGATGGATTTTCCCATACCCATAAACCCTGAAGTTACTATTCTGGAACTGATGAACTCTCACTGCAGGGAAATGAAAGTAAAATAAATGGCTCCCAGGTCCTGCTCCTTTCAAGTCGATTGCAGAAGCCCCTTTGACTTCAGAGACAACAATAAGAACAATAATAGGTTCTCATTAGGCCTCATTCCCAGCAGGGCTTTGGGTACTTCCAGAAATAACAAGATCTTCCTAAAGGTCTCTTTCTTTGTCTCTTTCTTTAATCCCAACAGGACTGGAATTTGGGGTTAATTTTGTTGCAGGAGTAGGCATTGAAATCCAGTGCAGCCCACATCAACACTTCTCATTCTGCCACTGTCTCCAAATAGCTCAGGATTAGACCTTTCTTGCTGGGCAGCCAGGTAAAAAAGTAGGTTCCTAACAGATGGCTCTGGGCTAGCCACAAGTTTAGCTTTCATCTAATTAATATTCCGTGCATGTGCATGTGTTATGAAAGAATTGAAAGTAGGTGTATGGAATAAAGCACATCCAGGGACTCCAAGTAGTGAAAGATATAATTGCCAAGAGACTGCTACAACCTCACCCCAGCCCCTGCACATATTTTATTCCTAGCTTAATTTTCTTCCAATCTTTTCCCAGATTATCCAGCATACATTTTGATTCACTTTATATAGTAAAGATCCCATCCAAGAAACATGTGCCTCCTCATCTTATTTTAGTCTTATTGAGAAATACAGCACAGATATAGCAGTGATTCAAAGAAATAATGACATCTCTGTATAAAAAAAAAAAAACAAAACCACCATACTGATTCAATACTGTATTTCTAGATTTAGCATAAAAATTATTTGTTCTCAACAGTCTCTTTTGTATGTGCATCGTTCTGTCCAGAGCCAAACACACTGATGACACATTTGGATCTGCCTGCTCCAGAGGTAACAGTTAATTCCGACCTTGTTTAGGTCTTTTCAGGCAAGAGACCAAACTTCTGTGAGGAAGGATTTCCCAGGCTGTGCTTTTCAAGCCTTCTCAGAGCTGGTCATTCAGGGCTCAGTTGGAGTGTCTTCCTCAAATCTTTTCCTGTTAATCTAGGGAACCAAGCTGTGATCCTGGTTTAAACCTAAAAACCTGGTGCCTTGCAATAGCAAGAAATTGGAACTTAATTCCTATTGAGTCATTTCTTGTAGAAAGTAATTAAAAGAAGCATTGATACACAAACAGCACTCCAGAGTCCTATTGTTTTACAAGTGACAGAAATCTGCATTTAGACAATGAAATAGGCTCTTCAATTTAAAGGGTCCCTTACTTAAAAAAGGGACTACAAAGGTGCATCTTGCAGCCTACTTTTCCTAAGGAATGTCTATGAGGAGGTTTCAATCACTATGACAACCTCTTTTTAATGCCAATGATTTTCTAGCCCAGACAACTCTTTCTTGAGAAAGGGCATGTTTTAAGGCTCTGCCAAAACTGTGGTTAAAAGCCTTGCTGACAAGAGAATAATCTATGAGGTTACCGTTTTGGCAAACATGAGTTTTCAAAAAGAATCAGGAATTTTACATTATAGCTGGCCAAAAGATTGCTGCTGTGATGGAAGAAAATAACAGAAAGAATAATAGGGGGGAAAAAAAAAGCCAGACCAACCTGCCATAAGCATCATTTGAGTAAAGCATGGGTGTTCTGGGATCTAAAGGTTTTGATACCTCATGAGTTTGTAAATTTATAAAGACTCATAGGGACAGATAAGGAGACGATTATATACCTCTGCACATTTACATTTTATTTCAATCCACAACAGGGACTTTTTTAGCATTTGTCAGTCTTTATCTGCCAAGCCTCTACCATATCTCCATCAACAAAACCAAATGCAACCATTTCTTGCCGCTCGTATTTACGCAGCATTTCTTGTACTATATTGCCATCTCTCTCTAGAATAAGTAAAATAAAGGGCTTCCCTTTCATCAATGATTTGATGTTATTCCATAAGAATTCCCTTTCATCGATAATTTGATGTTATTCCATAAGAATTACCCCAGGGGAGTACGATAAAAGAGACTCTTCAATATTCACAGCGCAGTTCTCAGCCGGTGCCAATTGAGGGGCCCATTAACTCAGCCCCCCAGTGCTGCATTCCCGCGGGATGGTTTGCAGCCATGAGCCCTGTTTTCCCTTTCAGTGAGGATTTGCACCCACCCAGCTTACAGCCAGATCATTTTCTGCTCCGACTTCTGACCTGTTACTACTTTCACAGGGAAATGAAAAAACACAGGTTACACAGCACTGCTGAGACAGTAAAGGGCAGTGAATCAGCGGCAGATGCTGGAGTGCAAAATGAGGATTTTGGAAACTCATCCCCTACAAATGGTCACGCTACCCAGGGCTTGCACACAGCCTGCTGCAGGGGTCGGCACGGGGAGAAACAGGCAGAGAGTGGTTTTGCAAGCAGAGCCAGCACAAAAGCCTTAGCAGCTGTTGCTATTGAATGCGAGGGATGCAAGGGCTACACACACCCCCAGCCACCCCAGCAGCAGCAGCCGAGCCTAAAATGGGCTGCAGGGATTGCTCCTTTTACCACAGTGCTGTTCTTCACACGTGTATGTACACACACAAGAAAGAGGACTCCAGTGTTATCCAATAACAATCCTCTGTTATACAATACACAATAGTTAAAAGAAAGGAGCTAATTTTATGTTGGACGTGCCTGAGTAGAATACAGTGCTGCAGGGTAGCCTTTGACTTGCTAAGAGTACAACTACTACACTGAGCCTTCTCTTCCAGAAACAGCACATAAGTATAAGAGAAAGAAATGTTACAAATCCTACAACAATTTCTGATGTTGGGGAAACACATCCTTTTGTGGAAGAATCCACATAAACCTGCATTCTGTTCCTCTGACTCACCAGGATCTGCTGCTTCAGAAAGCTGTTGAAAGGGTCAAACTAATACAAGATATTGTCTCATGCTACTGCCACAATTTAGGGTTTAAAATGCTGGAACAATAGTGGATCTCTCAATGTTTTTACCCCAAGAATAGTTGCACTAATACATGGTCACATCCATGTAATAATATAAGTCTATTTATAGACCTCCTAGGGGTCCAGCTACCAAATACCCTGTAATACTTGTGTCTCTGTCATGCTATCATCAGAGAAAAAAAAAAAAAAATTAAGCTCTGAAGTGTTAAGCCACAGGATGTGAGGATCCTTTTTTCTAGAAAGCATTTACAAATGCCGATACATTTGGCTAATGAAAATCAGCTTTGTCAGGAAAATTACATCAGTAAAGAGACAAGAAACCAGATCTCACTTTCAAGACACAACTCCCAGTGCAGGCTGTGTGCTCACAGCCCCTCAAACTAAGCCAAAAGGACCTCTGGGAGCGGGCAGGACATGCCAACGGGGTAGGACTGGCAATGCTTCTCTCCATGAGAGCAACAAATTCCTTTCTGAAAATGCAGCCTCTTGCTCTTAGGGCAGCAGAGCCATGAGAGCACACAGCTAGCCCTGGGCTAGCTACAGCTTCTGTAGACAGATTACACTGTTTCTCAGGTAAGACAAAGGCTGGTCCCTGTTTAGTCCTCCAGGACAGATGCTGGCCATGCTGGGAGTAGCTTGAACAGTGACAAACTCAAGCATCCATCAAAGTCAGCAGAGGCACAGGTGCAGAAAGTCAGGCTCAGCCTCTATAATCTGCTGACAGTGAGGGAAAAAATCACCCCAGAAGGCAACACCTCCCAGGCAAAAGCTGAAGACATGGGTCAATCAATCTAGAAAAGAGGTGAAAAGGCAAGAGAAGCTGAAAGTCATGACTTTTGCTGACCATTGACCAGGTCATTTCTTCTGTTAAAACTTCTGTCAGGATACTTTGCCACAGAGCACCAAGCAACCAGATGTGCAGCTCTCTAGCTGGTCCTCTCAGCACCCCCAGGAGCACTTGGGAAAGCTGTGGTCACACGCTCAGGACAGCTGCTGGTAATGTGTGAGCAGCTGGGGAACTGATGGAAACGCCCCAGTCCCCACTGCTCTGCCCTCCCACTGGCCTCTCACAGGCACCACTTACACATTTCCCACAAGGTACAAACAGTACAGTGCTTTTCAACATCTTCCAGTTTCCTGGAAGGTGATCTCAAGCAGCTGACAGTGAAGAACAGTTCCTGGTTCTGCTGCTGTATCTTCAAGGTTTGGCAACCTAGACAAATACCACCTGAAATGATCTAAAATCCAGATACTGGAGATACTGGAATCAAGGACATCAGTGACTCAGTGGAGGATGCTTTACATAACAACATAAGAAACAGGAGTTGTCCAGACTCCTGTTCAGTTTGATAAGAAAGGGTTGGCCCAATGCACAGAAGACCCTCAGTTCCTCCATGATGACATTTCAGGCTTTTCTGTCCAGAAGAATTACAGGAATGAAACATCTCAGATCCCTCAGAACAATGGAGCCAGTACAGAGCAGGAATGTCCAATGGAGAGGACCTCTCTCAGCACCTGGAGGAGGAATCTGATGGCTGTGGAGGCCTGTTCCCCCCACCTCAGCCACACAAAGGTCCTTGCAGATGCCTGCATCACAGCTTTTCCCTGCTTAGGAAAAGGCTGAGCCTCATCTAGAATGCTCAGGCGTTAGGGAACTGCTCGGTTTCAGTGACCTATCAACCTGGCAGGGAGAGAGATGGATGTCCAGGTGTCAGCCAGAAATATTTGGTCAAAACCAAGTCTTATGATTCAGGAAAAAACAGAGGTAGTCTACAAGACAACAGGAGCTGTGCAGAAAGTTCCCATCAAAGCTGGTAAGACCCAAGTCACAGCACTGCCAGGTTCCCCCCTGGAGGCTTTTGGAGACACGGGTAACAGTTTTAATGTCCAAAATGCTGATGTAGGGGAAGGTAGCTAGGCTGTAACTCTGGAGCACAGAACTAGCCCTGCTTGGTTTAAACAAAATAGGCTCCCTTTGTGAGCCCTGCCTGAGGTGGTCAGCCTCTAACAAAAGACCACTGACAGTCCTCTGGCACGATCTCAAGCAATTTGAACTTTCTGCAGCTTTTGCAGTAACACAGTTCACTTAAAGCTGTCACAGGCAGGAACTTTCCAGTAATCCTCATGTTAGCTCTTATGCTGGGTTAATAATTCCCTGCTCAATCATCTGTGACCAAGACACAACCAATACAATTCTGGTGAAGTCTAAAAATGGAATCAAAAGCATATATGGAAAACTTGAAAAAATTAAATAAAGCAAATGCTATATTATACTTGTGTGCAAGGCAAAGCAGAGTTGTTGGCTTTTTTCATTTCATTATAATGATTTATAATCCAAAGTGGAACCAAGATCAAGCCCCTATGACCCAGAACATAAACACAGGAAAAACAACAAACACTTTGCTTTTTATGTCCTTTGAACAATTACGTTTAAGATTTTCAGCTTTTAATTTTTGTCCCCTTTTAAAATCAGTAAACAGAGACAAATTTAAATCTAAAAACTAAAAATAACATCAAATGTTGTTGCCAAGCAGTGAGCTCCCATTTTGGGTGGAATTGTTCTCCAAAAGGCTGGTGACAGGGGCCCCATGAAGACACTCTCCCACAGCACCATGAAGCTCCCAAATCCCTGTACTCCATATTCCAAGCAGATAATATTCTCACTGCTTTGGTCTTCTTCAGAAGCCTATAGAAATCTTCTTACTTGAGTTGATTTTGACCTTTTTTTGGAAAAAAAAAAAAAAAATCCAGAACAGTATGTTCTGATTTTAGCCCTTGAGCTGATTTTGACCTTTTTTTGAAAAAAAACCCAAAAAACCAAAAAACAAAACAGTATGTTCTGATTTTAGCAGAAAGAGTTCTTGTAAAAAATTAATTATCTGTCCACATGCACTCACCTTGGTCTTTCTATCACAAAGGGCTTCTGATTTTAGCAGAAAGACTTCTTGTAAAAAATAATAATCTGTCCACATGCACTCACCTTGGTCTTTCTATCACAAAGGGCTGAGCAAGGGGGCCTAAGAAACCAGGCAGCCACACCTGCCCCATCCCAAAGCAAAATCCTGACCAGGTAGACAGCACCGTTGAAGGAAAAAACAGGGATTTTCCCTTAGTGATTCAAAGGTAATTCATACAGCAATTAAAGTATCAAGTTCAGATGTGCTCACAATTCATGTGGTTATAAAAGCAAAAGTGTCTAGATGCATAAACAAATAAATAAAGAAATCATGAACAGGTAAAACGTTTAGCTCGAGTCAAGCCTTTCCCCAGGGATGAGAGAGCCACAATGGTCCCTGCTCAGCACAGCCCCAGCAGGGATCAGCTGGCAGGGATCAGCTGGGCAGGTGTGATATGCAGCTCTGGCTTAAGGTGTGCACAGACCCCGACCTCATGGGTATCTCCCACCCTCTCCTGGTTGGTTCCACTACCAGTAATCACCTGGAGCTGGGCCCAAATGTAAACAAGAGCCCAATAGGGATAAACATCTTAATTCTGACATGATGCCCAGCCCAGGCCACAGCTACCTTCCATCAGCTGCAGCACAGGGAGGAGAGCAAACACTGCTCAGCACAGCTCTGCAGACTAAAATGCTACCAACAAATGCAAATAAAAATGTAAAAATACATTCGCTGCACCTGGTTCTTTATTCTTCTCTGAAATACATCACAAAGCTCTACTCTGACATGAGTGGGAAGGCAATATAGCTACTATTTGTGTATTGAAATAGGCATTAAAACAGCTCAGTATCCAAAACAGCCCAGCTACAGAGATGAGCAAAGAGGGTAACAAAAAGCTGTAGGGGGTACCCCACAGCTCTTCAAACAGCAGCCACCAGCAGCAGCTATCTGGGGACAACAATGTTTCTATATCCAAAGTTTTGTAGCGAAGTCTTAAAAAAATTATGTAAACACAGTACAATTTTTGCAGAAAAAATACAAAGCTCAAAGCATCTGAGAACATTGCAGACAATTATCACTTCTGCAATTTGCCTTTTCCCTGGAAATAGTTTGGCCATAAATGCACCCATATACATTGGGATGCTGTCATTTGCACCCCCCTGGGCAAGTCAGGCATATCTGGAGAAATCATCTTCACAGTATATTACAAGACTAGGAGCAGTGTTCATAGGATGGAAAGACAATGGCTAAGATGAAGCATGACATGGAAATAAAAAATCACAATAAGAAGGGAAACAAAAACTAAAAAATCCCTGTCCCTCACAATACAAAACCAAAAGATCACTCAGTGAGATGATCAGGCAACATGTTTTAACAGAAAACAATTTCTGCAAGTGCATGCATCTGAATGGTGGGGACTGTGATCAGGCACTGGGGAAAGCAGAAACTTCAGAGGGATTAAAGAAATTGAGAGATGAGGGGGCCATGGGCTGTGGCACTGACTTGCCCCACAGTGAGTCAATGCCAAGATCAGGGGAAACCTGTGGCCCCAAAAACCCTTAAACATCTGCCTGCTCTGAGCTGGAACAGTGCAGGGAGGGAGGGATCAGTCTGTACTTGTCCTGCTCCTCATACACTTTCCTTAGTATATGTTGCTAGGCAGAGCAAGAGTGGGGATATCAGCTTGGCCATCCCTTTTGGCCTCATAGCATTTAGCAGGTCTGAGAGGTGATGCTTGTGGCACTAAATAAAACAGGGCACCACAGACATACATACACTCATACAAATAGTGCTGCCACAAAACACAGCAGTGTTAGCCCTGGACCTGGTGCAATTTTTGGCAGGTGCAGCAGCACCCTGCTGAGCTGGCTCACTTGCAGGACAGATCTGGCCACACCAGGATGGACAAAGCAGAGGGAACCATTCCAGCCCAGCCAGCCTCTGCCATTTAACCTGCAGGGCAGGGAAGCATACCTGTCCTGCTTAATGAGCCTCTGTAAACATTAACAGGGCAGATCTCTAAATTACTAAAACATGCAAAGCAGTGGTTAAAATCATCCAGACTCTTTTCTGCTGTCTGTACGGCACTCACTGATCTCACACATCAATAAAAGGGCCACTCAGGTTAATTGAAGGGTCTATCTTAGTTACTTATATGCCTGAAACTGACTGAGCAGCCCAGCCAAGCTCCCATCCTAGCTCTAAAACGAGCCATGCCAGGAGATCCCCTTACACTGTTTACCTGCCTCTCCTCCAGCCTTGCTTCCCCTGAAACAGAAGGAAGCTCAGTGTACTTTTTGACTAACAAACTCACCCAAAGAGGGTGTGTTGTACCTCACAGAAATTGTAACTCACAGAGCAGGATACACCCAAAAAATGTCTCCAGCAAGCAGCAGCTTTTCCCAGAGGCTTGTTTTGTGCATATTATATTCCAGACCATGCTTTCATGAGACTGCTCCTGTCTGCAGAGATCAGTGTGAGGCAGCCCTGGGGCTCCTTCCCGCCCACGGCCACCATCCCGGCTGCTCCCACGGCTGCTCCCGGCCACCACCCAGCTCTGCACCCACAAGAGCTCTCATCTGCAGATCAAACAGGGCTCTCCTCCCAGAGCTTCACAGCTCTACCTTCCAGTTCCCCTTTTCAGGAGGTTTCTTCTCATGCAGGAGAAAAGCATCCCTGACTGGATTTCTTCTGATCAACCCCGTGGCGAGGGAGAGTAATCCCGGTGTCCATCTGGCCACCTTCTCCCTGCCTCTGCCTGGGTCCTCCCAGTCCATTAAGACAGAGTTGTGATTTTATGCCACAACAGAGGTGGAGATTCCAGCATGTTGTGACCATCTTTAACACACAAACGCCCAAGAGAAGACGGGAAAATGGTGTCAAATGAAAACACAGCTCAAGAGACAGCAAAGCAGTGCCTTTCCTCATTGCACTGCACAAACCTGGCTGCAGGGAAGCAGTTACCACACTTAAAACCAAAACGCTGAATAACTGCAGGCTGCTTAGCCCAGCACTGCCTATTGTGCAAAGTCCTCCGCATAAGTTTCCACACAAATGAGTGATTTGAGCAATTCTGGTCATTTTTAATGATAGGGACAGCAAAAAGGGAAGCCCCGGTGCAAGCACACAGGTTTAGTCTCAGCAGTTGCCCTGCAGCAATGTGGCTGTCCTTGCCCAGAGCCCCATGGCAGTCAGGTGCCAGGCACACACAGACGTGTTCCCCTGGCTGTGGCTGACAGGGACTTGGTGAGCCTTCTCCAGAGGCTCCAAAGGGCAGCAAACCAAAGGGGGGTAATGACTTAAGGACCGTGACAGCCCATTTCCCAACTGAGCATTTTCATACAAAGCACTGCAGGAACCTGACTCTCATGAGTCACCCTCTTTAGTTTGACTCCTCTGCTCTGCTCCTCAAGGAACACAAGCCAGCACAGGTCAAATCCTTCCCAGTTGATACTGGCTCACGAAATCAATTACGGGAAGCTGCTTCTCAGATTGCAGGGCCCTCCTGTGCAGCCAACAAGCCGGTGAAGGAACACGTGGACACATCCTGCACACACCACTTGCCTCCATCCATTTTTTATCCACTCTCTCATGAGTTGTCTAAATTCATGGATTTCCAGACCCATGGTTTGGAGGAAACAAAGCAGGGGAGAAAAAGAGAACAAGTGTAGACAAAACTTAATGTAGCCTGAAATCTCAGCAGCCTCCCCAGAACCACCTCTCTCCAACTGGTGGGGCTGCACCCATCTTTGCCTTTCTTTTTCTTTTTTTTTTGGAAGTGTAACCAGAGTTACCAGAACAATTCTCTGAAGCCAGCAAAGTTTCCTAAAGTGTGAGAGAGGCCAGAGACCAGCCTTTCTATTCCCCCTCTTTGTCTGGATCATGAATTTGCAATCCAAATCCCCGCCACACCAGAGCAGGCAGTGAGCCTAGCTGCTGTAAAAAGCTTTTTAGAGAGCTCATGAGGCTGTGTGCCAAGGAGCTGCTGCGAGACAAGGTGAACTGAGTTAGAAAAAAACCTGTATGTATGTAATACCATTAAGATGGCAAATAAAAAACCTGTCCTGCAGTGCAAAGGAATGTGATAGTTACCGAGTGCTCCCCTATAGCTGCAGAGTCCTTGAAATATTAACAGGGTTATCAGCATTCACTTATCGGTTACAGTAGTGCCTAGATAATTCAAAGGACTGAGCCAGAGCTCATAAATATGTACATTTGCTCAATGCCAAACTCTTACTATCAGAGAATTTGTTATCTTTTTTAACTGAAATTTGTTAATATTTTAAATTAACAAACTTAGAAAGACAGCAATCTACAGGGAAAATATATTCAGTTATCTATTTTTGCATCCATTTATTACTATTTTTTTTGTGTGCTCTCAAGACAGGTGTTTTTAGCCATGTTTATTGAGGTTTTGATGTTAGCACAATGCAGCTGCATTTTGTATCATAACATCTGTGGTAGGTTCAAGCTGTAGAATTTCTAGGCAGGAATTCACAGAGATGAAAGCTGGGAGCTTTGTACCCACAGAAGAAAGTGGTGAGTGCTGACACTCTTGCCTACATGGATTAGGTGATGAGTATTGCACACAGAGCACTGGAACAAATCCTTCACTTGATCTGAGTCCATGTGGTCACACAGGCCTGAGGGAGGGACAGTACAACATTTTAATAACTAAAAAGGACTTTTTAGAAACTTTCGACCTTTCAGAGGGACATAATGCAAGCACGGGCAAAATTATATAATATCTCCTTCAGGAAAAAGCAGCAGAGAAACAATCAAGCCAAGGGCAGAGCCTAAACCTACCTAATTAATGCCTCCTCTTTAAAACCATCCCTATGTCTGTCCAACCATGTGCTGAACTGCTCCAGCATAAGGCAACAGAGATTCTACTGAAAAAAACCCAAAAAACCAAACAAACAAACAACAAACAAAAAAAAAAACCCAAAAAAACCAAAAAACAAGAAAAGTTAGTTTTGCTTTGGTTGCAAATACAAAGCAGCCCTAAGCTAAAGGAAGGGCTGACTACCACAGCTCCTCTCCACCTCCACACTGGAACTCATTCCATACTGCATCAAGCTGTTTCTTCACATCAAGTAAGAACTTTTTGGTCTGTTTTTTATTGCTAGTTTGGCTTTTTGTCAACTCTCCTCCTCCCTTGCATTACCTTGTAGTCATTCAATGAACTCAGCTGTTTCCCATTGCTAAGTCAGAAGCTTGTTTCGTTGGGTTTTTTATCGGCAGATTGGCTTTTTAGAAACTTTGTGCATGGAAAGAGCCCAGCACAAGGTCCACAGGGGATGGGAAGCAACAGGCTGTAGCAGCCAGAAGCAAGATTTGTTCATCTTTTCTGCAGCTTGCATCCTGTGACACTTGTGAAAAACTTCCAGCCCCATTCATGTACCTGAACCACGTTACCTTGTGGGTTCTAAAGCTTCTTTTGATACCGAGTTTAGGAGAAGATAGCAATGCTGTTACCAACACACAGCAAATTACACAAGCTCAGGCAGTTCAAGGGGCTAATTGCTCTCACAGTTTATTAATATGTATGTTTAATTTCTGCAGCAAAAAGAGAACAGGAAATATTTTTTCCACCAGCAAGTTCAATTTTCTATTTAAGGAAGGTTCTCAAGGAAATGTGTTGTATATACATAATATTACTTAAAACTATGAAGCTTATCAATTTATCAAGCTTTATCTTAAACACAGCTACACTTCTTTGGATCCTTTCACAGAGGGATTATCCCAGAAATTTGTTTCCCTGAAGGTTTCAAACTGCCTTCTAACATCCCACCTAAATTTATTACGTTCACTTACTAATTTTTTTTTCTTTAAGCTGCCCTGCTCCTGTACTTCAGGGATGTAGGTAGCAGTCATAGTCTGCTTTGGTTTTTATTTTGCAATAAGAAGGATGCAATCTTCTACCATAAATGATACCTCTGGTAAAACAAATTCTCTCTGTTCCCCAATTTGTCCTCTTTACAGTAGATATTAACTTTTCTTGACTAGGAACAATCAGAACTGGAGAGAGATGAGATATTTTCAGTGCCTTGTACAACAGCATGTAACACTTCATGCAATACCCCCATCTCACTTACTAAGCCCCTGTGGTGGAAGCCCCACGCACCACTGCATTTTTTCCACTGCTCTGATGCTTCCATGTATCTGAACCAACTCAAATACATAGACAGAGGTGGCAGGGAAGAAAATTAAGTCACCCAAATAGTGTAATTTCAGAAAATGGAGTAATTTTCCATCCCAGTATTTGACAAGCACCTTTAGTACTATATAAGTTGATGGAGGGCCCATCTCCAAAGAGAGGGCAGCGTGAGCCTGGCATACCACACCCAAGTAAAAATATATTGATTTCTTCAGAGAAGCAGCAGCATTTCCTCCAAACAAGCAGCAACACATGATCCAACTAAAGAAAATGCAAGAGGTGCTGAAATGCCATCACATGGAAGATAACCTGTTCCAAGAGATTTTGTGACTCATAAATTATCATAGAGAAAATGAAATGCTACAAAATACCTAAGAAGAGAAACAGAAAATAAACTAATCAAGATGTCTAATAAGGAACAGAAACAGTGGTGCTTTCTAAGTGTTGGATTATTAACTATTGTGCTTTCCAGAAGGGATTGTATTACCCTGAAGTTCTAATGGATCACCTTCTCATTTGCTAGAGGACCAGCTCTCAGCTGCAAGTTCAACACCCCACGCCATGACCTGACCACCTCTGCAAGGTGCCTCCCACTGCATCAAGAGTGAAAACCCATCCCAGGACAGGCCACCAGCTCACTGCCTGCTGGCTGCCACAAGGGATGCAGGAAGGGATGACACAGCTCACAAAACTAGCCAGAGCCTTGGTTTTGATAATCATGGTAGAATAAAAGGGAAAAGCATGGCAAAAAGAAAGAAGTACTGGAAATGCAAATAGATGGCTGTGAAATCATCAGATGGAGCTCTCTGTTGAGTGCAGGGACAGATTCAGTGACCCTCAGGGAATCTTACCTGCTGAATGAGCCAAGAATACGCCTTGCTGGGTATTAGGCAATGTCATGTAATACGACTACAGCAGTAAACACAAAGGCCCTACAGTGCAAAGAACAACGCTGGGAATTTCACAACTGCTGAAATCTCAACCTGATTTCTCTAAAATTCTGTTTCATCACAGGAAAAAAAATTAATTAGGGTTTTCTTATCATTAATCACTTATATAAGTGCATTGAAATACCTGAAAATGCACAATATCCAAATTTTATGCAGCACTAAGCCATCCTATATGACCAATATGGGATGCTAGAGTGTGAGTAAAGTTGTTTGCTCATGGGATGGTTTCCAGTCTGAGAAAACTTTCAAACTGGCCATCAGAGTTGTCACTTTACTTTCCCCTTAGGCCTTGAAAAAAAGTAATGGCATCTTTTAACAGCTAAAGGCTGAACAAAGAAACTCAGAGCAAAAACTCGGGGAGTCACTGACACAACCTCAGAGCAGGAGAAACTCTCCTGGAGGACTTGCCTGAGGGGAAAAAAAAAGGGATGGATACTTAACAGCCAGAAGTAGTGTGAAGAATTTTATCTGATCATCTCAGCATCTCAGCTTCAGCCCAGTCTGATGCAGGCTGTCTGAGATAAAGGACTGAATCAATCATCTCAGCTTAAGAAATCCCCACCACTTGGCAAAGGACATATTTTAAAAGCAGATTGTACAAAAGTTCGTAAAATTCAGTCGTACAAAACAAGCATGTTCACTGCACAGAACACAAAAAATGTCCTTGTCTCTCAGTTCTCACCTGAGTTTATTGCCATTAATCAGTCATGTCCATCAATGCTGTTAGTAGTAAATAGAAATTTCTTAGTTTAAAGCTTCTTAAAGCTGAATAAAGTCCCAGACACTGTTATTAGCTGAGCCATAGGGTAGCTGAGGCACAAAGGCACAAGACAATAAAGGCAACTGCACCTTTGCACAAGGAATAGGAAAAAAATACAGTCAACATCAATACCCAGACTGGGCCACACAGGTGTTGCTCCCCCAGACTGCAAAGACAACAAGCACTCAGTGTGCAGCATGCCCTGTCCTGAGCTGGACACAGATGTCCTGTGGCTCCTTGTGCTGGTGACCCCTGGGACTGTCAGCAGCACCTTATGCTGGGACTCCCTGGGCTCTGCACAAGGAGAGGGGCAAAGGATTGTGTGCAAAACCTCTGGAAGCCGCAACCAGCAGCCACCACTGCTGAAGTCTCAGGCCCAGGACTGCCAGTGGAAGTGCAAGGGCTGCATGGGCCATGCCCTGATTCTCCAGGGGCATCCCAGGAAGGGACGGACCCTGCACCAACACACCCTCCTCAGTGACAGCACGGTGGTCAGAAGAGGTGCAGAGTGGATGAGAAATCTGCCCTGCCTCCCCACGTGCAAGAGGGAAGGCAGTGACAAGGGAGGCTGCCACACCAAGCAAGCAGCTGCCAGCCAGCCCCCAGGCCTGCCACAGACACCGTGGGCCAGCAGGGCTGTGTTACCTCACAGGGCAGTCACTCACTCGATGCCTGCTGGTTATCCTCATTATTTACAGCAGGTATTACAAAAGCAGCCCAGCCAGGCCTCTGCTGTGCATGGCCCTGTACAAACTTGCAGCACGCAAGCTCCAGAGATGCAGCACCTTGCTGCACAACAGGATAGGGCAAACTGATCCAGTGAGTGCAAAGGGAGAAAGGAGAAAAATATATGGAAGGAGGAAAGAGGAACACCAGCGTGTATTGTGTAAGAAGGTTTCAGCATCTACCAGGTCCCAGAACATACCCAGGGCTCCCACTCTGCATAACCAGTGCAAACAACCAGTGCCTGCTGCCAGCAGCTTGGTCTCCAAACCCAGGTGTCATTCTGCCAAACTCAACGCAGAATAATGTCAGGTATCTTGGTAAGTAGGACCTAAAAGTTAATCTGTCTTATATACCAGTCAAAAAACCAGAGAAATTTACCCACATCACTATAACTTGTACCAAACCCTTTTGCAAACACCCTGCAGAACTAACCAGAAGGCACCAGCAGGTTCATGAGCTTGAGAAACTGAAGTTAAGATGGGATTTAAACTAGCAGGCAATTATCTGCCAGATGGAGAGCTCATCATGCAGAGCACACATCACTAAATTACGCTGTGTCAGTAAGAGGAGGCCAACACCAGAAATACCCCTGTGAGAAGGGAAACTGAGTCAGCCAAAGGGACAGTTCAGCCCAGTCAGTGCTGCCAAGGGACCTTTACCTCACGTGTAGGGCAGCAGTGGCTGTCCACAGCATCAGCAAGCACTCTGCAGGAGAAGCCACTGCACCCAAGGGACGAGCAGCAACACGCTGATAATTGCCACAAGTCTATCATCATGGCAAACTGCAGTGAGAAAGAGGATTAAACAGTAGGCCAAGATGGGCTGGACTCTGAATATTTAGCAGTAATTTAAGTCTGAGCCCATGAATTCTTCCATAACCAAGCCTTTAGCCCATTTGGGTGCTGCTCCACATAAAATCAGAATATATTTACAAATAGTTAAAGCCAGGAGGCAAATAAATCATCTCTGATCAACAGAAAAGTACTCCATGAAAATTCCTAGAGTTCTGTTTTATTTTACCTTTAAGTTCCCAGGTGAGAAGAATTCAGTTCCTGGTTACAACCAGAAGTGACCCAGTCCTGACATGGCCTGAATGGCTTGTGATCCCACTTTTGGTTCCCACTAAGAGCATCCAGCAGCTGAGGGTAAAAGCCAGAGTGCCCACACTGCTGCTGAAGCAGAGGTGCCCATGCACAAGAGCCAGAAATCCTCCTCTTCTGCACCCTGCAAGAGTGAGCGTGATCCTGTGGCTTATGGCACTCACCAAAGACATGGGAAATGTGAGTCCCACAACAGCTTGTGAACCTTCTTCGGCTCCTCTTTAATGTACAGCACAGTGAGAGCTCTTAGATCAAGGGCTGGAGCCCAGCCCATCTCTGCCCTGCTGAGTGTCCTGATCGCTGCGCTGAGTGAAGTGCCCAAGCTGTAGTGGGATGGTATTTCAAGTATTCCCACTTTACAGGACACTTAACTGCCTAAAACAGAATAGGGCTGCAGGGAACAGGCACCTACAAGTGAAATGCTCTAGCATTTGCTGGTTAGGTCCAAGTCCTCTTACCAGATCTAAGACGTGAAAGGTGCCAAATGCCTCTCCCTAGTCACTGCTGAATGGTGCCTGCAGTGTCTGGAGGCTGCTAAAACAAGAAATGCACTGGTGTGGGACAGCTTTCTCAGGATTTAAACTAAATTCACACAGCCAAATCAATTTTAAAGCTAAAAATCAGAGCTTGGATGTTCAAGGGTCTCCTTTAGAAACTGAGCCAGCACAAACACTGCAAGCACACAAATAAATGAGAGGCTGAGCTGGTTCCTGGAAAGTTCAAAAGTGCTGTGACAGGAATTCAATGCAATAAGCTCAGTGACTTGCTAACATCAGTTTTGAATAGGATCAAGGAGTCTGATCTGTGGCTAGTCAAAGGAAAGAACAAACCCAACCAATCCAGCACATCTTTGTGTCCATGATGTGTGCCTGGTGGCATGGCAGCTACAGAGATACACCTTGAGTACATTAGCTTCCAAACCTAACAGCCCCTTGGGATCTAACAGCAAGGACAGACTGCTAGGTGCTGGCCATCACATCTTGGAAACTCAAATCTAACAGCATAGTCCTTGCTTTGCCCCTTTGGTGAGGTCCAGAACCTTCTGCTTCTTCCTAGAACTGGGCTAAGCCCACAGACTCCACGGCAGGCAGGAGATGCCATGTTGACAGCAGTTGTTAACAAGGGATTTTTCTTTTGCCTCCTTTAAAAAGCACTGAAATATTTTGACCATATGCATCATTTCCAAAAGTGCTGGAGACCTGATGGAATGTGGCATCTATCACATGTCAGGCAATGGTGTTGAAAACAGATTACTTTCCTTTGTTTGTGATAAACATAACATGTCTATGTTTATCATGTGGTCCCCTGAGCATTTATTACAGGTTTGATGTTCCATTTATTTGCTTTTTTTGTGCTTGGCAAGAGTAAACACTAGAATAAATATGAAGGTGGTTACAGCTTAGCAGCATTAATGACTTGTTGAAACAAAGTCCAACAGTTTTCCTTTCTCTCCAGCAAATCCTATTTTTCTGTTCAAGTGCTTTTTTTCCAAGTGCAAAGATCATCTTTCTGAAGTATTTTTAAATTTTCTTTCTTTGTTGAATGCCAAAACCCCATAAAAGCATACTTTCTCCTTCCATTCACTCAAACCCTTGACAATATTTAAAGCATATCCTAACATTATTCATGGCAAAACATCTTCCTCTTTGCAAATTACAGCCTCCCCCATCTTTTCTATCTAGTCTGCTAAGCCTGTTACTACAGGTAGTTTGCTATAACAGAAATAAGTACAATCATCACTCCAAAAGAAAACAAACCCTTCCGTTCTGGCACACACATTCAGGGTGGGTTCATCCCACTGAACCTTGGCCACCTAACAGCAAAGCAATCAGCCCCAGTCAGTCATTTATGTTCCCTCTTTAATCAGTGGGGCGAGATGGACATTTCCAGTCAACAGCCCTGCTGCTTATCAACCAGTCATGGCTGCAACCTACATTTGAAGCATTTCAAGAGATATCAAGAGGATGATATGAGAGAATGATCATGGTACCAGATAGAGATCCGACCATCAAAGCCAAGCTGTACCTTTGATAATGCTGTTTTCAATCCAACAAGATCAACACATTGCAATTCATTCTCAAGCAAAGCCTTAAGAATTTTTTTTTAAAAAGCATTAGGTGAATCTCAAAAGATTTCTAAATTTTTGATAAATATTACATTCTGCCCCTTTTGGAAAACTGTGTTACTTCTACAAATAGCTCGGTGTTTTTCAGCACTGGAAAAAGATCTCCGTTGGTGGGGGAGGGAATAATACTGTCACTTGTCACAGAAATACAAAGTGGTAAAACTGAATTTAATTAGGTCTCAGATGTTCTTTGTTTCAAGTGGACAACCACTGTGAAAAAATCTTTGAAGAACTGAACTTCTTGTCAACTTGTTCTGTACTTTGATTTAGGCAATCTTTTGCACAACTAGTCTTAAAAAAGGAGCAGACAACAAAGAACCCTATCCTTCAGAAAAGGCAGTACTACCCTGCTTGTTTCTTGAATGGCAAAGTAGATGTCGGAGTAGACAGGACTACTATTTTACCTAAAAACATCATAATTCCCACAGAAACCAGGACAGAAAAACTGTAACATGGAAGATTGCCAAAGACTGTAATTAGATCTGATCTGAGTATCTTCAGCTCTTCTAACCCTCCTGCATTTCCTAAATACTTTCCATAGATATTTTTGGAAATGCAAGTCAGTAGGTCAAAGGAAGCCAAAAGAGATAGTTGCCCAAACCCTGTAACTTAGGCAATACTGAGGTAAGCAGGTAAGCTGTGTTGTTATCTCAAGTACTCAGACATAGTGCTTGTCCTCACCAACTGGCTCTCAAACCCTGAAGGCTTAAGAAAGAGAGGCTGAAGGAATGGAGAGCACAGATCTTGTGTCTTGGCATTTGATCCTTCCCTTACTCATCCTCCATGCATGAGCATTACTGCTAGAGTTGCCTACACTGCTAAATATTGAAAAGGTGCTTGCACACAGGTTTAAAAAGGTTTCTGCTTCACATTTAGTTGTTTCCTGCTCCATCTTTCAGAGCAGTCATATTCCTAGGGTCTTTGGGGACAGTCTCACCTGACCCACAAGGGAATTGAGGGGCCCCGTGAAACTGCAAGTCAAACCAGTGTCCAGAAATTGCTGTACCAAACATAACCAGATGGATGTGAGCTCAGCTATGGCAGTGTGTGCATATGGTGGTTCCAGCAGCTGCACATCTGGCAGAACTGGAACCACCATCATAGCTGAGGCACGCTCTCACAGCCCCTGGACCCATGAACTCTGAGCACCCAGCCAGCCCAAAGACTGGAGACAACTTGTCAGCTGCAGGGGTGTCTGACAGACCTGCTGCACACTGAGGAGGAGGCAGATGATGACTGAGTCACCCCAAACCCTCCATGAAGATGCTGGGAGGTACCAGGGTGGCAAGATGCTCTGACCAAGATGCTCTGACCAGACTGGTTGAAATGTGAGGATGTCTGGGTTCCTATCCAAGTGTCTGCTAAGGGTCTCAATCACCCTACAGAAGAGCAGTGAGCACACTACCTGCTTCACCTAATGTTGCACTTTAAACCTCACGTTATGTTCCTCAGTCATGGGATGTCTTGAGAAAATTTATTTAACTCCAAGATGGGAGACAGCAATGGATGGGAGTTCCAAGGTATTAAGTATATACACTGAAGGAAAATGGGCCATTCAATGAGCAGATGTAAAATGATAGGCTTTATCAGCAGCCAGACACTTCCTCAGGTAACACCTGGGATGTTGGAGATAATGAAGTATAAAATCCCACTGCTTCACATCACCTACTTTCCCCACCACTACCTCTGCTGCAGATTTACTATCATGCTAACATCGAAACTTAGAAAACTGTTCCTGTATTCTAAACAAAGGGTTCTTTTGCCATTACCTGGACAACAAGTCAATGTTTATTCTGTATTTGGCAGTTTGCAGCAGGCTCCACAACCCCAGTCTAAAACAATTCTGAAATGCCTGACCAGAAAAACAGAACAAGTGAGGATTATTCTGAACTCAGGGGTGCAGGTCAGAAGGAAGAATACTTCAGTGATGTCTGAGATGGAAGCAAATCACAAGAGAATACACCAAGGAAACCAATTCTTTAATATACCCTGAGGCTTAAAAAGCAATCAAAAATATAAACCAATTACTAATCCAATTTTTTAAAAAAAAGTTATTACAACTATCTCCTCATTTGCAAATAATGTGAAAATGAGAGGGAGAAAAGTTTTCAAGGTAATCCCACAACCACACTTCTCTACACTTAATTTCTTTCCCATGCGACTTGTTACCAAGTAAAGCCTATTAGATCCTTCTCACTGTCATATCTCATTCTTCTTTTACTTTCTCCTTGTTACCATAGCTTCTCTCTTTCCCAGAAATAAACAAGAAAAGTATCAACATTTCATTTATTGAGAGACAGAAGATACCTTTTATCTCATAAAAAGTTACTTTGTCAAACTTTGCTAAATAATTTCCCCTCATTGCACTACATGTTTTCCTATCTTTTGAAATAAAAACATACCACTCCTATGAAGCCCAGGAATGAAGTGGAAGGAAGCCTGTAGGGAAGCAACAAAGCAGCCACAGCTTTTTATCAGCTGGAACACCTCATGCAGCTGAAAACGGAAAGTCACATTCCAGTATAGACACACATCTATAATGCTGCAGCATGAATTAGAATATGGAACCTATATGGAAGCAATACAGGATACAGGTAGCTACAGCAGATCCAGGAACTACCGCAGCTTTAATTGATGGTCACTGCTCTTGACTGGCTATTTTAGGAAAATAAAGGTAAGTGTTCAAAGTCACCACTCCTAGGTATTATCAATCATCCTTCATTTCAGTCCCACCAAACACACCACACAAGGACTGGGGATACAATCCTGCAGCTTTCTGAGAAGGGCTGCACAAAAGTATTGCATCATCTGTATGGAGAAGGCACAGACCTGGAGATTCAGGATCATCAGCACTAATGACTTTTAAATTACAATAATAATGAAGATTCCTTATGAAGCTCTGAGTAAAAATTCCCAAAGTTGACTGTAACTCAAACAAGCTCTATGTTAATTTAATATTTGCTGATAGCCAATAACCTCACTGAATGCCACTGGACATTTAAAGCTAAAGAAATGTAAAAGACGATGCTTGAGCTTGCACAGTCCTCAGAAATGCTCAGGTGTCTATCCCTCACTGCCTGAGGTGCAACACCTTCCCAGAATTGCATATTGTATGTTGCATAATGATATTTTACATTTATCTGCACCACTCAAAAGCTGTAGCATCCAGCCAGTTTGGGTTTTGTGTGCACTGCTGGTTTAGGCTGGGTTCCCAGAGGAGTTTGCACACAGATCTATTGTATCCCACCGAGCTGTCGTTGATGATAAGTGGGACTACTTGTGGCAACACAGCCAAGCAGGTGCCAGCAGTGTTTGCAATGTGATACCCAGGCAAACTTTTGTAACATTTGTGAAAAGCTGATGCTCATACCAGCCTTCCCCCCACTGCCCCAGCAAGAACTGCAATATAATGTTTAACAAGCAAAGGCAAGGTGACTTCAACAATGTTTAACCCATTTTGGACCAAATAAATCCCAATTTAACATTATGATGAACATCACTGTGGACAAAAAGTAATCATATTTAACCATCCTGTCAATTAGTAAAACGAAGAAATCACAGACTGATCGACTCTTGACCACCTGTTTTAGAAGGTCAGAGTAAAATCCTGCCTCTCCTGGAAAGTAGGGGCAGGATTTTAGCAGAGTCCAGATTAAAACAACAACACAAACGTGTTGTTAAAACAACACAATGTGCAGATATGGGAATATACAGCTAAAGCTCTGCCTTTCTGTAGGAAAACCTTGAAGGTACACTAGCAAAAGGAGAATATGCTTTTTTTAAGGGACCCCTGGAGCACTCCTGGAACAGCTGCATGCAAAAAGGGTCCGGTTTGTTCACTCAGAGGGCTCTGTGCAACAGGCACAGGCAGAGGGACACCCAGAGAGATTCACTTCAAAAGAGACTGACTTCAAAAGCTCCTTCCCAATGCAAAGCAAAATGCTAATATCGCACCGCCCACACTCCTCCCTGCTCTGCCCGGGTCGGTTCCTGCCCGGCTGGGGGGCACAGCCCACAGGTACCCCACAGCACCCAGGCAAGGGCAGAGCCACGCACGCCCCCAGCCCGCCCCAGCTGCTCGCCACCTCTGACAATGATGACACGAAGCTTCTGACAGCTTTATGAAGCCTATTAGCTCCATTTGCTTGCTCTTCACGATTCTTAAATTTTGTTTATAAGGAGAAGGCAAAAAATTATCGTGTTTATTTGAATGATCCCCAAGTGAAATGAAAGAGTGCTGCGTTTAGCCACGTATCAGTGTCTCAAAGTAACTCCGTGGAGTAGCAGGGCTCCTCGCTAGCACTGCACACACTCACATGCCTCTGCTGCACAACACATCGCTAGATAGAAATAAGATTTTCATAGCACCACTGTTATTTCCGACTCAAATAGAGATCAAATCCCCCAAGTTCATAAGGAGTTCCAGTCCTTCCCTGACCTAAGAGCAGCTGTGAGTAGCGGAGGACTTTGTGTTTGTCTGGGTTGAGAGGTTAATGGCTCCTCCACAGACACGTTTTTTTCCAGTTAACTGGCAGGTCATTTTAGCAGATGATTTGCAGGTGTTACGCAACACTTAGAGATAACCCTGTGGAGTACTTCTGTCTGAGCTTCTTCTCTGTCTCTTTTCTTTTCTGAACTGCATCAGATAAATCAGAGAAACCAGGCAGGTGAGACTTTCATGGACTAATCACACGACAAACTGCCCTTCCAATTTCCACACAGCCAACTTCTCCAAATAAACGTCAAACGTAGTTGAGTGCTCGTTAAAATTACCTTAAAATCCTAGCCATAAAAAACTTAAGCATTTTAAATATCTCAAGACACGCAACAGACAGTTCATTTTGATGAACATCACAGCACAGTTTCAAGGATCACACCTTCACAAAACATGAAAAGGATGCTGGAATAATCAATCTCCTGCATAAGAAAATAGGTCTTCACTCCTACCTGAGACTTCACCCACTTGAACCATGCAAATCACTATCCTGAGAAAGGAATCATCCATGCCAGCTATTTTTCTGCACTGAACACACTCTTCATCTAGCCTAACAACTTTTCCAAGCTTTGTGCTCCAAGATGAGTGCTTATCTTCTGCTACCAGATAAAGAGCTACTGGTTCAAACAGACAGTGACCATGCAATCATCTGCACCTTAATCCAAATGTTTTTCTTTAAGGTCACAAGCCTACTTTCTGTTTTTCCTACTAGTTCTCACAGGACACAGAAACCTGCAGATACCACGTATCTGCACCCTAGCATTTTGGAAGAACCAGGAGTGGCTTTTCAGGGCATACACTGCAGCAAAATCAGTCAGCTCAGTTAATGTCACTTTCATTTTTCTGAAGAAAAAAGAACCTCAAGCCTGCAAACACAAGCGAGAGTGTGGCTCACTTTTCCGAGGCCTTGCTGCACACTGTGGCCACTTTTACAGCAAAACAGTTGCTGCTGGGATTATGCCACAGTTTGATTATTATTTTTCTAATCATCTCCTCAAGTGTGATTTTACATACCTAGTACTTTGAGCCTTTCTTTTCCTAACAAAAATAACACAAATCTTAATTTTAGTCTGCAGAGAGAGGCAGCAAGAAAAGTATCTGGCTAAACCTTTGAAAGTCAACAGAAATATGGGATCAGGTCCACAGTAAACTTTATAGAGTGGCACCTGAAGAGGAAATTACTCATTGCACGATTGATGTCACAATTAGAGGCATAAAAGGTAATTCCATGATAAACAAGCAACTGAGCAGAAAAAGATAATATCCTAAGAGTGTGTTTGTACTCAAATAAAAGTACATATTGGACAATATGGAACAGTCTTCACACACACACACAGACACAAGCTCTCCAATGAAATTAATGAACAGCAATCCTCCTCTCCCTGTCTTCCTCCCCGTAACAGCCCTGGTTTGGGGGCTGCATTTGGCCAATATCTGTCCCCAGTGCCACTAAAGCAGCTCCAGTGCCATTAGCCGTGTCACACAGCTATCACACAGCCACAACTCACTGCTTTCAGAGCTGCCATTTCCCACAGGAGTGCAGGTCAGCAGTGCAAACACAGCAGAACATCCACCTGGGCCACAGCAGCCCTGGGCTGAGGTCTAAGGAACTACCAGCCAAACCTCTGGGTACACAGAAGGGCGTAAACATGTTTTGTTGCTGAAAAGGCAGAGATATCAAATCTCAACTTTTTTTTTTAACAGAAAAATAGAGGGAGGGGAGACAACAGATATCTGTGCATTGCCTACATCTCTGCAAGTTACATCATTTACTACCTTTATGGAACCACATCAGAAAAGCTCCAGCCTCAGTACCAGCCTCAGTACCACCTCAGCTGAGGGAGTACGCTCGCTTCCATGCACACTCATATTTATTTACCCTTGTGATCCACGTTTACTAAATAACTTCAAAGCACCACTTCAATCCACAGCACACAGACTTGATAGATTTTTGTGGTTCCTCTCCAAAAACTTCACAGATAAATTGCTGCTTCAGGAAGCCAAGAGCTACACTCTAAACTGCAAGTGTGTTATTTCTGCCCATGCCCCGATACTGGTCTGACAAACAAAATCATGCACTCAAAAGTCATGCTTGCTTACCTGAGACTGACACTTTCATAAGGGCTTCCAGGGGTCTGTTGTTGTCCAGATCACGACTGAGTTTGAGTTCCCCAGTGACAGAGTCCAAAAGGAGTAAGTTTAATTCATTGCCTTGGACAAAAGTGTAGGCCAGGCTATCAGACACATCAGGATCGTGAGCTGGGATCTTGCCAATCACGCCAGAGGGAAAGCTGTTGGACTTGTTGGTCACGTAGTTGTTGAAGAGGATCTGGAAGTCCTGCAGCACGGGTGGATTATCGTTCTGGTCCAGGAGGCGGATGTGCACAGTTGCTCGGCTCACAAGAGGTGCTGAAGTGGCCTGCACCACAATAACATACTCTGTCCTGCTCTCATAATCCAGGTCCATTAGGGCTGTGAGGTCTCCATTGAGCAAGTCTAGTTGAAAGACCTCAGGGATGTTCCCCTCTACAATCTGGTACATGATCTGTGCATTGGTCCCCTCGTCAGGATCAGCTGCACTGATCCGTGCCACAATAGAGCCCACGGGGCTGTTCTCCTCCACAAAGATATCAAATTCATCCTTCTCAAAGACAGGGGGGTTGTCATTAATGTCCAGCACAGTCACCTGGATGTCCACAGAGGCCTTCAGTGGTGGGCTGCCCCTGTCCACAGCGAAAGCCCGCAGGCTGTAGACAGCCACGTTCTCGCGGTCCAGCTTGCGCAGCGTGCGTATCACTCCAGAAGTGGGTTCAATGTAGAAGTCCCCATCTCCATCGTCACCACCTTGGAATGTGTAGAGGAGACGGCCATTGAGGCCCGAGTCACGGTCAGTGGCAGACAGCTGCAGGACGCTGGTGGAGAGCGGCACATCCTCAAAAACCGAGCCCTGGTAGCGGTCGCGCAGGAATCGGGGTGCGTTGTCATTGGCATCCAGGATGAGAATCTCAACGTAGGTCGTGTCCGATTTCTGGGGGATACCATTGTCGTGGGCTGTAATGGCCAGTGTGTAGGAGGCCTGGTCCTCATAGTCCAGCTCCATCAGGGTGGTGATGGTGCCTGTATCAGGGTCAATGCGGAACTGGGGGATATTATCGTCCAAAATATAAGTGATTCTTGCGTTCTCCCCTGTGTCTTCATCAGTGGCACTGATGGTGACAATAGAGGTGCCAATGGGCTTGTCCTCACTGACACTCACTGTGTAGTGGGAGCTCTGGAAGACTGGGCGGTGTGTGTTGGCATCTGTGACATTGATGAAGACCTGGACGGTGTCAAAGCGAGTGCCATCAGAGGCAGTGACTGTGAGTACATACTGCCTCTCTTGCTTGTAATCCAGGGGCAAGGCCAGTGTGATCAGCCCTCCTCCACTCTGACTGGTGATGGCAAAACGGTTCCTGGTGTTGCCACTGGTAATCTGGTAAGTCACAACACTGTTAACGTCCCTGTCCACTGCTGTCAGCGTCAGGACACTGCTGCCCACAGCTGCATCCTCATTCAGTCTGAGGTGATACACCTTCTCTGTGAAGGTGGGATTGTTGTCATTCACGTCCAGGACAGTGATGGACACGCTGGCTGAGGAGGTCATGACCGGCACACCGTGGTCCCTGGCCTCTACCCCAAAGTGATAGTTTTCCACAGTCTCTCGGTCCAGCTCCGCAGCCACAGTGATCCACCCCGTGCTGTTGTTGATTTGAAAAGGGAACCCAGAGTCACCTGCTACAGGGGCACCTCCAGCGGATGGTGCCATCTCTATGAGTTTGTACTCCAGGCGGGCATTCTCTCCAGAGTCAGCATCCACAGCCTGGATGTGCAGCACCGAGTAGCCCAGAGGAACATTCTCCAGCACCGTGGCCTGAAAGGGAGTGCTCACAAAGATGGGGGCATTGTCATTCACATCTACAACCTGCACCGACACCATACCACTGGAGTTGATCAAAGGAGGTCTGCCCCCATCCTGGGCTTTGATCCGGAGCGTGTACTCCCGAATAGTCTCGTAATCCAGAGGGTTGATGAGGTCGATGGCGCCAGAGAAAGAGTGAATGTAGAACTGGCCTTTCAGGTTGCCACTCACAATGCTGTAGTGCACCTGGGCATTGCTGCCCCGGTCCCGATCTGTGGCCTGTACCTGCAGTATCTGGCTGTTCACTGGGGCATCCTCTGGCACCTGGACCAGGTAGCGCTTCTCACTGAACTGAGGGTAGTTGTCATTCTCGTCCTCTACAGTGATGTGCACCATAGCTGTGGCACTGCGCGGTCCCGGGTCCTTGCCCTGGTCATTGGCTTCCACCACCAGGTGGTACTCAGAGACCTCCTCACGATCCACCGAAGCTCGGGTCCTCACAACCCCGGAACGCGGGTCAATCTCAAAGACTCCGTCGCCAGCTCCTGGCTCCAGCAGGCGGTAGAGCATGTTGGCATTGGCTGGGGCATCACCATCAGTGGCACGGATGGTCAGCACCTCATAACCCACCTCCAGGTTCTCCCGGATGCTCTCCCGGTACTCGGGCTGCTCAAACACCGGCTCGTGGTCGTTGGTGTCACTCACAGTCACCGTCAGATAGGTGGTGGCCGAACGGCGGCGTGGGGAACCATGGTCCGAGGCGGTAACCTTCAGCACGTGGGTGTCCTTCGTCTCCCGGTCAAGGCTGCGGGCAGTGACCACACTGCCCGTCTCGGCGTCGATGGTGAAGTAGTCGTTGGAGCGCTCGTCAAAGAGCGCCTCCATGGAGTACGCCAGCCGGCCGGCTTCCCCCTCGTCAGGGTCCTGGGCCCGCAGCACGATGACCGCCGTGCCGGCCGGTTCGTTCTCGGGGATGGAGACCTGGTAGCTGGGCAGCTGGAACTGCGGGGGGCTGTTGAGGCTCCGCGCCCGCCGCGCCCCCCGGCGCCCGCCGCCCTCCCTGCCCGGCGGCGGGGCGCA